>NC_086446.1:314711714-315056714 GCF_028390025.1 Pseudophryne corroboree | reverse complement strand
CCTCTGTGTCGTCAAGTATGCTATCCATCCATAACTGTGGTGCATTTTAGTTGTCGTGTGCAGTATATATAGTAGTAGGCCATTGCTATTGATATATTACTGGCATATAATTCCACACATGAAAAAATGGAGAACAAAAATGTGGAGGGTAAAATAGGGAAAGATCAAGATCCACTTCCACCTCGTGCTGAAGCTGCTGCCACTAGTCATGGCCGAGACGATGAAATGCCATCAACATCGTCTGCCAAGACCGATGCCCAATGTCATAGTAGAGAGCATGTACAATACAAAAAACTAAATTTCAGTAAAATGACCCACAAATCAAAATTAAAAGCATCTGATGAGAAGCGTAAACTTGCCAATATGCCATTTACGACACGGAGTGGCAAGGAACGGCTGAGGCCCTGTCCTATGTTCATGGCTAGTGGTTCAGCTTCACATGAGGATGGAAGCACTCATCCTCCTGCTACCTCATTGCGCCTCTTTTTTTCTGTGCATCATGTGCTGTTTGGGGACTTTTTTTTAATCTGCCATCCTGTCTGACACTGCAGTGCCACTCCTAGATGGGCCAGGTGTTTGTGTCGGCCACTTGGGTCGCTTAGCTTAGTCACACAGCTACCTCATTGCGCCTCTTTTTTTCTTTGCATCATGTGCTTTTTGGGGACTATTATTTAAAATCTGCCATCCTGTCTGACACTGCAGTGCCACTCCTAGATGGGCCAGGTGTTTGTGTCGGCCACTTGGGTCGCTTAGCTTAGTCATCCAGCGACCTCGTTGCAAATTTTTGGACTAAAAATAATATTGTGAGGTGTGAGGTGTTTAGAATAGACTGGAAATGAGTGGAAATTATGGTTATTGAGGTTAATAATACTATGGGATCAAAATGACTCCCAAATTCTATGATTTAAGCTGTTTTTGAGGGGTTTTTGTAAAAAAACACCTGAATCCAAAACACAACCGAATCCGACCAAAAATTTTCAGGGAGGTTTTGCCAAAACGTGTCCGAATCCAAAACACGGCTGTGGAACCAAATCCAAAACACAAAGCCCGAAAAATGTCCGGTGCACATCACTAATATATATATATATATATATATATAAATTAGAGATGAGCGGGTTCGGTTCCTCGGGATCCGAAGCCCCCCGAACTTCACCTATTTTACACGGTTCTGAAGCAGCCTCGGATCTTCCCGCCTTGCTCGGTTAACCAGAACGCGCCCGAACGTTATCATCCCGCTGTCGGATTCTCGCGAGATTCGTATTCTATATAAGGAGCCGCGCGTCGCAGCCATTTTCACTCGTGCTTTGGAGATTGAACGGAGAGGACGTGGCAGCGTTCTCTCCCTGAAAAGCTCCGTAATCTGTGCTCAGTGTGCTGAAAATATCTGTGCTCAGTGTGCTGCAAATAATCTGTGCTCAGTGTGCTGAAAATATCTACGTTCTCTGCCTAAAAACGCTCCATATCTGTGCTCAGTGTGCTGAAAATATCTACGTTCTCTGCCTGAAAACACTCCATATCTGTGCTCAGTGTGCTGCAAATATCTGTGCTCAGTGTGCTGCATTGTGGGGACTGGGGACCACCAGTATATAATATATACTTTTCTATAGCTTCTATACTGCTTCTCAGGACACACATGGGTCACAGTTACACAGCTCTGTACTGATATATACAATTATATATATACTTTTCTATAGCTTCTATACTGCTTGTCAGGACACGTGTCACAGTTACACTGCTCTGTACTGATATATACAATAATATATATACTTTTCTATAGCTTCTGTACTGCTTGTCAGGACACATGTGTCACAGTTACACCGCTCTATACTGATATACAGTAATATATATACTTTTCTATAGCTTCTATACTGCTTGTCAGGACACATGGTCACAGTTACACCGCTCTGTACTGATATATACAATAATATATATACTTTTCTATAGCTTCTATACTGCTTGTCAGGACACATGTGTCACAGTTACACTGCTCTGTACTGATATATACAGTAATATATATACTTTTCTATAGCTTCTATACTGCTTGTTAGGACACATGTGTCACAGTTACACAGCTCTGTACTGATATATACAATAATATATATACTTTTCTATAGCTTCTATACTGCTTGTCAGAACACATGTGCCACAGTTACACTGCTCTGTACTGATATATACAATAATATATATACTTTTCTATAGCTTCTATACTGCTTGTCAGGACACATGTGTCACAGTTACACTGCTCTGTCTGTACTGATATATACAATAATATATATACTTTTTTTATTTTCTATAGCTTCTATACTGCTTGTCAGGACACATGTGTCACAGTTACACTGCTCTGTCTGTACTGATATATACAATAATATATATACTTTTTTTATTTTCTATAGCTTCTATACTGCTTGTCAGGACACATGTGTCACAGTTACACCACTCTGTCTGTACTGATATATACAATAATATATATACTTTTTTTATTTTCTATAGCTTCTATACTGCTTGTCAGGACACATGTGTCACAGTTACACCACTCTGTCTGTACTGATATATACAATAATATATATACTTTTTTTATTTTCTATAGCTTCTATACTGCTTGTCAGGACACATGTGTCACAGTTACACTGCTCTGTCTGTACTGATATATACAATAATATATATACTTTTTTTATTTTCTATAGCTTCTATACTGCTTGTCAGGACACATGTGTCACAGTTACACCGCTCAGTACTGATATACAGTAATATTATATATACTTTTCTATAGCTTCTATACTGCTTGTCAGGACACGTGTCACAGTTACACCGCTCTGTACTGATATACAGTAATATTATATATACTTTTCTATAGCTTCTATACTGCTTGTCAGGACACATGGGTCACAGTTACACCGCTCTGTACTGATATACAGTAATATTATATATACTTTTCTATAGCTTCTATACTGCTTGTCAGGACACATGGGTCACAGTTACACTGCTCTGTACTGATATATACAATAATATACACTGCTCAAAAAAAATAAACGGAACACTTAAACAACACAATGTAACTCCAAGTTAATCACACTTCTGTGAAATCAAACTGTTCACTTAGGAAGCAACACTGACTGACAATCAATTTCACATGCTGTTGTGCAAATGGAATAGACAACAGGTGGAAATTATAGGCAATTAGCAAGACACCGCCAATAAAGGAGTTGTTCTGCAGGTGGTGACCACAGACCACTTCTCAGCTCCTATGCTTTCTGGCTGATGTTTTGGTCACTTTTGAAAGCTGGCAGTGCTTTCACTCTAGTGGTAGCATGAGACGGAGTCTACAACCCACACAAGTGGCTCAGGTAGTGCAGCTCATCCAGGATGGCACATCAATGCGAGCTGTGGCAAGAAGGTTTGCTGTGTCTGTCAGCGTAGTGTCCAGAGCATGGAGGCGCTACCAGGAGACAAGCCAGTACATCAGGAGACGTGGAGGAGGCCGTAGGAGGGCAACAACCCAGCAGCAGGACCGCTACTTCCGCCTTTGTGCAAGGAGGAACAGGAGGAGCACTGCCAGAGCCCTGCAAAATGACCTCCAGCAAGCCACAAATGTGCATGTGTCTACTCAAACGATCAGAAACAGACTCCATGAGGGTGGTATGAGGGCCCGACGTCCACAGGTGGGGGTTGTGCTTACAGCCCAACACCGTGCAGGATGTTTGGCATTTGCCAGAGACCACCAAGATTGGCAAATTCGCCACTGGCGCCCTGTGCTCTTCACAGATGAAAGCAGGTTCTCACTGAGCACATGTGACAGACGTGACAGAGTCTGGAGATGCCAAGGAGAACGTTCTGCTGCCTGCAACATCCTCCAGCATGACCGGTTTGGCAGTGGATCAGTAATGGTGTGCGGTGGCATTTCTTTGGGGGGGCCGCACAGCCCTCCATGTGCTCGCCAGAGGTAGCCTGACTGCCATTAGGTACTGAGATGAGATCCTCAGACCCCTTGTGAGACCATTTGTTGGTGCGATTGGCCCTGGGTTCCTCCTAATGCAAGACAATTCTAGACCTCATGTGGCTGGAGTGTGTCAGCAGTTCCTGCAAGATGAAGGCATTGATGCTATGGACTGGCCCGCCCGTTCCCCAGACCTGAATCCAATTGAGCCCATCTGGGACATCATGTCTTGCTCCATCCGCCAATGCCACATTGCACTACAGACTGTCCAGGAGTTGGCGGATGCTTTAGTCCAGGTCTGGGAGGAGATCCCTCAGGAGACAATCCGCCACCTCATCAGGAGCATACCCAGGAGTTGTAGGGAGGTCATACAGGCACGTGGAGGCCACACACACTACTGAGCCTCATTCTGACTTGTTTTAAGGACATTACATCAAAGTTGGGTCAGCCTGTAGTGCAGTGATTTTCAACCTTTTTTTACTCACGGCACACCGAACAATATTTTAAAATTCCCAAGGCACACCATCAGTTCCCCACAGAAAAAAACAAAAAACACACATTGGCCCTCACAGTAAAAAACAATTCCATACATACATTGGCCTACACAGAAAAACAATCACATTGCTTCCCACATGAATTATTCACATTGTTCCCCCTCATAAATCCTTATTCTCCCCACATAAATCTTATTGAAATCCTATTGTTCCTCACAGGAGAAATAAAATAACAGATATACAGTATTAGCCCCTACCGGTCAGCTGTCCTCCTCCCTGTCCCTCAGTGGCGGGGGTGGTTCATAGTGGAATACTGAGCAGCAGGCTGCCGGGCAGGTGTGGATGTGGGTGGGCAAGGAAAGCAGTGTATGCAGGCGGGAACTGGAAGATGTGTATGCAGGTGGGTGGGCTGGCTGGGTGGTGAGAGGCGGCAGCCGAAACCTATGATATTACACCACCGCGTCTTCAAAGCATAGGTCACGGCCAGAGCACGACTGATCCTCTAAGAAGAGCCCGGGCCAACAGTTCACTCTGAAGGTGCAGGAAGCTGCTCTGGCTCCGCGGTACACCTTGCAACTGGTCGCGGCACACTAGTGTGCCACGGCACACTGGTTGAAAAAGCCTGCTGTAGTGTGTTTTTCCACTTTAATTTTGAGTGTGACTCGAAATCCATACCTCCATGGGTTAATAAATTTGATTTCCATTGATACTTTTTGTGTGATTTTGTTGTCAGCACATTCAACTATGTAAAGAACAAAGTATTTAATAAGAATATTTCATTCATTCAGATCTAGAATGTGTTATTTTAGTGTTCCCTTTATTTTTCTGAGCAGTGTATATACTTTTCTATAGCTTCTATACTGCTTGTCAGGACACATGTGTCACAGTTACACCGCTCTGTACTGATATACAGTAATATTATATATACTTTTCTATAGCTTCTATACTGCTTGTCAGGACACATGTGTCACAGTTACACCGCTCTGTACTGATATACAGTAATATTATATATACTTTTCTATAGCTTCTATACTGCTTGTCAGGACACATGGGTCACAGTTACACTGCTCTGTACTGATATATACAATAATATATATACTTTTCTATAGCTTCTATACTGCTTGTCAGGACACATGGGTCACAGTTACACTGCTCTGTACTGATATATACAATAATATATATACTTTTCTATAGCTTCTATACTGCTTGTCAGAACACGTGTCACAGTTACACCGCTCTGTACTGATAAACAGTAATATTATATATACTTTTCTATAGCTTCTATACTGCTTGTCAGGACACATGGGTCACAGTTACACCGCTTTGTCTGTACTGATATATACAATAATATATATACTTTTCTTATTTTCTATAGCTTCTATACTGCTTGTCAGGACACATGGGTCACAGTTACACCACTCTGTACTGATATATACAATAATATATATACTTTTCTATAGCTTCTATACTGCTTGTCAGGACACATGTGTCACAGTTACACCGCTTTGTCTGTACTGATATATACAATAATATATATACTTTTCTTATTTTCTATAGCTTCTATACTGCTTGTCAGGACACATGGGTCACAGTTACACCACTCTGTACTGATATATACAATAATATATATACTTTTCTATAGCTTCTATACTGCTTGTCAGGACACATGTGTCACAGTTACACCGCTCTGTACTGATATACAGTAATATTATATATACTTTTCTATAGCTTCTATACTGCTTGTAAGGACACATGGGTCACAGTTACACCGCTCTGTCTGTACTGATATATACAATAATATATATACTTTTCTTATTTTCTATAGCTTCTATACTGCTTGTCAGGACACGTGTCACAGTTACACCGCTCTGTCTGTACTTATATATACAATAATATATATACTTTTCTTATTTTCTATAGCTTCTATACTGCTTGTCAGGACACATGGGTCACAGTTACACCACTCTATACTGATATACAGTAATATTATATATACTTTTCTATAGCTTCTATACTGCTTGTCAGGACACATGGGTCACAGTTACACTGCTCTGTACTGATATATACAATAATATATATACTTTTCTATAGCTTCTATACTGCTTGTCAGGACACATGGGTCACAGTTACACTGCTCTGTACTGATATATACAATAATATATATACTTTTCTTATTTTCTATAGCTTCTATACTGTTTGTCAGGACACATGAGTCACAGTTACACCGCTCTGTCTGTACTGATATATACAATAATATATATACTTTTCTTATTTTCTATAGCTTCTATACTGCTTGTCAGGACACATGGGTCACAGTTACACCGCTCTGTACTGATATATATACAATAATATATATACTTTTCTATAGCTTCTATACTGCTTGTCAGGACACATGAGTCACAGTTACACTGCTCTGTACTGATATATATACAATAATATATATACTTTTCTATAGCTTCTATACTGCTTGTCAGGACACATGAGTCACAGTTACACCGCTCTGTCTGTACTGATATACACAATAATATATATACTTTTCTATAGCTTCTAGTATTACAGTGCAGCATTTTGGTGACTAACAGTATATAGTTGTACAGTAGGCCATTGCTGTATCTTGTAGCTCTGTGTCACTGCAAGTATCCATCCATTCCATTTTCTTACAGTGATTTGGACCAATAATACCATTGATTAGAACAAATAATTCCAGTGATTTTGTCATTTTCTTCCAGTGATTTGGACCAATAATACCATTGATTAGAACGAATAATTCCAGTGATTTTGTCATTTTCTTTCAGTGATTTGGACCAATAATACCATTGATTAGAACGAATAATTCCAGTGATTTTGTCATTTTCTTCCAGTGATTTGGACCAATAATACCATTGATTAGAACGAATAATTCCAGTGATTTTGTCATTTTCTTCCAGTGATTTGGACCAATAATACCATTGATTAGAACGAATAATTCCTGTGATTTTGTCATTTTCTTCCAGTGATTTGGCCTAATAATACCATTGATTAGAACGAATAATTCCTGTGATTTTGTCATTTTCTTCCAGTGATTTGGACCAATAATACCATTGATTAGAACAAATAATTCCAGTGATTTTGTCATTTTCTTCCAGTGATTTGGACCAATAATACCATTGATTAGAACGAATAATTCCTGTGATATTGAGGTGTTTGTGTCGCTTAGCTTAGCCGTCCAGTGACCACAGTGCACCTCTTTTTCTCTTTTCTTTGCATCATGTGCTGTTTGGGGTAAATTTTTTGAAGTGCCATCCTGTCTGACACTGCAGTGCCACTCCTAGATGGGCCAGGTGTTTGTGCCGCCCTCTTGGGTCGCTTTGCTTAGTCATCCAGCGACCTCGGTGCAAATTTTAGGACTAAAAATAGTATTGTGAGGTGTGAGGTGTTCAGAATAGACTGGAAATGAGTGGAAATTGTGGTTATTGAGGTTAATAATACTATAGGATCAAAATTACCCCCAAATTCTATTATCCAAAACACACCCGAATCTGACAAAAAAATTTCAGGGAGGTTTTGCCAAAACGCGTCCGAATCCAAAACACGGCCGCGGAACCAAATCCAAAATCAAAACCCAAAACCCGAAAAATGTCCGGTGCACATCTCTAATATAAATATATAAAAGAGTTAGTGGCCGGCACTCACGCTGATATCTGTAGAGCCCTGGTGCTCCCCCAGGTGACTATGAACCATCATATACAAAAGAAGGATCAGGCGGCACTGGGATTTAGCACTTCCAAAAGGAGAACAGATCAACTTGTCGATGTATTTCAAATCATCATCAGGATCAAGTCCTTGATCCTGATGACGATTTAAAATTAATTCGAAATCTGATCTGCTCTTCTTTTGGAAGTGCTAAGCCCTGTGAGTGCCGCCCGATCTTTCTCTTTTATCTATACAAGTATATATATATATATATATATATATACACACACACACACACACACACACACACACACACACACATATATATATATATATTTATTTATAGTAACAAGAACAAAAGGGGGCGCAGATAGTGTAATGATGTTTTTAAAAGCACTCAAGTTTACTTCAAAGTTAAACGTACATAAAAAAGATTATAAACAGCTTCTCACAAAAGTCATCACCCAGGCAGAGCACAACAATGGGCATGCGGCAATAGCTGTCCCGGATCTACTTCTCTCAGGGGTCCGGCTTTAGATTACCGTCTCTTTTACCTCCGCGTCCCGACTCGCGTCTTCCGGTCTGGACACTTTTTTTCTGCAGAAACTCAGTTCTGAACCTCTCATTAAAAATGACATAATCAGGAATTAAGTTCCTGAATCTGTCCTGGGCCAAAATGTATTTTCCATAAGTTTTATTTTAAAGATCATTTGAGTACCTTCTTTTCTGAAAACACATCTATCTATAACTTTTGTTTAATAGCTCCATCCCAGACCCGTAGTTCCTGAACTTATTTTTCCTGAAAAAAAAATAGTAATTTAATACCTACCAGTAATTCCTTTTCTCATAGTCGTTGGATACTGGGGAATAGTATATTACCATGGGGTATAGATTGGGTCGACTGGAGCCTGGCACATTAAGAAATCAATAGTGTGTGCTGGCTCCTCTCCTCTATGCCCCTCCTAGCAGACTCAGTTCAGAAACTGTGACTCAGTTCAGAAACTGTGACTCAGTTCAGAAACTGTGAGACAGACATACTTTGAGAGAAGGATATAACACATAAAGCAGTGAGGTAACAAACCAACACACAAACAATAAGATATAAGAGCTAGGCGGGCGCCCAGTATCCACTACGGACTACGAGAAAAGGAATTACCGGTAGGTATTAAATTCCTATTTTCTCTAACGTCCTAGTGGATACTGGGGAATAGTATATTACCATGGGGATGTCCCAAAGCTCCCAGAATGGGTGGGAGAGTGCTGAGACGCCTGCAAAACCGCCTGACCAAACTAAAGGTCTTCCTTGGCCAAGGTGTCGAACCTGTAGAACTTAACAAACGTGTTCACACCAGACCAAGTAGCTGCATGGCACAACTTGTGGAGTGGGCCTGAATAGATCTCAAAGCCACAGAAGTATAGGCTTGTTGGATAGTCAATCTGAGCCAATGAGTAATGGACTGTTTGGAGGCAGGACAACCAATTTTCGCAGCATCATAAAGGACGAAAAGCGAGTCAGACTTCCTGTGACGAGCAGTCCTTTTGATGTAAATCTACGCAGGATAACGCAGGAACCACATTAGGTTGATTCACATGAAAAGCCGACACCACTTTCGACAAAAACTGTGGGCGAGTTCTGAGCTCCGCCCTATCCTCATGGAACACCAAGTATGGGCTCTTACAGGACAAGGCCCCCAATTCTGACACTTATTGAGCTGAAGCCAAGACCAGTAACATAACAGTCTTCCACGTTAGGTATTTTAAGTCAACCCTATGTAAGGGTTCAAACCAATCTGATTGGAGAAAGGTCAAGACCACATTGAGGTCCCATGGAGCCGTGGGAGGAACAAAGGGTGGTTGAATGTGCAACACCCCCTTTAGAAAGGTCTGTATTTCAGGAAGTACCACCAGTTGTTTCTGGAAGAAGATAGAGTCAAAATCTGAACCTTGATGGAGCCCAACCGTAGGCCCTTATCCACTCCTGCTTGCTGGAACAGAAGAAAACGGCCCAGATGAAACTCCACAGGAGAACATTTTTGACCCTCACACCAAGAAATATACTTCTACCAAATACGGTGGTAATGTTTGGAGGTAAACACTTTACGGGCCTGAACCATAGTGGAAACCACCTTGAATGGAAGACCCTTCCTGGTCAAGATCTCCATCTCAACTTCCAGGCCATCAAACGTAGCTGTAGTAAGTCTGGATAGATGAACGGTCCTTGTTGAAAAAGCGGCAGAGGCCAGGGATCCTCCAACGGCAGGGTCAAGAGGTCTGCATATCAGGTCCGTCGAGGCCAATCCGGAGCAATGAGAATTGCCTGAGCTCTTTCCTTTTTGAGTCTTTTGAGAACTCTTGGGATTAGAGGAATTGGAGGAAACAGGTAAATTAACTAGTAAGTTCATGGCGTCGTCAGAGCATCTACCGCCACTGCCTGTGGGTCCCTCATTCTGGAACAGTAACGACGTAGCTACCTGTTGAGATGAGAAACCATTAGGTCTATCTGTGGTCAACCCCACCGGTGAACAAGTTGTTGAAACACCTGAGGGTGCAGGCCCCATTCCCCCGGATGGAAGTCGTGCCTGCTGAGGAAGTCCACTTCCCAGTTGTCCACCCCTGGAATGTAAACGGCTGAGATGGCCCTTGCATTGGCTTCTGCCCAGAGGAGTATTCTTGACACCTCTCGCATTCCGGCCCTGCTTCTTGTTCCTCCCTGTCGGTTGATGTACGCTACTGCCGTGGCGTTGTCCGACTGCACCTGGATGGCCTGATTCCAAAGGAGGGATGAGGCCTCTATTACAGCATTGTAAATTGCCCTAAGTTCCAGGATGTTGATTGGAAGAGCAGATTCCTGAATCAACCATGTCACCTGGAACTGTGGAGGCTGGCATCTGTTGTCCATGACTGTGTGTTGAAACTCCGACCCTCCACCAGATGGGGGACTTGTAGCCACCATAGCAGGGATATCCATGCTTTCGGTGACAGGGTTATATGCTGATACATACATTTTAAATAAATGTCTTTAGTGTCACCATAGCCACTATCACACTAGTCAGAAAGAAAAGAGTCTTTTGCTGCGCCTGTGTATAGTAATCTATTACAGATAAATTGAACCTGGAACTTATGGCGTGGGGGACACGCTCGCCCCTATAAGGAGATGTGCAATACTCCTATGGGGTTAACCAAATAAAGAATATAAATAGAGGCGCTCATGAAAATACCACACCAGAATTTCACAGGTCCAATATCAACCAAGGAATCAAATATGTAAATATAAAATATATGTATTTATTAATAATAATAATGTAAAAATACTATTTCATAATAGATAATTCATGAGTAATATTCCTTATGACTTAGCATGATTTGTAAAATACAGAAATTTAAAAAACACATGAATTTTCTAAGCTTTAATTAATATACTAAGTATCCTTGAAATATCACTGAACTAGATAATTTGAAAGGTCAAAGAATATGTATCAGAATGTTGCAGTCTTTTTAGGAACACTGTTGCCACAGCTGCTAGATGTAAATCCTGAATGTATCACAGTGGCTGCACGTATTGAGGATTGTCAGCATAAGTTAATATATGAAATACCACTCCATAAGGGCTGGTGAACTCGAGCATCCCCGAGTAAGTCCAAGAATTTGCCCAGTTGGTAGAAACGCTGGAGGGTACGTGTGGTGTCTGGATACGTCAGCCAACTGCAAGGTTTATTCAATTAACCTGCTGGTTTTACCTTATGAGTGCTGTGCAGATAATCGTGGGCGGCAGGTGTATGGCTGCTGAATCGGACGGTATCTTAGGCCCAGCTGTATGAGGAAACTTCCTTCCAGACTACCTGGACGTGCACCGTCCGCCGGTAGAGAACGGGGTGGAAGATGCTGGAGACAATCACCGTGGCCGCACAGCGCCTGCGGCTGGCCGTGAAGCCAAATGGAAAGCCGCCCTCGGCTGCCGTTGGTAAGAGCCGGGTGAGAAGGCTGTGACCTGAAAGCGTCCTGGATACAGGTGTTCAGTGACAATGCAATGGGGGAGGAGTCCTGACGCTTATATTCTTTATTTATATTCTTTACTATCACACTAGTGTTTGCTAGAATTGCAGTAGCTTTCTATGTACCAGTTTATGTCTATGCAGCGTTGGTGGAGATACTCGCAAATAGAACAGTCAGTGAGTAGTAGTGTTTAACGTCAGGGCAATGAACAGCATTGAGTGTGGGACCAGGCCTTATTGTGACATCTATATTTACAGCAATTTAATTCCTTTTGGATTTAAAATTGTTGCCACTTTAAATCTACTGACTAATTTGCAGAAAACTGGCAGGGGCCTTAGACTTGCAGAATATTACATTTACCCCATAAGGTCTGTGTGACTGTGAGCAGCATGCTGTACCTGTGTGCTTTTCTCTGTGATATACTTTATAAGAGTCTCTTTACCAAGCTGCTGTTTCCGCAGGTTTAAGGGCAGAATAAAGTCAGGCCATAACTACATGTGTGCCAGTGGTGCCTGGCACACAGCGCAGTCGCCCTGAGGGTGCAACTGCCGGCGTCCCTATTCCAAGGAGCCTCAAGCCAGCGGCATTGTAATGAGTCACACTGACTCATTACAAGCCGCCTGCTGCTGGAGCGAGGAGAGGAGCAGGAGGGAGGGGGACTCGGGAGTCGAAGCAGCGCACTCACTGTAATTGGTGATGGTGCCGGTGCATCATTCTTAACAGCGGCGTTGCACTCTCCCTCCCTGTTGGCTGGCTGCTTGGAGGAGGGAGGGAAGGACAGATGGGATGGGAGCAAGGATGTGGCGCCGCCCAACAGCCTTGCAAAGCAACCCAAGCTGACGCCTAGTGCTGTGGGGGCCTGACAATAGGCTACTTAAGCTGGCGCCGCATGCACGCCGCTCTGTCTGCTCTCTTACACCATGTGACAACTTGAAAACTGAAGGCAGCGAGGTGCACCCAGAAGATTTAGGAGGTGAGGTGCAGAAGAGCGCAGGAGGGGGTGCAGAGGTGCTGTGCCAATCTACATCTCAGATGCAGATGGGATGTGATTAATACGACCAAATTCACAATATGATAATGAAATACTTTGCAGGTATGTATCAATTATCGCATGCAGGGACAGAGCTTGCGAGAAAGCTCTGCCCCTGCAAATCTACTTACTGCAATTCTCAGCGTAAATACCGTGCATGCGCTGCTACCAGCTACCTCCTGCAACCCCCAGCCGCCACCAGATATCCCCCACGAACACCCCCCTCCATTTCCAATTACCTGCAGCCAGGATCGATGATCAGTTATCTCGGCGGGCAGCTGGTCATCAGATCGTTTGCTCCACTGTGACCTCCATTACACATTACAAGTATGGGAAATGCGATCTTGAATGCAAATTTAAGGGCTCGGAGGATAATTTTACTAATTCTCCTCCATTTGCCCTTTAGTAGATTCTGGAGATACTAAAATAATGTGAAAAGGATGTGAAAACACCCTTTTTCACATTATGTTAGTAAAAATAATTTTGATAAATATGTCCAATATAGAGATACACAAATACACAGGGAAGGGGTTATACAAGTGGTGTAACCAGAACTTTGTGGGCCCCACAGCAACATACTAAATTGGACCCTGTCCCAATACTGCTTGAAAAACACCTCTCTACAGCAGTTATTAATATTATATCCCCAACATAGTGCCCTGCTTCATTTTACGAATGGTAGTAGTTCCCTAGTTTACACATTGTAGGGCTGCCAGTACACATTATGCCACACAGAATGCCCAATTCACATTATGGCATACAGTGCCCCCAGTTCATATTATGCCCCATTAAAGTGCCCCCTATTCATATTCTGCCTCATTAGAGCACCCTCCAGTTCAAATTATACCACATTACAGTGCCCTAAGTCATTTTATGCCACATTATGCTGCCTCCACTTCATATTGTGCCAAATTAAAGTGCCTCAGTTTTTATTATATAATATTATAGTGCCCTCCACATTATATTGATTAGATCAGATTATGACACATTACAGTGCCCTCTAGTTCATATTTTGCCACATTACAGTGGCTTCCAGTTCAAATTACCCACATTACAGTGCCCCTTACAATTATAACATCCATTACACACTCCTCTCACGGAAAATGTAATGTCACACAATTCAGGCTGGGCAATGGATCAGACCCAGTTACTTAGCAGGCAAATCTGGGAAATTGGCAAGCCTCTGGGAAACATAGCAGTGGCACCCCTTACAACCACTTTAGTTACACCCATGGTTTACATATAGTGACACACACACATGGAGGTTCACATATAGGGGCTGATTCAGATCTGACCGCCCACCCACCCACCCAGTGCCAGCGCCTCCTGCCCTCCCACCCACCAGGCTGCTTGGCGGAATACTTCCTGGCCCTGGCAGCTGACCGTGCAGTGATTGGAAAGCTGCCGGGTGGCTCATGCTTGTTTCCTGCTGTATGCAGAGCCGCAGAACGTGTACTGCAGAGGACAGCTCTGTCCAGGACGGCAGTAGCAGCGTTGGGGTGGTTGGGACTCAGGAGCATCGTGAGGATAGTCTCTACCAGCAGCAGCTCATGTACAGCAGTGCGCCAACACAGCAGAAGGGATAAGCGCTCCCTGTCAGCGCCTGAGCAAGGCCCCCGGGGAGCGTGAGTCGACGGCATGGATCATCCAGACGGGAGAGGCGGCTATGGAGAGGGTCTTCCGGCTCCCACCAAGAGCACTAAGGACAAGAAGACGCCATAGAATCATGATGAATGAGGAAAGTAGGCCCAGGAATTTGTAAGTGCAGCAGTCCTGGTGACAGCATCAATGCCTCCCCCCTCCGCCAGTGCCTCCCAACTCTCTGCTAGTGCCTCTGCCAGTGCCTCCCTTATCCTCTGTCAGGGGAGGTACATCATACTCTGTATTATAGGGAAGGGGAGGCAAATTATATTCTATACTATGGGGATGGGGGGGGTGCCAACAATGTTGTGCCTAGGGGCGTCCAGACCCCTAAATCCGCCTCTGGTGTGCACACGCGCTGCAGCCGCACTGTGCGTGAGCACACAGTGAGATGCGGCAGCATCTCACTTGTGCGATCGCCTCTGCCTGATTGACAGGCAGAGGCATTCACGGGGTGGGAGGGGGACTTCGCAGCTGCGTTAAAACGGCGTCGACTCAGCTTGGGGAGCGTAGTCTGGACAACGCAGGCATGTCCTGTTTGCGGGGCGGGCCACGGTGGCTACATGACGTCACACGCAGCCACTGTGACCCGAAACATGGCGGGTAGCCGCCTGCCTTCACAGCTAGGCTGCGTAGGCAGAGGGCTACTCAAAACATGCGAAAGCATCACCGCCAAGTGATGCTTTCGCATGTCTGAGGGGGGGGGGGGGGATCCGGCATGCAGGGCGAACTTGCCCTGTGCTAGGCGTCCCCCAGCATGTCTAAGAATTTGATCGTAGATGTGCGTTTTTTCGCACATCTACGATCAGGTCTGAATTACCCCCATAGAGAAACACACATATACACAGAGAGGGTGTTACATATAATTTGTTTTATTTATTTATTATTTATTTATTACCAGTTATTTATATATAACGTATTCCGCAGAGCTTTATAGAGAATATTTTGGCCATTCACATCAGTCCCATATTTTGGCCACTCACATTCACGCGAGGGTAATAAGTTTGTTGGGAGACAATTAACCTACCAGTTTTTTTCTGGATTGTGGGAGGAAACCGGAGTACCCAGAGGAAACCCACGCAAGCACTCGAAGAATATACAAATAGTTAGGGCCATGGTGGGAATCAAACCCATGACCTCAGTGCTGTGAGGCAGTAATGCTAACCATTAGACCGTCTGTGCTGCCCAGCATGTGGCGGGACAGCACTGGACTGCAGGAGGGGTAAGTTATGATTATTTTCTCATTTATTCCCATGAATGGTTGGATAGGGGCCCCAATGCATAGCTTTGCCCAGGGCCTTTAATGCTGGTAAGTCAGCCCTGGTGAACTCCTATCTGTTATAAGTAATTAATTTAGTGTTGGACTGTTGCATGAAGGGGAATGCAGTGGTTAGGGGCCCATGTTTGGGGATGTGGTCAACCACCACATAGGCTTGGCGGGTGTAGTATGGCATGTCGGCGGCCGGGCTCCCGGCGACCAGCATACCGGCGCCGGGAGGCTGACCACCGGCATACAGACAGTGTGGCGAGCGCAAAGGAGCCCCTTGCAGGCACGGTGGCGCGCTATGCCCGCCACGCTATTTATTCTCCCTCCAGTGGGGTCGTGGACCCCCACGAGGGAGAATAGCTGTCGGTATGCCGGGTGTCGGGATCCCGGCGCCGGTATACTGTGCGCCGGGATCCCGACATTCGGCATACTGAAGACCACCCGGCTTGGCCCTCCATTAGAGAGTGCATGGTCAGGGCCCCTTGATAACTATGGGGTCTATTTACTAAGCTTTGGATAGAGATAAAGTAGACAGACATAAAGTACCAGCCAATCAGTTCCTAACTGTCATTTTTCAAACACATCCTGTAACATGGCAGTTAGGAGGTGATTGGCTGGCACTTTACCTCCGTCCACTTTATCTCAATCCAAGGCTTAGTAAATAGACCCATATATATAGTAAATAGTGTTAGTGCATGTATGATAATATACATGGGGTCTAATTCAGTAAGGACTGCTTATGCGATCCTTACTGCAGTTTCCTGATGTTTGGGAATCTGCACAAACACAAGATCCGTTCTGCGTATGTGCAGTATGGGTCCTGCGATCCCATCAGGGCCCACCGGGGGTTTCCCCTGTGAGCCTGTGGGCCAGTCCAACCCTGGGTGACAGTAAGCAGAGTGCTGTACCTTCGGACTACAATCTGTTACATATACTGACTGTGACAGTAAACAGTGTTTGCCAAAAATATACAGATGTGGCTTAATGGCCACATAATAGTACCAATTCACATCACGCCACACAATAGTGTCTGTTATTCACATTTTGAACCACAGTAAGGGCGGGATGTACTAACGGGAAAATGCGGTAAAACCCCCGTTTTCGGGGTTTTACAGCATTTTCATATGTACTACAGGCTGGCCGCCGGGTTTTCGGTGAGGAGGGTAATGCCAGCTTTCGCTGGCGTTGCCCTATAGAAGCCTATGGGCTTCCTTCCGTAATAATCCTGAGGGATCCAAACGGATCCCCCCCTCGCCCCCCTGTGTACCCCTGGGCGCCCGGGTGGAGGAGGTGGAGAAGGCCTCCATCCGTAGCTCTTTCCACCTGTCCCAGCCGCCCTCCTTCTCCATCCCCGCCGGGCAGGCAGCCAGCCAGCCAGTCTTCATGCCGCAGCAGTGCCATCCAGGGACCTCCTCTCCTAGCTCCAGGCTGAGCTGATTGGTGGATCCTGTGCTGACAGCAGCGGGGGTGGAGCGGCGTCTCTGTCCCTCCTACCCCCGGAATCACAGCGCAGGTAAACGGCGTCCTTCCTCCAGCAGCAGCAACAGCCGGCATCGCAAAGGACAGCTCTTATCAGGGAGAGCTGTCCTTTGCTATACTGATCGCATATATTAGTACATATGCGATTAGTATGTAGGCAAAGGGTGGAGGAATACTACTCCACACGTTAGTACATCCCGCCCTAATACCCCTTATACATGTCATGCCACACAAAAGTGCCCGTTACACAAGTTATGCCCACATGGTTATAGAGCCCCTTACACACATGGGCCCTCATTCCGAGTTGATTGCACCAAGCAACTTTTTGCTTCTGGTGCAATCAACTAATCTCCGCCTATGGGGGAGTGTATTTTAGCATAGCAGGGCTGCGAATGCTTGTGCAGCCCTGCTATGCTAAAAAAGTTTCCTGCAAAACAAGACCAGCCCTGGACATACTTACCCTGTGCGACGGATCCAGCGATGATGGGCACGGCTTTGACATCAGACATCCGCCTTCCGTTCGCCTGGACACGCCTGCGTTTTCCTTACCACTCCCCGAAAACGTCTCCAAACGGTGAGTTGCCGCCCCAAAACGCCTTCCTGCAGTCAATCTTCTTGCGGTCGCCGCTGTGACCACTTTCTCCGTAGTCAGCGTCATTGCCCAGCGACGGCAACGACATGCATGTGCATTACGGCCCCCGCGCGTACGCAGTAGTGACCCGGTTGCAGCTGTGCGAACGAAAGCACGCTGCAATCGGGTTGGAATGACCCCTATTATGCCCACACAGTAGTAGTGCCCCTTAAGAAAGATATGCCCACACAGTAGTGTTCCTTACACACATTATACCAACAGAGTAGTGCCTATGCAGAAAGGTCAGCAGTCTCTAACTACATACCAGGGGCAAAGCATTTGTAGCCTAAACCAAATGGTGTAATTAAAAAAAAGTAACAGGTCTACACATACAAACCTATACATACTGTATACACACACACACACCAACACACACATACACATTTACATACAGTACACCGTCACACATTTACATATACACATACAGTATACACACACATAGAGAAGTGACACTATGGTCCTCTCATCTTACCGGTGGCTGGAGCTCAGTGGACACCGTACTGCTGTGGCACCTGTTGGTTGCTGCAGACTACGGCTCTGGAGTGTCCACAGACCATATGCTGCTCCATGCTGAGTTACTCACTGCCCACTGCCCCTGTCCGCCCCAACGATGTGGCTCTTCACAGCGCAGGACACTGTGGGAGTGGGCTGGGAGAGATGACATCACGAAGCATGCAGGGGAAGCTGCAGAGCTGCCCTCTGTCTTGTATGTAGTGGTGTGCTTGGCAGAGAAGGAGCCGAGCGCACTGCTAAATACGTAACAGCAGCCAGCGCTGCAGCTAGCAACGGCAGTGGTAGGGACAGCATGGACAACACATTAACAAACAAGCAAGTGGCGCATGCGGTGGTGCCGGTCAGTTCTACAACCTCAGAGCATATGTGCTGCATATGTGCTGTGTGCCTGGCACCACTGGCACTATCCTAGTTACGACCCTGCCTGTGTGCTCCTATCCATTACATGCAATGACTGTGACAGGGAGCAGTGTGGGACCTGTGGGTTCTATCCATTACACGTAATGAATGTGTTACCGTAATCAGTTTGGGTACCTGTGAGCTCCAATCTTTTACATGTAATGATGGTGACCGAAAGTAGTGTGCTGTACTGTACGTATATGTTCCTCCCTCATAAAAACTATTTATATACATTTTTTTTTTTTTTTTACTTCACAATAGAAAATTCTTGCTAGATACAGAAATATTGAACTGGCATATTGTATGAAGAAAGAACATAACATTAGAAGCCATCACATTAACTAACACACAGAGACGACCAATCAGCAGCTTTTACACAAGTCTATTGCCTTAGCAACTGACAGATCAGTATCAACCAAATCAGTCCAGCATCTACAAAAATGAAAGGCAGCTATGCTGTTCATAGGATAACAAGGACTGTACTTACTGTAGATCATTAGTGCCCATGAATAATGTGCATCTGTATTACTCAGTTCAGTAACTTCCTTGTCACCACCTGCCATGACTTTTATGGTAACAATCTTACAATATATTTTTTTTTATATGAGAATGTATTGCTGTACACCACTCAGTGTGAATAATTAAAACTATTTATAACCTATGAAGGAAGAGTTTGTGTGCCACATATTTTTTTTTTACTTATGATCTATGTTTTGAATTGTTTCTTAAAAGTAAACTAATTGGAATAAAATGCATCAATTAAAAGTTTTTGCTGAAATAAAGGCATTTAGAAGCAACTTCATTTTGGAGCAGTCCCCTTGAAAAAACCTGTAGGTGGTGTTTGTCAGTTATGTGATGTGTACCATTTTCTTTTTTTTTTCTTCTTTTTTTCTTCTTTCTTTTGTTTAAAATGTTAATATCGCAAGTACATAGGTTACACTTTCCAAGGGGTAGATTTACAAAAGTTTCTGAAACAGGCATGTGGAGGTGTTGCCCACAGCAACCAATAAGATTCTGTCTATAATTTTCTAGAATGCAATAGAAAAATTCTAGCTAGAATCTGACTGGTTGATACTTTTAATTTTTAGAAGCTTTCGTAAGTCTACCTCTAAATAATCTTTTTGTGCAAACACTTTTGTGTCACAAGTGAACCCTACTGCCAACCTTCTCTGTGCAGTCCTCATCCACATCCTCCTATAATGCATAGACACTGTGGCTACATGGTGTGCTGCTTGTGGGTGCTGTCATTATTTCTGATTGGCTTGTGGAAACTGATCATTTGATTGCAGCTGATGCATTTTGGAAAAATGTCCTGTTGGCAAAAACTTGGTGGTTGGGGTTGAGAGCCACTGAGCTAAAACATTTTGCACAGAGATTGCCGTTGTTATTGTGTCTGCTCTTATAACTTGATTAAATTCCATCATTCTTAAGCTCATTCTCTGCAATATATTTTCAATGCAGTTAATTGAGCCATATGATGCACTCCTATATTCCTATGTATTTTTCTTAACTACATTATGTTGTATACATTATGTCATGTGTAGAGATGTGCCCTGTGGGCACATCAGTGTTGCTGTCCCTAGCTGGGGACAGCGCTGGGGCAGCTTGTCTGTCCCCAGCGCTGGGTGCGTGGCGACGGGTGTCCGGTGCAGGGATTACCCTTTTCCCTGCACCGGACCGGAGGCTGCGGGAAGATTCAAACGTTGGCGCCCTCCGGGAGCCAATCGCGGCTCCCGGAGCGGCAGCCAATCAGAGAGGGACGCGGCGAGCTAATCGGCGCTCGCCGCGTCATAGGCCCCGCCCCCGGCGTCTGACGTCAGACGCCGGGCGGGAGCCGAAGAGACCGCGCGCGCGGAAGAGCGCGGGAAGGAAAGAAGAAGACGGGCGGGAGCAGCGGAGACGGTCGTCGGTGCGCCGGAGCGCAGAAGATCCCGGCGGCGCGAGGAAGAAGACGTCGCGGTCGGAGCTCGGGTGGCCGCGAAAGAGGCCTGAAGACGTCCGGCGGCAGGAAGATGTCCAGCGGCGGCTGGACGTGGCGAGGCGACGGCGGCGCCGCTGGCCAGGACGGGCCAGCGGCCGAAGATTAAAGAAGAGCGCCGGAGGTGTCACCAGGGGTGGGAAGCAAAGGGCTGGCGAAGCTCCCCCCTGGTGCCTCTCCCAGCGGGTCAGGTAGGCCCTTTTCAGGTACCCCTGTACCCGCTCCTCCCTAGACCACCAGGTGTTCGGGCATTAGGCCCGTGGGCAGAGTCAGGCCCTCTCGGCCTGTGGGCATTCAGTCGGGCCCTCCCGGCCCGTGGGCACAAGTGTGGTCGGCTCTCTGGGTCCAAGGCCACGTGCAGCCGGGGTTCCACCCGGCCCGTGGCCCAAGCACCCAGACCCGACCACATTGTTTAGGGGGTTTGGGCATTAGGCCCAAGCCACCTGAAAGCAGCGCAGTAGGCGGGCACTAGGCCCGGGGGCAGTTCAGGCAATAGGCCCTAGTGTATTTTGGCCGCCAGGAATAGACTAAGGTGACCCTGGGCATTAGGCCCAGGTCACCCAACGGGCAACAAGTTAGGCGGGCGCTAGGCCCGTGGGTGACATCAGGCCTCCGGCCTGTGTGCAGCTAGGGGGTGCTAGGCCCAGTGAATAAGACCCCCGAGGTGAGTACAGGTGGCACTGGGCGCTAGGCCCAGGCCACCCTGAGGTATTTAGGTGGGCAGGCCGTGCGGCGCCCACCCCCTTTCCAGAGGTAGGGATTTAAGGGACAGCACCGTGTGATCTTGTATTCCGATATTGTGATGTATGTTGTTACCGTGCAGGGCAAAGTGTATGTGTTGTTTAAGTTGTGCATAGTTGTGTTGCACCACCCACACGAGCTAGTTTGAGGGCTCTGTCTATGTAGCTAGTGTAGCGGACGCACACTAGGGTAGTTCTTGGCCCTGCACGGCTGTTTCTCTTTGCCTCCTTACAGGGACCTGTAAGTGGAGAAGATCGGAGTGCAAGACTTGTGACGGTGAGTAGCATCCGTGTACGTTTGTCCCTTGTCTGTCCCCGAGCGCCGGAGTCGGGATTGCTCACGGACGTGAGAATCCTTTTCATCACACTACGTGCGAGAGCGCGAGTGTGTGAAAGCTGGGTGGCTGAGGCTTTGTGCCAGTGATGACCTTTCACCCAACCGGAGAAAAGTCGCGGTCACCCATGGGGTATCCCCTGTTCCCGTGGAAGAAGGGTCGATACCCCCTTTAAGGTAAACTATTCTCTCCTCAGCTCGGTCGTCGGTCAGCTCCGAGAGGGAATCGCAGTGTCCGGATCCGACTGAAGATTTCCAGGTCCGTTGAAGGTTCCGGTACCTGAAGGTGAGAGAGAGCGGCGCCTGGTGAGTACCGAATCTACACCTGCACGGCAGCAGGCACCACCACACGCAGCCGCACCTCTCACACTTGGCGTAGTTGGCAGGATCAGAGAGACCGGATCACGGACACGATGTGGAACGCCACCAAGAAGACCTCCCTGCGGATGGCTCCGGAACAGACTCACCCACGGACGCGTGCGGACCAGAGCGACTGGGTGACGGTGTCTGGGGCAGACCTCCTGAAGATAGTGCAGCGGTCGGTCCAGCGTGGAAAAGAAGAGCGCCGGGAGAAGGGGCGCAAGAAGGCCGCTGTGACGCCCTGCAAGAGATGTCGGCAAACAGGGCACTTTGCCGACGAGTGTACGTGGCGAGAGACGTCCCCAAAGAAGGTGGTCCAGGAAGCGGACCGAAGACGTCAGCAGGGCCAAGTGAAGAAGGAGTCCTGGTGTTTGCTCTGCGGAAACTACGGGCATGAGCATAACAGTTGTCCCTGGGACGAAGAGTTGAGCGACGACGAGGTTGATCCCCGGTGTGAAAGCTGTGGAGATCCCCGACATCGGCTCCTGGAATGCCCATGGACGGAAGACAGGACGGACTACGAGGCCACGGTGAAGCAGATGACGGAGTCTCGTCAGCAACTTTGGGACCGGGTGGCTGCAGAGCCTGTGTGTGCGCTCTGCGAGGCGAGAGGACATGCGCTTCCCGATTGTCCGTGGAATGAAGACCGGATGATTGCGGATGGTCGCGCCCAGAGATGGGAGGAGGAAACCAGGGGAATGGAGCGGAAGACCCTGCTTGAAGTTAGTTCGCAGGTGCCCATTTCCTCTGAGCCGGAACCAACGGGTGAAGATTCCCCAGTGAAGGAGGTGGACCAGGAACCCGTCTTGGAGAAGGTGGCAGTGGCCCTCCCTTGTTGGAAGTGTCGGCGACCAGGACATGCGGCCAGTGAGTGCCCCTGGGAAGATGCCGCGGACCTACTCTGTCCCAAGAAAGTGACCCCAGTAAGGCAGAATCCTTTCCCGCATAAGGCGGAGGTGGATGACTGGGAGGTGAAGAGACCACGCTGCGAAGAAAAGCGCGAAGACCCAGTGACTGAGACGTCCAGAATCTCCCCGCGATGGAACCGTCCACGCCCAGGACGTGCGGAACAGGTGTGTCCTGGGTACCTAGAGATGCCAGCGGAAGAGGAGTACGCTGAGGAAGTAAAGATGCCAGCGGAAGCGAAGGAGTACGCTGAGGGAGTATTGATGCCAGCGGAAGCGAAGGAGTACGCTGAGGAAGCAGAGATGCCAGCGGAAGCGAAGAAGTACGCTGAGGAGGAAAATAATACCCCAGTCCAGATATCGGAGGAGGACTCGGACTACGGTGAGCTGTCCGCCGACGAATCCCTCCAAGAACAGGTGGAGGACGACTCTGGCATCGGAAGCGCCGACGAGAGTGACTGGCAGGATCGGGTGGAGTCGTGCTCCCAGTTGATTGCCCTCCGTGAAGGGGAGGAGGTAGTCCTGGAGCAAGAATACCTACCGGAAGTGCCGAAATGGACGGACTTACGGGGAGAGGATTGCGATGCCGTGGGAGGACCCGTTCCAGAGGAAGACATGGGACCTTTGGAGATGCCCCACGAGGAGATGAGACAGATGGTGGTTGTTGCCCGGGAGGAAACGGATGCCCCGGAGGATTCCACTGTTGGGTGGTGGTCGGTACCACCCCCTAAAGACAGGGACGAAGCCACAGACGATATCGGAGGTCAAGAGTGGGTGACTGTTGTCCCCGTGGAGGAAGATTCCCCTTGGTGGCCAACGTCGAGTGACCGTGAGGAGGTGCCACTCCCCCAGAGGATCCGCCGATGGAGGCCAGGAGGTAAGAAGAGGAACCCGGAGCTGAAGGTGGAAGGATGTGGGGTCACAGCCCGTCCGGGCTGGGCCCTCGAACACAACCTCGCCGGAGGGACCTCGGAATTCCCTGACCCGCGGACAATGGACGTTGTGAGGAACTTTGTAGGGACTACAAAGGAAAAAAGGGGGGGAAATGTAGAGATGTGCCCTGTGGGCACATCAGTGTTGCTGTCCCTAGCTGGGGACAGCGCTGGGGCAGCTTGTCTGTCCCCAGCGCTGGGTGCGTGGCGGCGGGTGTCCGGTGCAGGGATTACCCTTTTCCCTGCACCGGACCGGAGGCTGCGGGAAGATTCAAACGTTGGCGCCCTCCGGGAGCCAATCGCGGCTCCCGGAGCGGCAGCCAATCAGAGAGGGACGCGGCGAGCTAATCGGCGCTCGCCGCGTCATAGGCTTTGCCCCCGGCGTCTGACGTCAGACGCCGGGCGGGAGCCGAAGAGACCGCGCGCGCGGAAGAGCGCGGGAAGGAAAGAAGAAGACGGGCGGGAGCAGCGGAGACGGTCGTCGGCGCGCCGGAGCGCAGAAGATCACGGCGGCGCGAGGAAGAAGACGTCGCGGTCGGAGCTCGGGTGGCCGCGGAAGAGGCCTGAAGACGTCCGGCGGCAGGAAGATGTCCAGCGGCGGCTGGACGCGTCGAGGCGACGGCGGCGCCGCTGGCCAGGACGGGCCAGCGGCCGAAGATTAAAGAAGAGCGCCGGAGGGGTCACCAGGGGTGGGAAGCAAAGGGCTGGCGAAGCTCCCCCCTGGTGCCTCTCCCAGCGGGTCAGGTAGGCCCTTTTCAGGTGCCCCTGTACCCGCTCCTCCCTAGACCACCGGGTGTTCGGGCATTAGGCCCGTGGGCAGAGTCAGGCCCTCTCGGCCTGTGGGCATTCAGTCGGGCCCTCCCGGCCCGTGGGCACAAGTGTGGTCGGCTCTCTGGGTACAAGGCCACGTGCAGCCGGGGTTCCACCCGGCCCGTGGCCCAAGCACCCAGACCCGACCACATTGTTTAGGGGGTTTGGGCATTAGGCCCAAGCCACCTGAAAGCAGCGCAGTAGGCGGGAACTAGGCCCGGGGGCAGTTCAGGCAATAGGCCTGTGGGGACATTAGAGGGCATTAGGCCCTAGTGTATTTTGGCCGCCAGGAATAGACTAAGGTGACCCTGGGCATTAGGCCCAGGTCACCCAACGGGCAACAAGTTAGGCGGGCGCTAGGCCCGTGGGTGACATCAGGCCTCCGGCCTGTGTGCAGCTAGGGGGCGCTAGGCCCAGTGAATAAGACCCCCGAGGTGAGTACAGGTGGCACTGGGCGCTAGGCCCAGGCCACCCTGAGGTATTTAGGTGGGCAGGCCGTGCGGCGCCCACCCCCTTTCCAGAGGTAGGGATTTAAGGGACAGCACCGTGTGATCTTGTATTCCGATATTGTGATGTATGTTGTTACCGTGCAGGGCAAAGTGTATGTGTTGTTTAAGTTGTGCATAGTTGTGTTGCACCACCCACACGAGCTAGTTTGAGGGCTCTGTCTATGTAGCTAGTGTAGCGGACGCACACTAGGGTAGTTCTTGGCCCTGCACGGCTGTTTCTCTTTGCCTCCTTACAGGGACCTGTAAGTGGAGAAGATCGGAGTGCAAGACTTGTGACAGTGAGTAGCATCCGTGTACGTTTGTCCCTTGTCTGTCCCCGAGCGCCGGAGTCGGGATTGCTCACGGACGTGAGAATCCTTTTCATCACACTACGTGCGAGAGCGCGAGTGTGTGAAAGCTGGGTGGCTGAGGCTTTGTGCCAGTAATGACCTTTCACCCAACCGGTGAAGGTCGCGGTCACCCCTGGGGTATCCCCTGTTCCCGTGGAAGAAGGGTCGATACCCCCTTTAAGGTAAACTATTCTCTCCTCAGCTCGGTCGTCGGTCAGCTCCGAGAGGGAATCGCAGTGTCCGGATCCGACTGAAGATTTCCAGGTCCGTTGAAGGTTCCGGTACCTGAAGGTGAGAGAGAGCGGCGCCTGGTGAGTACCGAATCTACACCTGCACGGCAGCAGGCACCACCACACGCAGCCGCACCTCTCACACCATGTACAGTAAGTGAACTGTTTTTTTGGTCCACCATAAACTCAAATTGAAGAGTTCTAAAGATTTTTCAAGCTACCATACATATTGACTGATTCTTGGTCAGCTTGCGTTTGTTGAGAATTGGCCTGGATGGGCTGATTTTGGTTGGCTCTACGGGGCTGATAGTGTATTTATCTGGGTTGTTGTTAGTGGAAGGCCATGAGTGACTGCTTCTGGATGTGTCTTGGAGAATGACTGTGTATGGGTTTTTTGCTGTGTGTAATGTGACATACTCTCACTCAATAATATATCTTCCAGCAGAGTGTATTCTGGAATTAGGGTTAGCATTAAATGTTACACAGCTTGATCATCCTGCTTTTGCATAGGCAACTGGTACTGATGTGAAGGACCTATGGTAAGAGAAAACAAAACACATGATTTTACTTTTGAATTGTTCCAATATGAGAGAATATGAGCATTATTATTAAAGATGTGTGCCTGGTCATTTTTGCTGGTTTGGTTTTGGTTCTAATTCATTACCCGGTTTTTGTTTCGCGAAAATGTCAACTCATGCGCTGTGGGTACAGACAGGGATCGCTGGAAGGGGGAGTTCTCACTCCTCTACTCTGGCAGATGAGATGGTAATAAATGTCATCAGTACTACTTCGCCTCAGTAAGGAAGAGCTACAGGGGTCCAATATGTGCCACTGTAGTACATTTCACCATTTATACCTAATGGAATGGGTCATGTTGGAGGGTATAGAGATGTTGTTATGGCAATGTGCAGTCAGCAGTTCCTGAGTTAAATATGGCACCTTTAGAACTGATAGGCTGTACAAGTTATTTTAAGAGAGTTGCTGGAGACTGTTTTGCTGAGTGGATCCAGGGTCGAACTGGCCCACAGGGGCACAGGGGAAACCCCCGGTTGGCCCCACTACCTTGGGGCCACCCTCCTCCTCTAGGGATCAGGTTCCAGACAGTGCACTTGAATTATACATTATACATATGCTACATTATACTGCACAGAACTGTGGTTTATATTGCTGTTATTAATCTGACACATTATCATGCATGGACTAGCAGTATTTACTATGGGGTCGATTCTATTCGGCAACTTAAGAATAGCGCCGGGAATTAGCTCCCGACGCTATTCAATTCAACTCCAGTTAAGTCGGCGATGTCCCGTTCTCGCCGACTTATTAGGTAGTTTTGTCGGGAGAACGGGCATTCTCCGACTTAACTACCGCGGCGATGCCGATTCCCGACAGAATCAGCCTCGCGCCGGCCGCGAGGCAGCACTTTTGTCGGGTTTCTTCTCTCATCCCCCGGGGATGAGATAAGAATTCCCGACAATTGCGGGTCACTAGCAGCTGAATTGAATAGCGTCGGAAACTAATTCCCGGCGCTATTCTTAAGTTGCCGAATAGAATCGACCCCTATGTATAAATGCATGTATGACTTTAGGTAGATTTTCTGATGGAATTAAGTGTTTGATTCTGGCTATGTTCCTAAGATGAAAGAATGAGGATTTGATTGTGGCTGGTACCTGAAGTTTAAGTGTCAAGCCACTATCAAGGACAACACCAAGATTTTGCACATGTTCAGTGCTTTGTAGTTCTGAATATCCAATTGTAAGCCCTGTTGGTTGGCTATGCTGCAATTTTGTCCTGTGACCTATCATGAAAACCTCTGTTTTATCAAGGTTCAGTCATAGCCAACTCGCACTCTTTCAATCCTGGAGCTCAGCTATTTAGGGTTGTTATTGGGTTCTCAGTACCTGGAGCAAAGGATAGGTACAGCTGTGTATCACATCTGAATAGCATTGGTAAACCAGGCCATGACATCTCATTATTTCACCCAGTAGTAGCATGTATACTGCAAAAAGCATAGTATAGAACCCTGTGGGACACCACATGGATGCAGCACTGGTGATTAGTGGCGGAACTACCGCCAGTGCAGGCAGTGCCTTGCACTGGGGCCCACCACTGTCCAGGGGCCCAAAGCATGTAACGCGTCAAACTGACTCATTACATGCCGCTGTGTGCTGCGGGCAACCGCCGCCCGCAGCACACAGCTGCCCGCCGAGGACAGGAGAGGAGCGCAGCGGCACGGGGGAGAAGGAGGAGGAGGGAGGTGGAGGAGGGAGCTGCAGCAGCTCTGTGTAATTGGTAGAGGCGCTGCTGCTGCTGCCCCTCTGCTTCACCATAGGCTGCTCTCCGCCACTGTGAATGCTGGGAAGCGCATCCCTGCATTCACAGCGGCGGCGGGCAGCCTATGATGAAGCAGAGGGACAGCAGCAGCAGCGCCTCCACCAATTACACTGCGCTGCTGCGGCTCCCTCCTCCTCCTTCTCCCCTGCCCGGGATCTCTGCAGAAGCTGCACCGAGGAGCCTGAAAGCCAGCGGAGAGAGTAAGTATAATTTCTTTCTTTTTTCTTTTTTTTCTGTCTGCCCTAATGTGTAAAAAGGGGGGTGCTGTCTGCCGTAATGTGTAAAAAGGGCACGCTGTCTGCCGTTATGTGTAAAAAGGGGAATCTGTCTGCCGTAATGTGTAAAAAAGGGACGCTGTCTGCCGTAATGTGTAAAAAGGGCACGCTGTCTGCCGTTATGTGTAAAAAGGGGGACGCTGCCTGGCGTAATGTGTAAAAAGCGGACGCTGTCTGCTGTAATGTGTAAAAAGGGCACGCTGTCTGCCTTAATGTGTAAAAAAGGGCACGCTGTCTGCCCTAACGTGTAAAAAAGGGCATGCTGTCTGCCGTAATGTGTAACAAAGGGCACGCTGTCTGCCGTAATGTATAAAAAAGGGTACGCTGTCTGCCGTAATGTGTAAAAAGGGCACGCTGTCTGCCGTTATGTGTAAAAAGGGCACGCTGTCTGCCTTTATGTGTAAAAAAGGGACGCTGTCTGCCGTAATGTGTAAAAAGGGGGACGCTGTCTGCCGTAATGTGTAAAAAGGGCATGCTCTCTGCCTTAATGTGTAAAAAAGGGACGCTGTCTGCCTTAATGTGTAAAAAGGGGACGCTGTCTGCCGTAATGTGTAAAAAAGGGCACGCTGTCTGCCGTAATGTGTAAAAAAGGGTATGCTGTCTGCCGTAATGTGTAAAAAGGGGACGCTGTCTGCCGTAATGTGTAAAAAGGGGAATCTGTCCGCCATAAGGTGTAAAAGGGGCTCTACCTGGTGTAGTGGTGCTACTGTGCGGCATAATTTGAATAATGGAGACTACTGTGCACCGTTAAGGGAATTGGTATTATTTTGTGGCCATACCCCTTCTCCACAAAGCCACGCCCCTATATTTTTGCACATGCCTACGGCGCGCACTGCCCCTGTTTTGCATGTAGGGGTGGGGCTCCGATGCTGTTTCTTGCACACAGTGCTAAAATGTCTAGTTACAGCACTGTTGCTAGGTATCCATTTCTCTGCCCCTGAGCAGGTCCCCCTCACCAAATCCTCTCCAGGGGTGAGGGGGTGGACTTGGATGGGATGATGGGGGGGCCCAAAGCATTTTGGCGTACCTGGACCCACCGCTCGCTAGTTCCGCCACTGCTGGTGATGATGAGTATACTATACTTCAGAAGACCTGCTGAGGAGAAATGATTTGAACCAGCTAAGGACTGTGCCATCCAGTCCACTGAATTTTTTTGGGTGCTCAATTCCTATGGTCCACGGTATCAAATGCTGCAAAGAAATCCAGAATGATTAAGATTATGCGACATCTTCGTGAAGATCACTGGTAACATGGTGTAGCAGAGGATGAGGAACCCACTAGCCGGACCAAGGTAAGACGTGATGTGCTGGGGGGTGCTGATCAGAGGAGGAGAACAGCTGCACATGGTTCCTCTGAGGCATTAATATGTCCCTGTGTCTTCAATTCTCCTTCAACAAATGCTCTTTTATTGACATCAAATAAATGTTTAGCATAATTAAAATGATCATTTCAAGTATTTTCATTTACAGTATCACCAATGTCTCCAAAAATGTGACTAGTGTGAAAATTCCAGTGCTTTACTAAAATCCACTTACACTTGAATAGATAAAGGTGCTTTACTGCTGGATTGATTGGCCCAAGGGATTACTGATCACTTTAAAAAAACAACAACATCTTATCACATATACCGTATTACTTACTGCATCCTACAGTCTCCTAACATCAGATAACATGATGCTCCTATAATTAGCATCCACAAAATGAAACGGATAAAATAAATCCCTTCTCTGCAAAACATACAGTACACCCACAGATACTGCACAGCCTATAACATGATGACTAAGATCTGGAATTGCAGTATCCATCAACTAAAAGAGCACAATTGCAGAGGTAGACTGTTATCCAGAGCTGACCCTAGGCATAGGCAAACTAGACAAATGCCTAGGGCATTTGGTATGCCATGGGGCACAAGCAGCTTCTGCTGATTAAAATGATATGCGGCATGCCTATTGTCTGTGTGTGACTGTGGCTGTGTTTGCATCCTAGCCACATAGTAATGCAAATGAGAAGCATTTTCGTCAAAAAAGGCGCCCAACGTTAGTAGAGCTGCCAGCTACTCACGCCAAGAATCTCCTGTTGCATGATGTATTGAGGCAAGATGTATGAGGACACATCTGAATCCAAGCAGAGGCAGAGGTCACAGTGTTAGCGGCCATGTGAGTGCTGTGTGTGTGGGTGGGTTGGTTGTGCAGTAGTGTTCGGCATATGTGTAAGGGGCATTATGTTTATAAGGGCATTAATAAAGGCTGGCATAATGTGTAAGGCACATTGTGTTTCTAAGAATATTAATAATGTGTGTCATATGTGTAAGGGACATTACTGTGTGGCATTATGTGTATAAAGTGCTCTACTGTGCGGCGTAACGTATAGAAAGGACACTACTGTGTGGTCTAATGTGAATAAAGAGCAATGGTGTGATGTAATGTGAATAAGGAGCAATTCATTGCGATGTAATGTTAATAAGGGGCACTACTGTGAGGAATAACGTATATAGGGCCTAATTCAAGGTTGATTGCAAAAAAACATTTTCCTCTAATGGGCAAAACCATGTGCACTGCAGGTGGGACAGATATAACATGTGCAGAGAGCGTTAGGGTGTGTACACACGGTGAGATCCTTGCTATGCCCGATTTTCACTTGCGATTTCCCTTTCAACTCCCCGGAGCCCAGATAGCACAGATTTTGACTAACTTTTCTTGAGATATGGACTATGTGTGTTTACGATTCTGGCTTATGTGAGATTTTGGCTTATGTGAGATGTCATTGACATGTGAGATGAACTAGATACTAGTACACCGATCTAGCAAGGATTGACTTGCCTGCACAGTCTATCTTTTCTTGCGATGCCGACCTGGCGGGACCGCGCATAGGGATCGAATCCGGATCGCAAAGTGACTTTCACCTTGCGATCTGCACTAACTTTTCTTGCGATTTTGACTACATAGTCAAAATCGAAAGAAAATATCTCACCATGTGTACACACCCTTAGATTTAGGTGGTGTGTTTTCAACCTGAAATCTAAATTGCAGTGTGAAAATAAAGCAGCCAGTATTTACCCTGCACAGAAACAATATAACCAACCCAAATCTGAATCTCTCTGTATATGTTATATCTGTCCCACCTGAAGTGCACATGGTTTTGCCCATGAGGGGAAAATGTTATTTTGCAATCAACCTTGAATTAGGCCCATAAGGTAAAGTGGTACTCAGGGCCGTTTCTAGCCAATTTGGCTCCCAGTGTGAGATTTAAAAATGCGCCCCCCCCCCCCCCCCTCTCCCCCATTCACATAAGAAAAAATCCCCCCCCCCCCTAGATATAAAGAGCTCCCGGCAAGGGGGCGTGACCTCGTTAAAATGGGCGTGGCTTTGTTAAGATGGGTGTGGCCTCATCTGATCTCATCATCATGGCCACCACACGATAAAAAAAAAAAAAGTCCTCATTTTACACATTACAGCAGGCACGCGACCCCATTTTACACAGCACGGCAGGCAAGTGTCCCCATTTTACACAGCACGGTAGGCAAGTGTCCCCATTTTACACAGCACGGTAGGCAAGTGTCCCCATTTTACATATTGCGGCAGGCACGTGTCCCCATTTTACACGTTGCGGCAGGCACGTGCCCCCATTTTACACATTGCGGCAGGAAAGTGTCCCCATTTTACACATTGCGGCAGGCACGTGCCTCCATTTTACACAGTACGGCAGGCAAGTGTTCACATTTTACACATTGCGGCAGGAAAGTGTCCCCATTTTACACATTGCGGCAGGAAAGTGTCCCCATTTTACACATTGCGGCAGGAAAGTGTCCCCATTTTACACATTGCGGCAGGCACGTGCCCCCATTTTACACAGTACGGCAGGCAAGTGTTCACATTTTACACATTACGGCAGGAAAGTGTCCCCATTTTACACATTGCGGCAGGAAAGTGTCCCCATTTTACACATTGCAGCAGGAAAGTGTCCCCATTTTACATATTGCGGCAGGCACGTGCCCCCATTTTACACAGTACGGCAGGCAAGTGTTCACATTTTACACATTGCGGCAGGAAAGTGTCCCCATTTTACACTTTGCAGCAGGCACGTGCCCCCATTTTACACAGCATGGCAGGCAAGTGTCCCCATTTTACACATTGCGGCAGGCACGTGCCCCCATTTTACACATTCCGGCAGGGAAGTGTCCCCATTTTACACATTACGGCAGGCAAGTGTCCCCATTTTACACATTCCGGCAGACAGGTGTCCCCATTTTACACATTCCGGCAGACAAGTGTCCCCATTTTACACATTCCGGCAGACAAGTGTCCCTATTTTACACATTCTGGCAGGCAAGTGTCCCCATTTTACACATTCCGGCAGACAGGTGTCCCCATTTTACACATTCCGGCAGACAAGTGTACCTATTTTACACATTCCGGCAGACAAGTGTACCTATTTTACACATTCCGGCAGACAAGTGTCCCCATTTTACACAGTACGGCAGGTGGTGGTGGGGGGGAGGGAGAGAGAGAGAGGGAGAGGGGCTGACTTACATTTGAAGCGGTTCTTCCCGCTCTTCAGCCGCCTCTCCCTCGTCTGCGCAGCACTGGCCGTCTTGGCTCCCCCTTCTCCCTCCTCCCGAGGTCCCAGCTCGGGGGGCGGGGTTTCGCGGAATGACGCGATTGCGTCGTGACGTCACGACGCAAACGCGTCATTCCGCAAAATCCCGCCCCCGAGCTGGGCACTCAGGAGGAGAGGGGAGGGGGGTTTGAAAGTGCTCAGGAAGTGCCGCGGCGGGCGCCCCGTGCGGTTGCACGGCTTGCCCGCCGCAAGAAACGGCACTGGTGGTACTACTGTGTGATGTAATATGAATAAGGGATACTATCACATGATAAAATGTGAATAAAGATGCACTACAGTGTGGCGTAATTTGAGTGGCGGTACTAGTGTGTGGCCATGCCCCTTCTCAACAAGAACACGCCCCCTTTTGAGCTGTACACCAAATGTGCGCACTGTTCCTATTGAAAATATAGGGGGTAGGAGCACCAAAATCGAGACTGCTATGTGTGAGGGGTGATGGTGCTGGGAAAGGGGTGCAGGGTCAGAGGCGGAACTAGCATCGGTGCTAGGGGGCACCAGCCAAAATCTTGCCCAGGGCATCATACTGGTTAGGGCCGGCTCTGCTGTTATTCTTATGTAATACAAATGTAGGTTGAATTTTATTTATCTTATATACAGGTTGAGTATCCCATATCCAAATATTCCGAAATACGGAATATTCCGAAATACGGACTTTTCTGAGTGAGCGTGAGATAGTGAAACCTTTGTTTTTTGATGGCTCAATGTACACAAACTTTGTTTAATACACAAAGTTATAAAAAATATGTATTAAATGACCTTCAGGCTGTGTGTATAAGGTGTATATGAAACATAAATGAATTGTGTGAATGTAGACACACTTTGTTTAATGCACAAAGTTATAAAAAAATATTGGCTAAAATGATCTTCAGGCTGTGTATATAAGGTGTATATGTAACATAAATGCATTCTATGCTTATATTTAGGTCCCATCACCATGATATCTCTTTATGGTATGCAATTATTCCAAAATACGTAAAAATCCGATATCCAAAATACCTCTGGTCCCAAGCATTTTGGATAAGGGATACTCAACCTGTATTAAAAATGTAATTAGGTAGAACCTGCATATGTAGCTGCGGTTTACAATTGGGAACAAACATAGTACTAAACTGGTTATTGACAGTCAGGGACCTGCTTGCAAGTTTACAATCTACTGTATAATATCCTTACTTTAAACAGTCATCACAAACATTCAGTCATGCAGTATAAAAATTACATTAGTCTAGCTCTACAGTAAAGTATGTGTAACACCTCTTTTGTGTGAGGTCGTATACAAGCGATGTCCAAGTAGCAACACTCTTCTTGCTGTCTCACTGTTTAAAATACTGGTAGTGCCTCTACCTGAATCTGTATAGCTCACAGGCAGTGCCGACAACAGTGGGGGACTGCTGGGCCCGGTGTCCTGGGCAGATAATGGCCCAGGGGGCAGCAGTGTAGATTGGCACCACCAGCTGCACCAGCAGGCAGCCATGCAGAGACAGTTCCTGCAGCATTTTGAATTTGGAGCCAATCAGGAGCAGCTGCAGCTCCTGATTGGCTGACGGTCCATGAACTCCGATTGTCTCACAGCTGGCTCCAAATTTGATATGCTGTGCTGTAGCACTGTCTCTGCATGGCTGCCTTCTGGTGCGCCGGCTGCAAACAGCTGGCAATGCCAATCTACACTGCTGCTACCCATCCAAGGACCCCCTTTCTGCAGATGGATGGGGATGAAAATCAAGAGCCGGGGAGGAGGAGGACAGGGTGCAGGCAGTGTTTGCTGGTGCTACCTCTCCCCGGGACAGCAGGAATGACTCGGACAGCGTTGAAAGCAGTGACACACTGACCTGCAAGATCTGCTTCAAGCAGGTGAGCCGCATCTCATAGCACAAAGTGTGATATGTGACTTTTGCATCAAGGGGGACTGCTCAGTCACCCTGTTTCCATGTCCCCTCAAGTCCTACCCTGCCCCCAACCAGGGACGTGCAGTGAGGTAAATGGCTCAGGAGGCAATGGCTAGTACCAGAGCCAGATTTACACACAACATATGAGCCAAAGGTTTCATGGGCATTATACACAGGTGCAGCAGTATAAACTCCTGGAAATTTGTTGAGTTTCGATTAGAGATGTGCAGTATAGATAGGCAGGTGATAGACTTTTTACTTCAGAGTTTTGACTATAAAAAGGATTAGAACAATACAGAGAAGATATTTCTAACACATTTTTTTGTATTTTTCATATACTTTATATAGTCAAAACTCTGGCACAAACGTTAGTATGACAGGAAAGGCTCTGCCTCACCCCACCGAACGTCACTGCCCCCAATCCCCTTCCCCATCCCAATTCATCAGCAGTGTATGTCTTCATGCCTGGCCCCTCCAGTCACCATGTGTATGTCTCCATGCCCGTATCCCATCAGTCACCTGTGTGAATGTCTCCATATTGCTCAGTGTATCTCTTTTTTTTTCTTTTCTATTTTTCTTTGTGTATCTGCCCTTTCTTTTCCCTCCTTCCTTTGTCTGTGTCTCCTATTACACCTGGGGAAGATTCAGTTACCTATTGGCAAAATACCGTGGGTGAAAATTGGAGGTAGCCTTGGTGTTTAACGCCCGGGGCTATTCAATTAGCCTCTCGACTTTTCCCGACAGGCTTGTTAACACCCGTTACCGTAATATGTTATGTCCATGAAAAGTTCACAGATTTGTGCATTAACACCGTTGTGGCACCCAGCATGTGCTAATTGGCTGAGAGTTTGCACTCACTGCGTGTGCTAATTGGCTGAGAGTCTGCACTCATGTACAGTGGACACTAAAATCCCATTTAATGGTGTATAGAAGTGGTGTATCCAGCAAGAAACACACTCCTGATTACTCTTATTAAAGTGAAATTGTACCCATTAAATCATATTTATTTAGGTCATATATACTATAGTAAATGAAATCAGTATGGATGGGTACCACAAAGCATAGCAAAGTGGAGGGGTATTTGGCAGAGCTACTGTAGGAAGACAGGTCCATTTACATTTGCTTTAGTCCTGTGACAGGTTGTTATAAAGCTTATGGAAGTGGCAAGGCCTAATGGATTTGTTTTATTTTATTTATGACAGAGCAGAAAAGATTATTGGAATGAAAGATTTTGTGGAAAAGCCAGGCAATTAACACAGAGTACAAAGGCGGCAGCAGGAGTATTTCATGCCGTAATAACAAATGAGAGCTGAAATTATGCCCTAAATACGTGTCATAAAATAGTGCTGCCATGCTCACCACACACTAGCTTAGAAAAAGTCTGGCTCCCTTTTTCTTACCTTCTTTCCATATGGTGCCTCCAGTTCAGTCATTGTTTCCCTAATTGTATCTATGGGTAACAAAGGGGTATATGTTATCACCAGGAAGACTCCCTGCCAAAATCTTTACACTTTAAGATGTGAGGAAAACAAGTTCCAAGACTGTAGTAGCATCATTGATGCACGTAAGTCATTGGTGGCCTGGGCCACTAAAATGTACTGAGTTTATGGTGACAATGCAATAAATTATTTATCTATGTAAAGTAAATGCCTGTTGCCTGTTGCAAGACTCTTTTATGTTATGCTTATGCAGGAAGAAACTGTTCATAAGGAGCAAATATGTTGTTTCTTTCCTGAAACTGGGAATGGTAGTATACACTTTCTAACTGATTTGAAGCTACATTATTTTCACTTATACATGACAGCCCTTATCTTTATCTTGATTGCAACTGAGCATGATGCATAGGTATCCCCAACTGTTCCGTTCCCCTCTCAATGGAGGTGATACCCGGAGGGGGGGGGGGGGGGGGGGTACTAATATTCTCAGTCCCTGTAAACAGAGTAGTAAGCTCAAAGTCAGTGGACACATAGTTTATAACCAGGCTGGTAGAGGTAATATTGTTCAGGGCTATATTATTAACCAATGACTGGGCCCCTAGGCTTTCAGGTATTTCGGGCTCCCTCCGGCACGTCAATCTTTCACCCCACTACAGCTGACGTTTGGGAAGCAGAGCTTATGCCATCATTTACATTTTCAGTATTCACAGTGTCATTATTCTTCCTTTTCTTTCTCTTTTGAAATAGCAGTAGCGCGCTATTGGTCCGCTGTCTCTCCCCACCCCCATTGTCTCAAAACAAACCTCAGCTAACTATGAGTGTGCCTTTCTACGGTGCAGGGTGCAAAGTGCCTTTAACCATTGGAGCCCTTAGTCACAAGTAACAGTGCCGCAGCAAAAAAAAAAAAATGATGGGCCCTACACATCTGCCTAGTCAGCCTTATGGATAATATGGCCCTGATGATGCTGTATGAAGATCATGAATAAAGTGACTACTCATGCCAACAAGAAAGCCCTCTCACTTGCTCACGTATATTAGGCATTAATAATCTGCACCAGATAAATCCCTGTCTCTTGGATCCAGTGGAAGTCAGTAAAGAGAAAAAGCTCACACCACTGGATTCTTCTCAGATATCCTTAGTGTCTTCAGTCACTTTTTTTTTCTCTCCTTGACCACTAGCCTCATCTACATGGGTGATATATATTTAAGTGGAGTCAAGTGATTGTAGAAGTCTACAGTGTTGTTCATATCTACATGTCTTTAATAGGTGCAATATTTCTCCATTTCAGTCTGGATGACTCTCTCACCAAACAGTAGAGGCCACTTTCCTTCATTTCTCTCACTCAACTTTTTCAAATCTGTTTCCATTCCAGTCTCCCTGCAGGGTTCTAGCGAATGTCATTCTTCTGGCCATTTTATATTGCTCGACATGTTCCCCTGTGAGTGCTACACTTTCTTGCCGTCTGGCAGACTACAAGTAATAGATGTAAAAACAGTAATTCTGATCATGTGGCACCCCAGAACGTTGTGCGTGTTTAAAAGTGAAAGACAGTGTTTGCAGCCATGTTGGTACAGCAGGAGTTAAGGGCAGACTTGAGCCTGATGAGCATTGATTGGACAAAGTGTCAGAGATCCAGTGGAGCCTTGAGGGAAGATGAAGGAGGAGTTAGAGAAAAGCCATTGAAGGAGCTGGATGCATTGTGAGGAGTGGAGCGGGAGAAGCTGAATTGGCGCAGACTGGGTGTAACGCTGAGCAGTAGAGAGTAGGGCAGAGTTAGAGCTTCCGGGAGTGCAGAGAATCGGGAGAGTGGGCGTGAGACGTCGCAGCCAGGACCAGATACCGCCAGGCCTATGCAGAGGCGCGGACACCTCGGCCATCTACAGAAGCTGTATACCGCTGACACAGATCCAGCAAGAGTGCGGAATTGCCTGAAAGGTTCTTATTGAGTAAACCATGAGTAAACACTGAGTCATTTGTTCCAAGAATAATTACCACAAGGAAAGTTATATTATTAAAGAATCCATGATACCTTCTCTATCTTCATCCTTTTTGCAATACCCCAAAGAACAGTGACATTTTGCTAATAAAGCCCAGGAGCAATGTTATCTAAACCAGTGCCATTACTACCCCATTGCAATATTGTGACCATTGTAGAATCCATATCCCCATGTGCAACAAGAACAGTTTACCACTGCCCAATTGCAAAACTGTGGCACTTCCAGAGAGCTCCAACGTAATTTGCCTATGAAGATTGAAACATTATATGTTGGGGAAAGTTAGGAATATAGAAATAGTGATTGAGGTAGTATTTTTCGTCACTCCTCTCATCACCCTTACTATTATTATCTTGTTGGAATATGCATGTACCTGTGATTATATTGATTGAACCGTATAATTCTTGAGTCATCCCGTGTATTGTGAGCCGTAGTCAAAAGTCCTTGTCTTCTTTAATTGTTAATTATCATTGTGCTTTTCTAATTTTTGCTAATTAACCAATCACCATCTTCAATCCAGAGTCTTTGCGGCTCAATAAAAGACGTTCCTCTTGGAGATTACTGTCAGTGTATTCCTACCTTTCTGAACAAGGTACAGATAACAAGTTACGAGGACAATAATAAGAATTTACTTACCGATAATTCTGTTTCTCATAGTCCGTAGTGGATGCTGGGGACTCCGAAAGGACCAGGGGGATAGCGGCTCCGCAGGAGACTGGGCACAAAAGTAAAAAGCTTTAGGACTACCTGGTGTGCACTGGCTCCTCCCCCTATGACCCTCCTCCAAGTCTCAGTTAGGATACTGTGCCCGGACGAGCGTACACAATAAGGAAGGATTTTGAATCCCGGGTAAGACTCATACCAGCCACACCAATCACACCGTACAACTTGTGATCTGAACCCAGTTAACAGCATGATAACAGAAGGAGCCTCTGAAAAGATGGCTCACAACAACAATAACCCGATTTTTGTAACAATAACTATGTACAAGTAATGCAGACAATCCGCACTTGGGATGGGCGCCCAGCATCCACTACGGACTATGAGAAATAGAATTATCGGTAAGTAAATTCTTATTTTCTCTAACGTCCTAGTGGATGCTGGGGACTCCGAAAGGACCATGGGGATTATACCAAAGCTCCCAAACGGGCGGGAGAGTGCGGATGACTCTGCAGCACCGAATGAGAGAACTCCAGGTCCTCCTCAGCCAGGGTATCAAATTTGTAGAATTTAGCAAACGCGTTTGCCCCTGACCAAGTAGCTGCTCGGCAAAGTTGTAAAGCCGAGACCCCTCGGGCAGCCGCCCAAGATGAGCCCACTATCCGTGTGGAATGAGCTTTTACAGATTTTGGCTGTGGCAGGCCTGCCACAGAATGTGCAAGCTGAATTGTACTACAAATCCAACGAGCAATCGTCTGCTTAGAAGCAGGAGCACCCAGCTTGTTGGGTGCATACAGGATAAACAGCGAGTCAGATTTTCTGACTCCAGCCATCCTGGAAACATATATTTTCAGGGCCCCGACTACGTCCAGCAACTTGGAATCCTCCAAGTCCCTAGTAGCCGCAGGCACCACAATAGGCTGGTTTAAGTGAAAAGCTGAAACCACCTTAGGGAGAAATTGAGGACGAGTCCTCAATTCTGCCCTGTCCGTATGAAAAATTAGGTAAGGGCTTTTATAGGATAAAGCCGCCAATTCTGAAACACGCCTGGCTGAAGCCAGGGCTAACAGCATTACCACTTTCCATGTGAGATATTTTAAGTCCACAGTGGTGAGTGGTTCAAACCAATGTGATTTTAGGAATCCCAACACTACATTGAGATCCCAAGGTGCCACTGGAGGCACAAAAGGAGGCAGTACTCCCTTGACAAACGTCTGAACTTCAGGAACAGAAGCTAGTTCTTTGTGGAAGAATATTGACAGGGCCGAAATTTGAACCTTAATGGACCCTAATTTGAGGCCCATAGACAGTCCTGTTTGCAGGAAATGCAGGAATCGACCCAGTTGAAATTCCTCTGTAGGGGCCTTCCTGGCCTCGCACCACGCAACATATTTTCGCCAAATACGGTGATAATGTTGTACGGTCACATCCTTCCTGGCTTTGATCAGGGTAGGGATGACTTCATCCGGAATGCCTTTTTCCTTCAGGATCCGGCGTTCAACCGCCATGCCGTCAAACGCAGCCGCGGTAAGTCTTGGAACAGACATGGTCCCTGCTGGAGCAGGTCCTTTCTTAGAGGTAGAGGCCATGGGTCTTCCGTGAGCATCTCTTGAATTTCCGGGTACCAAGTCCTTCTTGGCCAATCCGGAGCCACGAGTATAGTCTTTACTCCTCTCCTTCTTATGATTCTCAGTACTTTTGCTATGAGAGGAAGAGGAGGGAACACATACACTGACTGGTACACCCACGGTGTTACCAGAGCGTCCACAGCTATTGCCTGAGGGTCCCTTGACCTGGCGCAATACCTGTCCAGTTTTTTGTTGAGGCGGGACGCCATCATGTCCACCTTTGGTTTTTCCCAACGGTTCCCAATCATGTGGAAGACTTCTGGGTGAAGTCCCCACTCCCCCGGGTGAAGATCGTGCCTGCTGAGGAAGTCTGCTTCCCAGTTGTCCACTCCCGGAATGAACACTGCTGACAGTGCTATCACATGATTTTCCGCCCAGCGAAGAATCCTTGCCACTTCCGTCATTGCCCTCCTGCTTCTTGTGCCGCCCTGTCTGTTTACGTGGGCGACTGCCATGATGTTGTCCGACTGGATCAACACCGGCTGACCCTGAAGCAGAGGTCTCGCCTGACTTAGGGCATTGTAAATGGCCCTTAGTTCCAGGATATTTATGTGAAGTGACGTTTCCATGCTTGACCACAAGCCCTGGAAATTTCTTCCCTGTGTGACTGCTCCCCAGCCTCTCAGGCTGGCATCCGTGGTCACCAGGACCCAATCCTGAATGCCGAATCTGCGGCCCTCTAGGAGATGAGCACTCTGTAACCACCACAGGAAAGACACCCTTGTTCTTGGAGACAGGGTTATCCGCTGATGCATTTGAAGATGCGATCCGGACCATTTGTCCAGCAGATCCCACTGAAAAGTTCTTGCGTGGAATCTGCCGAATGGAATCGCTTCGTAAGAAGCCACCATCTTTCCCAGGACCCTTGTGCATTGATGTACTGACACTTGGCCTGGTCTTAGGAGGTTCCTGACTAGGTCGGATAACTCCCTGGCTTTCTCTTCCGGGAGAAACACCTTTTTCTGTACTGTGTCCAGAATCATTCCTAGGAACAGCAGACGTGTCGTCGGAATCAGCTGCGATTTTGGAATGTTTAGAATACATCCGTGCTGTCGTAGTACTACTTGAGATAGTGCTACTCCGACCTCTAACTGTTCCCTGGACCTTGCCCTTATCAGGAGATCGTCCAAGTAAGGGATAATTAAGACGCCTTTTCTTCGAAGAAGAATCATCATTTCGGCCATTACCTTGGTAAAGACCCGGGGTGCCGTGGACAATCCAAACGGCAGCGTCTGAAACTGATAGTGACAGTTCTGTACCACAAACCTGAGGTACCCTTGGTGAGAAGGGCAAATTGGGACATGGAGGTAAGCATCCTTGATGTCCAGAGACACCATATAGTCCCCTTCTTCCAGGTTCGCTATCACTGCTCTGAGTGACTCCATCTTGAACTTGAACCTTTTTATGTAAGTGTTCAAGGATTTCAGATTTAAAATGGGTCTCACCGAGCCGTCCGGCTTCGGTACCACAAACAGCGTGGAATAATACCCCTTTCCCTGGTGAAGGAGGGGTACCTTGATTATCACTTGCTGGGAATACAGCTTGTGAATGGCTTCCAATACCGCCTCCCTGTCGGGGAGAGACGTTGGTAAAGCAGACTTCAGGAACCGGCGAGGGGGAGACGTCTCGAATTCCAATTTGTACCCCTGAGATACTACCTGCAGGATCCAGGGGTCCACTTGCGAGTGAGCCCACTGCGCGCTGAAATTCTTGAGACGGGCCCCCACCGTGCCTGAGTCCGCTTGTAAGGCCCCAGCGTCATGCTGAGGACTTGGCAGAAGCGGGGGAGGGCTTCTGTTCGTGGGAAGAGGCTGTCTGCTGCAGTCTTTTTCCCCTTCCTCTACCCCGGGGCAGATATGAGTGGCCTTTTGCCCGCTTGCCCTTATGGGGACGAAAGGACTGAGCCTGAAAAGACGGTATCTTTTTCTGCTGCGAGGTGACTTGGGGTAAAAAGGTGGATTTCCCAGCCGTTGCCGTGGCCACCAGGTCCGATAGACCGACCCCAAATAACTCCTCCCCTTTATACGGCAATACTTCCATATGCCGTTTGGAATCCGCATCACCTGACCACTGTCGCGTCCATAACCCTCTTCTGGCAGAAATGGACATCGCACTTACTCTTGATGCCAGAGTGCAAATATCCCTCTGTGCATCACGCATATATAGAAATGCATCCTTTAAATGCTCTATAGTCAATAATATATTGTCCCTGTCCAGGGTATCAATATTTTCAGTCAGGGAATCCGACCAAGCCACCCCAGCACTGCACATCCAGGCTGAGGCGATTGCTGGTCGCAGTATAATACCAGTATGTGTGTATATACTTTTTAGGATATTTTCCAGCTTCCTATCAGCTGGTTCCTTGAGGGCGGCCGTATCTGGAGACGGTAACGCCACTTGTTTTGATAAGCGTGTGAGCGCCTTATCCACTCTAGGGGGTGTTTCCCAACGCGCCCTAACCTCTGGCGGGAAAGGGTATAATGCCAATAATTTTTTAGAAATTAGCAGTTTTTTATCGGGGGAAACCCACGCTTCATCACACACCTCATTTAATTCATCTGATTCAGGAAAAACTACGGGTAGTTTTTTCACACCCCACATAATACCCTTCTTTGTGGTATTTGTAGTATCAGAAATGTTCAAAACCTCCTTCATTGCCGTGATCATGTAACGTGTGGCCCTACTGGAAAATAAGTTTGTTTCCTCACCGTCGACACTGGAGTCAGTGTCCGTGTCAGTGTCTGTATCGACCTGAGGTAACGGGCGTTTTATAGCCCCTGACGGTGTTTGAGACGCCTGTACAGGTATTAACTGATTTGCCGGCTGTCTCATGTCGTCAACAGTCTTTTGTAAAGTGCCGACACTATCACGTAATTCTTTCCATAAGACCATCCAGTCAGGTGTCGACTCCCTAGGGGGTGACATCACTAACACAGGCAATTGCTCCGCCTCCACATCATTTTCCTCCTCATACATGTCGACACAGCGTACCGACACACAGCACACACACAGGGAATGCTCTGATAGAGGACAGGACCCCACTAGCCCTTTGGGGAGACAGAGGGAGAGTTTGCCAGCACACACCAGAGCGCTATATATATATATATATATATATATATATAGGGATAACCTTATATAAGTGTTTTTCCCTAATATAGCTGCTGTATATATTACTATGCCAATTTAGTGCCCCCCCTCTCTTGTTTTACCCTGTTTCTGTAGTGCAGGACTGCAGGGGAGAGTCAGGGAGCCTTCCTCCAACGGAGCTGTGAGGAAAAAATGGCGCCAGTGTGCTGAGGAGATAGGCTCCGCCCCCTTATCGGCGGCCTTTCTCCCGCTTTTTAATGGAAAAATGGCAGGGGTTAAATGCATCCATATAGCCCGGGAGCTATATGTGATGTATTTTTTTGCCAAACAAAGGTTTTTTATTGCGTCTCAGGGCGCTCCCCCCAGCGCCCTGCACCCTCAGTGACCGGAGTGTGAAGTGTGCTGAGAGCAATGGCGCACAGCTGCGGTGCTGTGCGCTACCTTACTGAAGACAGGACATCTTCTGCCGCCGATTTTCCGGACCTCTTCACTCTTCTGGCTCTGTAAGGGGGACGGCGGCGCGGCTCCGGGACCCATCCATGGCTGGGCCTGTGATCGTCCCTCTGGAGCTAATGTCCAGTAGCCTAAGAAGCCCAATCCACTCTGCACGCAGGTGAGTTCGCTTCTTCTCCCCTTAGTCCCTCGGTGCAGTGAGCCTGTTGCCAGCAGGTCTCACTGAAAATAAAAAACCTACTTTAAACTTTTACACTAAGCAGCTCAGGAGAGCCCCTTAGCCTGCACCCGTCTCGTTCGGGCACAAAAATCTAACTGAGGCTTGGAGGAGGGTCATAGGGGGAGGAGCCAGTGCACACCAGGTAGTCCTAAAGCTTTTTACTTTTGTGCCCAGTCTCCTGCGGAGCCGCTATCCCCCTGGTCCTTTCGGAGTCCCCAGCATCCACTAGGACGTTAGAGAAATCATAGGGAAAGGGTCCATCACATAGCCATCTAACATCTGTGATACCTCTTCAAACCGCTTAGACACACCTGCCAACCCTGGGGTGTTACAATCATACTATAGTATGTAAAATTAAAAGTTGGGAAAAATAGCTTCATACTGGTCAGTATGGTCACACCACTACCACAAGCTCACCCTAACAAATAAAGACCATGGCCCTCATTCCGAGTTGTTCGCTCGGTAAATTTCATCGCATCGCAGCGATTTTCCGCTTATTGCGCATGCGCAATGTCCGCACTGCGACTGCGCCAAGTAAATTAGCTATGAAGATAGGATTTTTACTCACGGCTTTTTCTTCGCTCCGGCGATCGTAGTGTGATTGACAGGAAATGGGTGTTACTGGGCGGAAACACGGCGTTTTATGGGCGTGTGGATAAAAACGCTACCGTTTCCGGAAAAACCGCGGGAGTGGCTGGAGAAACGGAGGAGTGTCTGGGCGAACGCTGGGTGTGTTTGTGACGTCAAACCAGGAACGACAAGCACTGAACTGATCGCAGATGGCGAGTAAGTCTGAAGCTACTCTGAAACTGCTACGAGGTGTGTAATCGCAATATTGCGAATACATCGTTCACAATTTTAAGAAGCTAAGATTCACTCCCAGTAGGCGGCGGCTTAGCGTGTGTAACTCTGCTAAAATCGCCTTGCGAGCGAACAACTCGGAATGAGGGCCCATAATCACACCACTACACCCAACATCTGTAACCTCTTTTCTACTTACACTCCCTCCCACCTGTTCTGCTTCTTCATTCATTCCTGTCTCACCATAACTCTGGTCACCTCCTTTCACTCCCGCATCCAAGATTTCTCCTGTGCTGCTCCACTGCTCTTGAACTCACTTCCTCTCCCTATCAGACTCTCTTTCAGGAGCAGGTGTATCAAGCCTTGTGAGATACTTAATAAAAATAAGTATCTCATAAAAGCGTGAAAATTTGATATTCATGTTATCTCCATATTTAAGTTTAGTGATATGTATGAAGAAATCACCCAGTGGTAGTTGCAGAGGTGGGGCTGCATCGCAGTCCAAAATTCAAATAGAGGAGCCACACCCAATTGCCAGTGAGTCCCAGCCAGCGATGTCTGCCAGTGTTTTGGGTCACAGTTGGTGGCTCAATTATCAGCGAGTCTCGCAGGATGGTGAGACAGTGTGCGGGTTCTGGCTGCGTGTGGTGCTGTGGCAGCACCGCTGGGACTAGCTCAGCGGCTGCAGCTCCGTGGATAGTCCAGGTGTGTACACTGCCGGCACTGGTCCTAACTCGGAGGCTGCTGCTGCTCCTTGTTGTGTGTGTGTCACAGGGTTGTGATGGGAAACAATTTTACTGGGGGGCCCACACAACTTCATAGCTCCTGGTCTAAGAGGTTTCAAACTCTGCTAGCATGGACTAGTCGTTTTAGGAACAGTTTTATTCTATTTGCAGTACAGATGTTAAATGTATTATTGTATTATTTAATTATTTTTTTAATGTGTTTTTGTATGCTATGATTGTGTCGCCTGCTACTCCTTGCTAGGTACTACTGAAATTTTGTCTGTCAATTTGTTTAGGCTGATGACAATAAACTGAACTTGAACTTGGTCCCCCACCAGCCTTAATCTGGCCTCGCCTTGAGGCACCATATAAATAAAAATATTCAAATAATAAAAAAGTTGTACGCGTAGGGGCATATTTATCAAAATCCATATTTTTATTGCAGATGTATACCTCCCAACTGTCCCGATTTTCACAGGGCAGTCCCATTTTTTGGGCATGTCCCCTCGGTGCCGAAACCGGGCGGCGTGGCTTAAGGCACTCCTGTGAAGCCACACCCCTTTCAGATGCGCACGACTTTGCTGCGCATAGAAGTCCCGCTTCTGTGAACATAAATGTTGGGATATATGGGGTTGTGATAAATATTTTTGGCATAAATTCCCAACAAAAACTGAATATTGTAACGTAAATTTACCGTTGTCCTCTTGCCAGGATATGTTCTCCGTTAATGGCCCATCCTGGCAAAGAGCAGGATTTAGGCCCTCATTCCGAGTTGTTCGCTCGCTAGCTGCTTTTAGCAGCATTGCACACGCTAGGCCACCGCCCTCTGGGAGTGTATCTTAGCTTAGCAGAATAGCGAACGAAAGATTAGCAGAATTGCGAATAGAAATTTCTTAGCAGTTTCTGAGTAGCTCGAGACTTACTCCTACACTGCGATCAGCTCAGCCCGTTTCGTTCCTGGTTTGACGTCACAAACACGCCCTGAGTTCGGCCAGCCACTCCCCCGTTTCTCCAGACACTCCTGTGTTTTATCCTGGCACGCCTGCGTTTTTCCGCACACTCCCAGAAAACGGCTAATTTCCACCCAGAAACACCCACTTCCTGTCAATCACACTCCGATCACTTCAACGATGAAAATTCTTTGTTCGGACGTGAGTAAATCTACTAAGTTTTAAGCTAAAATACTTAGCGTACCATGCGCATGCGCATTTTTGCCTTAATCGCTCCGTTGCGAAAATCGGCAACGAGCGAACAACTCGGAATGACCCCCTTAGTGTGATAGCATAATACTATCACACTGCTTCCTGGTTCAGGTCCCCTGTAGTCATTGCTTATGCACAGCTTTCAGTCATTGCATGCATCACTGGGGGGGCAACAGTGAGGGATCTAGAGGCTCCCTCTCTGAAAGACTTTGTGATATAGTAGTCCATAGGCTATTATATGATTAAGTCATCTTACCAAGCTTTGACATTTGGAACATGGGAGTAGCACTTGCAAATGAAAATGGTGGTACCGTGGCAGATGTCAGAGATAGCAGAGATACCTTCGGTATCCTTAATATTTGCAAACATTTTATGAAAAATAGGCCCAATGACATTTTAGTGTGGCCAAGAAGATGCTGCACCTGGGCCTCTCCATGGTCCTGGGTTGACCTAGCTTTCAATTCGTGGAGCACACTATATAAAGGCTCCAGTGTTGGCCCATCCAGAATAGTGCAATATTACTAATCTGCAGTGGAATTATGCATATATCTTCCATCATCCATACTGGCTAGAATCTCAAGACCCCACGGATTGACCAAAGGTAAACAAGTCCCATTTGTACTACCCAGAGGGCAGCAGGTGTTACATAAGTAAGTTTATAATCGGTAGTGAGAGGTAGCCTAATCATTCTGGTACCAGTAGCACTAATTGAACAATGTGCCATAGATATATTTTTATTGTGTACACAAATATTGTAATTGGATATAATATTTGATCAAGGAACAAGATAGAAATCAGTCCTTTAGTAAATGTTAGCATTGTAATTATCATAACTTTTTATATTTTAATGGACCCGATTCATGTCTGTAAATAAAACAAAAAAATCAAGTAACTTTGTGTCCGGAACAAACCATATTGCTATGCAAGGGGAACAAATAAACTTATATTTTTCCTGTGCACGGTAAATATTGGCTGCTTTTGCATGTAGACCACAAATATTAGACAGCTTTATTTTTACGCTGCACACCACCCAAATGTAAATCTCTGCACGTTACATCTGCCCCACCTGCAGTGCAGCATGGTTGTGCCTAGTTGCTTGCTTTTTTGCTTTACTTATGAACATGAAACAGGCATAAGAACATCTGGTTACCAGTAAATAAATATGTAAATATAAGCTATAAATGTACATTAACAGTTAATATCTACTTCAGTACATCTAACTGTAAATAGGATTTATTTAAGCTGTTTTAAAGATCTTAAAATCAGGGGCTTTGCTTTTGGTGGGTGTGCGGGGTCCTAACCACTGGCAGGAAGCCGTCTCCCATGCTTCTAATTTGGACTAATTAAGGGTAACTAAGGAAAGAAGGAGGAGGTAGATCCCAAAAGACACCCTAGGTTTAAGCGGCCGTGCAGAGAGTTGCTATAGTAACAGGTGAGAAGTGACACAAAACTCCAATCACTACTTCTTACTATAAAAAGCCATGAGGATGAGAAGAGTTATGGGGGCTGAGATAAGAGTAATTTATACAGCTCATACATATACAGATACACATATAGATCACACATATACAGTTTTACATACATACCAATACAGAATATGTAAAGGGTTTCCTGGTAATCATCAGAGATAGGTCTGGGTGGGAAAAAAGATACACAGTATTTCAGCTGTTCTTGTGCTATGTAAAGATGTAACCCCATGCAGTGCCAGATTAAGGTCCGCATGGGCCTGGAGCTGAAATTTATGAAGGGCCTATTGTGTACCTTTGAAGTGTGGTGTGGTCTAAATAGGGGGTGTGGCCTGTGCCATGAGTGTGGCTATCTCCATGAAGATCATAGCTAGTGTTTACCTATTACCACATCATAGTTAACTATAACAAGAAAAAGTTTGTGACCACCATATAATACAGAACTTCCGTGACCACAATATCAAGCATGGAGCATCACAGTGACCGCCATATAACATGCAAAGAAGGATGAAGGGCAATGATGGGGCAAAACAGAGCAGATGTGGAAAGATTAGAAAAGATGGGGGCAATACAGAGTAGACAGGGAACTGAGGGCTCCTGTGACACACTTATCAACACAGACAACACTTACTGACATACACCCCCTACTGACACAAACACACTGATATAGACACACACACACACACACACACACACACCACTGACACATACTGACATACAGTACATTACTGACAAACACATACTGATACACACATTTATTGATACAGACACCACTTACTGACAGATACTGTACCCATTGTGGACACAGACATCACTTATTGGCATATACTTAATGACAGACACCCCTTACTGACACAGATACAACTTACTGACACAAACGCACCTTACTGTCAGATGCCACTTACTGACACAGACACCCCTTACTAAAACAGATTCCACTTACTGACACAGACACCCCTTACTAAAACAGATTCCACTTTCTGACACAGACACTCCTTACTAAAACAGATTCCACTTTCTGACACAGACACCCCTTTACAAAAACAGATTCCACTTACTGACACAGACACCCCTTTACAAAAACAGATTCCACTTACTGACACAGACACCCCTTTACAAAAACAGATTCCACTTACTGACACAGACACCCCTTACTAAAACAGATTCCACTTACTGACACAGATACCCATTACTAAAACAGATTCCACTTACAGACACAGACACCCCTTAATAAAACAGATTCCACTTACTGACATGGTGCACTGATACATACACACTTACTGAAAAACACACTTACTGACACAAACACCCCTTATGGATACCACTTACTAACACAGACACCCCTTACTGACACAGATTCCAGCTACTGACAAACATACTAACAGTCAAACTTACTGACACACTGATGCACACACTTATTGACGCAGATACCCCTTACTGACAGATACCACTTACTGACACACATACCCCTTACTGACACACATGACAGACATCACTTACTGACACAGATACCATTTACTGAGACAGACGCCACTAAATGATCGATACCCCTTACTGACACACACATACTTACTCAGATACCACTTACTGACACAAAAAACACAGATAAACTTACTGACACAGACACCACTTAAATATGGGAGAGGAGACCCCCGAGCCTGGTGTGTTTGCAGGGATGCTAACAGGGGCGGAACTGTGGGAGGCAATGGAGTCGGCTGCCGCCGGGCTCCTGCCCTGCAGGGGGCACTTCTCCATTGCCTAACACCCGACAATCCATCGCCGCATCTGACTGGAGTGGACGGAGGAGCTGTCTCCTCTTATGCACAGAGAGATGAGAGCTCAGCTGACAGCTGGCTGCAGCTAGGGGGAGCTCCAGCGCAAATCGCACAGCTGCTCACAGGACTTCCAATAAAGCTGGCCGGCTGAAGCTCTCACTTCCTCCATCATGAGCATAGCAACAGGTAGGCACTGGCACCTCAAGCTGCATTAGTGTGTGTGTGTGTGTGTGTGTGTGTGTGTGTGTGTGTGTGTGTGTGTGTGTGTGTGTGTGTGTGTGTGTGTGGGGGGGGGTGATTACTGGGGGTATCTTCAATAAATGTTGGCAGCACTGTGTTTATGTGTGTGAATGTTTTTAAGTGAGGTGTGTCTGTGTTTTTTAAAGGAAAGTTGTGTGTTTAAGTGAAAGAGGCATGTGTGTGTAATTGTGTGTGTAAGTAAAAGTGGCATGTGTGTGTTTGTGTAATTGTGTGTGTGTGTAAGTGAAAGTAACGTGTGTGCGTGTGTGTGTGTGTGTGTGTGTGTAATTGTGTGTAAGTGAATGTGGTGTGTGTGTAAGTGAAAGCTGCTGCATTGTGTGTGTGTGTAAGTGAAAGAGGCATGTGTGTAATTGTGTGTGTGTAAGTGAAAGTGACGTGTGTGTAATTGTGTGAAAGTGGCATGTGTGTGTAAGTGAAAGTGGTGTGTGTGTGTAATTGTGTGAAAGTGATGTGTGTGTGTGTTAGTGAAAAAGGCGCATGTAAGTGAAAAAGGCGTGTGTGTGTGTGTAAGTGAAAAAGGCGTGTGTGTGTAAGTGAAAGAGGCGTGTGAGTTAGTGAAAGAGGTGTCTGTGTGTGTAAGTGAAAAAGATGTGTGTGTAAATGAAAGAGGTATGTGTGTAAGTGAAAGAGGCGTGTGAGTTAGTGAAAAAGATGTGTGTGTGTAAGTGAAAGAGGTGTGTGTGTTTCCAGTGAAAAAGGCATGTGTGTGTGTAAGGAAAAGAGGCATGTGTGTGTAAGCGAAAGGTGTGTGTGTGTGTGTGTGTATCTATACTATTGTGAAAGGCACCTGAGTACGCTGCTACTGTTCACCCTGTGTACCAGATATCTACATATGGCGTATATGTATGTATATAATATATCCCTATATGTATAGGGGTGGGTGGAGGGGCACCAACATTTTACCATGCCTCCGGGCGACTGGGACGAACTTACGCCACTGGATGCTAACGTCTCTGCCTGATTGACAGGCAGGGGCATTCAGAGGGAGTGGCGAGGCCAAGGGCTATGTCCCAGACGCAGTTTCCTTGGCCACGCAAGCCGCACAGCGTCTGCTAGTCTGGGTAAACTCAGGCTTACTAGCCTGCAGTCACAGATGAACATTGCGACCAAAGGAAATACACACAAGTATGGGGAGAATATACAAACTCTACACAGAACCATTGTAGAAATCAAACCCACAACCTCAGTTCTGTGAATAAGCTGAGTCATCTGTAACTTTATTATACATAAATAACCTTTAATATGAGAGAACTCCACCCCTCTATAATAAATTTTCAGATTATTGACACAAGTTCCGTTCTATGAGAGCAATACCAAGCACAGGTGTAGTATGGTATGCCGGCGGACGGGATCCAGGCAGCCAGCATACTGGCGCCGGGATCCTGAACGGCTGCATACCGACAGCTGGGTGGGCGCAAATGAACCACTTGCAGGCTCGCCACGCTGCGGGCACACGCGCCACACTATTTATTCTCCCTTCAGGGGGGTCGTGGAGGGAGAATAGTTGTCGATATGCCGGGTGTCGGGATTCCAGTGCCGATATACTGAGCGCCAGGATCCCAACAGCCGGCATACTGAATACCACCCTCAAGCACATCCGACATTAAGTTAGACTCATACCAAAACTCTGCCAATACCTGGGGTTAAATAACATGAACCATTTTCATTTTTGTGTAATTTCCCTATAAATAAATATTTATACAGTATTTAATTCTTATATGCCACCTACCTTCACTCCTTATATAGGCATGGAATAGCTTGTGCTGTAGTCTTGCGAAAAATCGCAAAATTAAAACTTTCTCTAGCATGCGGGGGGTCACCCAGCACAGGGCAAGGCCGCCCCGCATGCCGGGTCCTTCGCTAATCGCATTTTAAGGGAAGCCCCTTGCCAGTTTCCGGGCCACCATGTTTTGGATCGCAGTGGCTGCATTTAACATTACGCAGCCACCACAGCCTGCCCCACAAACGGTCCAGACCCACCTCCGTTGTCTGCACTGCACCCCTGCATCGCCGACCCCAAAACGCCGCCCACACCGGGACTTAGATTGCGTACGATCGCAATCTAACTCCTCACGCATGCCCACAGCGATGTGCATTCTCAGAAGTGCGGAAATCGCCAAATAGCGATTTCCGCACTTCTGCTAATGATACTGAATCAGGCCCATAATGTCTCATTAATATGTGCAACCTGTTCCCTTTTATGCTTAATTAATGTGTACTTTATTTATGTCACATGCCCTCCCCTTACATATTTATATATATATATATATATATATATATATATATATATATATATATATTTAAGTTGTAGCCCCGGTCTCCTCTTACATATTCAATTTGTGTCCCCTGCACACCCATATATTTTTATTGTGAGCATCCAGTTCTCTCTTATTTATACCCCTTTTCCACTAGCTCAAAAAAAACAGGTTTTTGCATGGGGGCACACATTGACCTGGGTGTTTCGGTAGTAAAAACGGCTCCCTCTGAAAAAACCTGGATCAAGTGACTCGGGAATCCAACCCGGGTAGCTACCTGGGTTGGACTCGGGAATGACCCGGGTAAGGGTATAGTGTAAACGGGTTACCCGGGTCATCCGACCCAGGACCCGTTTACAGCATGTTGAGCCCATTCCTCCCTGACTGCAGTGTCCCGCAGGCGGTTGGGGGGGAAGAGTATGCTATCAGTGCTGCTGTCTGTCCTGCTATGCAGACAGCAGCGCTGGCTGGGAGCAGCGTGACAGTGGGCAGCATCACATTGGGGGCGTGGCCTAATGGGACCGAGGCCATGCACCGAGGGTCTCGATCTGCTGGTTTTCCAGGCGCTTGGAGATGACGTCATCTCCAAGCACCGGCCAGACGACACTGCCCTCGGGTGCAGTGTAAACGTGTTCCAGATCCCGGGTCAGACCCAAGACTTCTAGTGGAAAACGGGTAATAGTTAACTTATGCCACTGTCCCATTGTTAGATAATATTGTTCTGCCACCTGAGTCCCCCCCATTTATTTTTAAGTTGTGCCTTCTGTCCCCAATAATATATAAATTTAACTTGTGTCTATCCTCCTCTTATATATTTAACTTATGTCGCTACCTCATCTTAAATAATATATTAAGATATGATTTTATTAATTTATGCCACATGCCCCCTTATATATAGTATTTATATTGTCACTTGCCTCGCGATATATATTTACTTTGCACCCATATCTGCCCTTTTATATTTAAGTTGTGCTTCCTGAGTGACTCCCTTTATATTAAAATTGTGGCCCTGTTCCTCCTTATATTTAACTTATGCCCACTAACCCCCCTTTTATATATTTGTGTAACTTGAACTTCCTGCCCCCCCTTTTATTACAATATAATTATTTAACTTATGCCCCCCGTTCTCTTATATATGTACTGAAGTTATGACACCCCACCCCACCACCTGCCTTGCTCTTCTGCTGTCCTACTGTTCTATTTATTATGTGCAGCAGCCGCACACCAGACAGGGCAAACTGAAGAGGCTTCCTATGTGCTACAGCCTACCAGGGACACATCAAGTGCGGGGGCGGAGCCTCGGACGGGACAGGGGGCGGAGCCTTAGGCAGATACAGACAGGGGAAGCAGCCCCTTCTGGACAATCCTGGGGTTGTCGCTTGTCGGGAGTCGGACTTTGGCCAGCCGATCAGGGGTGGAGGTGAGTGAGATGCTGGTGATGACAGGATCTTTTTTCTCCTGTCAGCGCTGGCTGCACTGCAGGGGATCTGTGGGCCTATTTTCAATGGGAGGCTTGGAGCTGCAGCTCCATCCGCCCCATTGTTAATCCGGCCCTGACCCAATGCACATACAGTAGTGATGAGCGGGTTCGGTTTCTCGGAAACCGAACCCCCCCGACCTTCACCCATTTTACACGGGTCCGAGGCAGACTCGGATTCTCCCGTATGGCTCGGTTAACCCGAGCGCGCCCGAACGTCATCATCCCGCTGTCGGATTCTCGCGAGATTCGGATTCTATATAAGCAGCCGCACGTCGCCGCCATTTTCACTCGTGCATTGGAAATGTTAGGGAGAGGACGTGGCTGGCGTCCTCTCCGTTTATTCATTGTTGAGTTGATGCAAATATTTGTGCTTGCTTATATCATTGTGGGGACTGGGGAGCAGCTTTATATTAATATAGGAGGAGTACAGTGCAGAGTTTTGCTGATCAGTGACCACCAGTTTTATCTGTTCTCTGCCTGAAAAAAACGCTCCTTATCTGTGCTCAGTGTGCTGCATATATCTGTGCTCACACTGCTTAATTGTGGGGACTGGGGAGCAGCTGTATTATATAGGAGGAGTACAGTGCAGAGTTTTGCTGACAGTGACCACCAGTATACATTGTCTGCCTGAAAAACGCTCCATATCTGTGCTCAGTGTGCTGCATATATCTGTGCTCACACTGCTTAATTGTGGGGACTGGGGAGCAGCTGTATTATATAGGAGGAGTACAGTGCAGAGTTTTGCTGACAGTGACCACCAGTATACATTGTCTGCCTGAAAAACGCTCCATATCTGTGCTCAGTGTGCTGCATATATCTGTGCTCACACTGCTTAATTGTGGGGACTGGGGAGCAGCTGTATTATATAGCAGGAGTACAGTGCAGAGTTTTGCTGACCAGTGAACACCAGTATACGTTGTCTGCCTGAAAAACACTCCATATCTGTGCTCAGTGTGCTGCTTTATTGTGGGGACTGGGGAACACCAGTATAATATATATATATAGGAGGAGTACAGTGCAGAGTTTTGCTGACACAGTGACCACCAGTATATATAGCAGTACGGTACGGAAGGCCACTGCTGTACCTACCTCTGTGTCGTCATTAAGTATACTATCCATCTACATTCTAATTCTATACCTGTGGTGCATTTTAGTTTTGCAGCTTGCTGACACAGTGACCACCAGTATATATAGCAGTATGGTACGGAAGGCCACTGCTGTACCTACCTCTGTGTCGTCATTAAGTATACTATCCATCTACATTCTATACCTGTGGTGCATTTCAGTTGTGCAGTTTGCTGACACAGTGACCACCAGTACATATAGCAGTACGGTACGGAAGGCCACTGCTGTACCTACCTCTGTGTCGTCATTAAGTATACTATCCATCTAGATTCTATACCTGTGGTGCATTTTAGTTTTGCAGTTTGCTGACACAGTGACCACCAGTATATATAGCAGTACGGTGCGGAAGGCCACTGCTGTACCTACCTCTGTGTCGTCATTAAGTATACTATCCATCTACATTCTATACCTGTGGTGCATTTTAGTTTTGCAGTTTGCTGACACAGTGACCACCAGTATATATAGCAGTACGGTACGGAAGGCCACTGCTGTACCTACCTCTGTGTCGTCATTAAGTATACTATCCATCTACATTCTATACCTGTGGTGCATTTTAGTTTTGCAGTTTGCTGACACATTGACCACCAGTATATATAGCAGTACGGTACGGAAGGCCACTGCTGTACCTACCTCTGTGTCGTCAAGTATACTATCCATCTACATTCTATACCTGTGGTGCATTTTAGTTTTGCAGTTTGCTGACAGTGACCACCAGTATATATACAGCGACCTTGGAGCGCCTCTTTTTTTCTTTGCATCATGTGCTGTTTGGGGACAATTTTTTTGAAGTGCCATCCTGCCTGACACTGCAGTGCCACTCCTAGATGGGCCAGGTGTTTGTGTCGGCCACTTGGGTCGCTTAGCTTAGTCACACAGCGACCTTGGTGCGCCTCTTTTTTTCTTTGCATCATGTGCTGTTTGGGGACAATTTTTTTGAAGTGCCATCCTGCCTGACACTGCAATGCCACTCCTAGATGGGCCAGGTGTTTGTGTCGGCCACTTGTGTCGCTTAGCTTAGTCACACAGCGACCTTGGTGTGCCTCTTTTTTTCTTTGCATCATGTGCTGTTTGGGGACAATTTTTTCGAAGTGCCATCCTGCCTGACACTGCAGTGCCACTCCTAGATGGGCCAGGTGTTTGTGTCGGCCACTTGTATCGCTTAGCTTAGCCATCCAGCGACCTCGGTGCAAATTTTAGGACTAAAAATAATATTGTGAGGTGTGAGGTGTTCAGAATAGACTGAAAATAAGTGTAAATTATGGTTATTGAGGTTAAAAAAAAACGAATCCAAAACACACCCGAATCCGACAAAAAATTTTCAGGGAGGTTTTGCCAAAACGCGTCCGAATCCAAAACACGGCCGCGGAACCGAATCCAAAACCAAAACACAAAACCCGAAAAATGTCCGGTGCACATCACTAACATACAGGCAAACCCCCAGATAAGGTGCAATAGTACAGGTTGAGTATCCCTTATCCAAAATGCTTGGGACCAGAGGTATTTTGGATATCGTATTTTTCCGTTTTTTGGAATAATTGCATACCATAATGAGATATCATGGTGATGGGACCTAAATCTAAGCACAGAATGCATTTATGTTACATATACACCTTATACACACAGCCGGAAGGTAATTTTAGCCAATATTTTTTGTGACTTTGTGCAGTGAACTAAGTGTATCTACATTCACACAATTAATTTATATTTCATATACACCTTATACACACACCCTGAAGGTCATTTAATACAATATTTTTAATAACTTTGTGTATTAAACAAAGTTTTTGTACATTGAGCCATCAAAAAACAAAGGTTTCACTATCTCACTCTCACTCAAAAAAGTCCGTATTTCGGAATATTCCGTATTTCGGAATATTTGGATATGGGATACTCAACCTGTACTAGTCAAACCATGCATGTCACGCATTCAGTTCCTCCAAAGCTGTGGTCATCAGTAACCTCTTAAACTTTTAACTAATGAAGACTCTCATCCATGAATTGGTTTTATTATAGATTGTAAGCACTCACGGAGCAGGGCCCTCTTACATAATGTGTTATTTCTTCCCTTACCTATACCATCATCTCCCCACCGCCTTCAATGGCCCCTAACCCTAGGGTTCTGCCACCCTGCTGCTTATTTGAGTATTATGACCGCTGATGTCTTGCAATGTTCTGTACTGTAAGCATACTTACCAACACTTAAAATCTCCTCTCCCGGAGATGCCCGAAGAGGAGAAATTGGCGTGATTGCCACATTATTACATAGGGGGTGGGGACGAATGACCCGATTGCCATAGAAATTACCCATTAGGCCCCGGTCCCTTCTCGGTCTACTGTACTATTGTCTATGAAGTGGGCAGAATGCGTCTTCCGGGCGTACTGGGAACTACCCAAAACATTGCGTGTCTCCCTCAGAGACAGAAACCGGAAGATTCGCCAAGTATGACTGTAAAGCTGGGTACACACTGGAGCGACGGGGATTCGTTCCAACACTGGAACGAATCCCTATCAGGCCGGATTGCCTGTACATACTGCAGCGATGTTAATGAACGTTGAAATAGGAATGCTAGCGATATCGCTAGGTTTAATGTGCAGCACATCAAACCTAGTGACCGTCACAAGCATTCGCAATCCTGCATACACACTGAGCAATGTAAGCGATCCGTCATTCCAAAACGGCATTTTGGAACGAAATTGCTCCAGTGTGTACCCATCTTATGTCACTTTTTTCTTGTTTTGTTCATACGGTTGCTGATTCTGGGCCTAATTCAGACCTGATTGTAGATGTGCTTAATTTTGCACATCTACGATCAGCTTCCCTGACATGCGGGGGGACGCCCTGCACAGCGCTAGTCTGCCCCGTATGTCAGGCCCTACCTTGCCGCACAAGTACAAAAGCATCGCACAGCGGCGATGTTTTTGTACTTGAAGAGTAGCTACCTACCAGCGCAGCTCCTGCGCGCTGGCAGGGAGCTACTCGTCACTGTCCGGGTCGCAGCGGCTGTGTGTGACATCACGCAGCCGCCGTGGCCCACCCCTTGCACGGTCCGGGCACGCCTGTGTTGCCCGGACCGCGCCCCCCAAAACACGGCCAAACACTGCCAGCCCGCCCCCTCCCGCCCAGCGACCGCCTCTGCCTGTCAATCAGGCAGAGGCGCTCGCAGGGCTGAGACGACTGTCGGTTGTCTGGCATGTGCCGGCGCATGCGCAGTTCAGACCTGATCGGCTGCTGTGGAAAAACGCAATGCAGCGATCAGGTTTGAATTAGGCCCTATGTACTAAGCTGTTGTGGACTTCTTGTGGCACCTTAGAAATAAAGCCCATGGAAGCGCTAAGTAACCCAGATGTTACTAAAGTGACATATCACTTACCGTCAGCTGTCTTCCCCAGTGCCAGCTTCCTCCCCTGTAGTTGCTGTTATCTGCCTCTCCTCACCTGAAGATCTTCCAGCAAGTGAGCCTCTGTCACTTTTGCCCAGTTGTAAATACTCACATATTAAGCCCGGAGAAGTGATAAACCAGTGATAAGTGCAAGGTGATAACGCACCAGTCAATCAGCTCCAATATGTAAATTAACATTTAGGAGCTGATTGGCTGGTGCGTTATTAAAACCTTCTCCAGGCTTCACTTCTCCAGGCTTATTACATCTGGCCCAAAGTTTTGACGAGGTATTGGAGGCTGGGCTGTGTAACCAGCGTAATAGCAGAGCTGGAACGGCTGCATTATTATTATTATTATTATTACTACCAGTTATTTATATAATGCACATATATTCCGCAGAGCTTTTACAGAGAATATTTCACAGCAGTATATTTTTGGATTGTGGGAGGAAACCGGAGTACCCAGGGGAAACCTACGCAAGTACAGAGAGAATATACAAACTCCACACCGTTAGGGCCATGGTAGGAATCGAACCCATGACCTCAGTGCTTGTAGGCAGTATTGCTAACCATTACATGAGCTGTACTGCCCTAGTATTAGTATGTCACTTGTGCCAGATGGAGAAAGCAATAGGGTTTTGTGGGCTCCTCAGATGTGCCCCTAATCCTTCCATAGTGCTGTCAATTTATTCTGCTGCGACAGACCCTCGGCACGTGGAGACAGTGGATGAGGAGAGGCTCATTTTCTGTGCTTACAGGTTCCAAAGTGGTAAACACCGTACAGTGGAAATCTATTCTAAAAATTTTGAGCCTTACTATAAGCCCACATTTATTTCAGCAGCAAAGGAATGCTGACAGCTGCTTTCTAAAGTCTGGTTTCCAATTGCATAACAAATAATATGAAATACAGTAGTTTTGTACAAGAGATTTCTGATTGTAGCAATGGAGCTGACATCGGAGTGGAGACTGAATTGTATTCTTAGCACCGCTTGATGCCCTTGTATAAGGTCTCGTTATCTGCGTGCCTAATTAGTGGTACTCCCTGACCCCCTGGCTTTACAGTTCATTAATATTAGCTATTGTGCCATTTGGTGTAGTGTTGCTGCTGATTTTCAGTCTGTAGCATACATGAATCTATGTCATGAAGAAACAAGAACACAAAAGATTATAAATCAATGAAACTGAAGACTACGTAAATGCTAATGGTAGAGAGAGAAACCTCCATATATTAGCAAAAGAAGGCGGAGGAAAGGGTAACTAGAAGGTTGAACGCAATGAAAGGACAGTTTGCAAATAAGAGGTTAATGAAATCTCCTCAGTTTAATGCGACTTCCAGACCTAATTACACAATCAGCAGATGGCTACTGTCCTCCATGTGTTCAGAGTGTGACCACTGCCCTGCAATGACCAGAAAGGATCTTCCTACGGGAACAGCTTTACACACTCAGCCAGAATAACGTGCTAATGATAGAAAGGTCAGCTCCTAATATCAAATGATTCATAGTCCATTTCCTTTTAGGTGTGGTTTGCTACATACTGCTGCACAGTAACCGAACTGAACAGAACCCTCCCCCTAACCTATTTAGTTTTCAAGTTGCAGTTGACAATTGTCTTGGTAACAGCAGAAAATTAATTTTAATGTAGTACTTGCCTCAGGCAGTCTTTTTGTTGGTTGGCCATAACAATTATTATTATTATTATTATTACATTTTATTTATAAGGCGCCACAAGTATTTTGCAGCGCCGTACAAAGGACAGTAGAGGGAGACAAAACTTAGCATTACAGTAAATGAATAACAAAAATAGAGTACAGCAATACCAATCCCAAAACAATCAGCAATACCTTACAAGAAGACTATTATATTGGTATCTGTAACATTATAGGAAAAGGTAGTAAGTGGTGAATTCTATTAAAAAAACTTTACATAGATTTGATTAACTATTAGAAGAGAATCAGCAATTAGCGAAGTTAGAAATGACATGTTTAGATTATGGTGGTCATTCCAAGTTGATCGCTCGCTAGCAGTTTTTAGCAGCCGTGGAGTGTATTTTCGCATTGCAGAAGTGCGAACGCCTGTGCAGCAGAGCGCCTGCAAAAACATTTTGTGCAAAACAAGACCAGCCCTGGACTTACTCTTCGTGTGCGTTGATTCTAACGTTGGAGGGTTGGCATTTGACGTCACACACACGCCCAGCGTTCACCCAGCCATGCCTGCGTTTTCCCTGGCACGCCTGCATTTTTCTTAGCACTCCCTGAAAACGGTCAATTGACACCCAGAAACGCCCCTTTCCTGTCAATCTTCTTGCAGCCGCCAGTGCAAATGAAAACATCGCTAGAACCTGAGCACAACCACATAGAGCTTTGTACCCATACGTTGCGCGTGCGCATTGCGGCCCATACGCATGCGCATAAATGCCATTTTTTCACCTGATTGCTGCGCTGCGAAAATCGGCAGCGAGCGACCAACTCGGAAAACCCCCATATCATATATTATATTGGTAAATCATGATGCACCTGAATAATTCACTCTTTCAGGAGAACGGGTTTGCTGCCACATTGCAACACATTGTTGGTTTACAGTATGAATATGTTTATTAAGGGCTAGCTATCATGAATTGCACCTGTATGTTTTATTGTATATATGAAATCTGTGACAGCCATATCTAGACAGAAATTGCTTTGACAACTGGTTAGCTGAAACCATGGGAAGGCTGTTAGTAAAGAGGGAAATGACAGACGGGTAGACCCCAGGAAACAACGGGTGTAGTGCAGGATATGTATGTACCCCATTTGTAGTATTCTTAGGGAGGAATTCTAATACTAGCCATGTGCCGTCAGACATCACCGCAATCTCCAGCTACGAACATTACCGTTAAATATGGGAGGAAATCTGTGTTCGTTTTAGTGCACACCCCCATGGTATGTGAGGAAACATTAGTAAAGATATTGGATGTAGAGTGCAGTCACCTTGCTATCCCAGAGGCACTACTGACACATCACTAGTAACTGAATTCCCCCTTAGAAATGTAGGAACTTGTAGAAGCAATGGAACATAGGGGCCTTGCAATTGTTTATTTTATTGTTTTACTTCAGTTATCCTTTATCAATTGGATGTCTGTAAGGTTCAGTACTAGGCATCTTGCTTTTCTTTATCAATACAACTTGCTTTGTAAAATGAATAAACTCCTTGTGATTCGGTATAATCTCTAATATGTGGATGACACCAAAATTTTTCTCTGGATTTTTTTCATTATACTGTATGTATTGACCAGCATTACTGAATGATGTTAGCTATCTCATCTTTGATGTACTCTAAGCACCTCAACCTTTCTAAAACTAGTAGAGCTAGTAATCTCCCCATTAGCCCACAGAAGCTACTTACTTGACATCTGTATTTCTGTTTACAACACAGCATTAAACTCTGGCCCATAAAGCTCACTACTTAGGTGTCATCCGTGACTCCAAATCCTATTACGTGCTTCTAAGAAACATCACTAGAATACACAAATATCTCAGACAAGAAATGTGTTATCCCTTAACCAAACTTTCACACCCACAGTCCATTTTGAACGCAGTAGCTAGACTCCTGTTCCTCCACAAATGTTCTTCTGCTGCTGTTCCATTCAATCCTACTCTTTACTTATACTATCATGACCGACATATAATTTTTTTATTAAAACACCATGAAAACTTATTTTGCACGCTCATTTCTTGCTCCCATTGTTGGTTGCAAAGCTTTATTTGGGCCGTTTTCACTCTGTAAAATTCCATCTCTTGCATAGCAAGTCTTTCCTCTAGGTTCCAAGTGGTACATTGACTAAGGACCTTAATTTAGCTTAGATCGCAAATGTCCAAAAAATCAGTGATTTTTGGATATTTGCACATGCGCACCGTGCGCAATGCGCGTGCATGGACCTTCACAGTGCGATCTCATCCCGGAAGGATGCGATCGCACTGTGATTGACAGCGGAGGGCGTCGCACGCGGGGGGGGGATGCGCCGTTACGGGGGAGTGGTATGGACAATGCAGGCGTGTCCGGATCGTTTTAGGGGCAGCCGCGTGACATCACGTGTGGCCGCTGCGAAGGAAAAAATTACGGTGGTGCATCTGCATACAAAACCTGGCTGTGTATGCAGGGGGCTACCTCAGTCTGCTTTGTGGCAATTAGCATGCTCGGTGGCCTTGCCCTGTGCTGGGCGGCCCCCAGCATGCGATCGTAAGCAGTTGCAGTTTTGCTATTTTAGCAAAACTGTAACTGAAGCTAATTAAGGTCTTAAATGTCGGATTTGCTGACTAATTAAAACCAATGGTCATCAACAGTGGATTGCAGTCTAAAAAAAATATTATTTACTATGCATCGCTTTGACTGTCGTCTGCCATCGATATCTGTCAGATATCAGCTCCCTATTCTGCAGCAAATCCAATGGCAATCTTCTGTCAATCTGTGGCAGATTTAAAGCACTGCACAGATCACTAAGATCACTATATCTGTGCAGGCACTGTTTTTCTAATAAGCACAAAAAGATGAACAGACCCCAAAATAAGGAGAAATATAACCCTTTCTGAAAAACTGTCTCCGCAAACAGTTTTTCGGAAGTGATAAATTTAGTAGGCTGGAATGATAAATAATGAAAAATTGTGAAAGACTGTGTAGGGCATAAATGTGACCGAGCAGCATAGGCTCACCGTCTGGGCTTGCGGCGCACCTCTCAGTGCATCACCTTGGCTTGGAAGGGGTTAATGTTTTGTGGTGGGAGGAACGTAGGGAAAACTTCTGAATCTTGATTGGCTGGATCATGGATAGGGGCTGGACTGTCTTAAATATAGGCTGCTGACTTGGGACTTCCTGCCTCTTTCCAGTTTTTTCTCGTGGAACTGCTAAGTACTCATTTTGTTACCTACTTCATTTCCTATAATCCTTTCCGTTTCCTAGCCATTTCTTTTTCTTCCTATATTCTCCCTTCTATCCTCTCCCTGCTGTTTTCTTCTATCCACCTCTACTACCCTATTCCTGCTGCCTGTCATATTCTTACAGCCCCCCTTTCTCCTCATGTCCAGACCAAGGCGCAGCGTAGGCCTCCCCGCACGGCTCATGGACTCTGCTGTTATCCAGCCGGCACGGGGTAGACCTGCTGTGCCTGCAGCACGGGAGACTCCGCCCGTGCTCCCCTGCGTCCTCGCTCCCTGTCTCTGTCACCGCCGCTGACTGCGATGCTGGATGAAGCGCCGGGGGTCCGTGGCCATCTGAGGCGGCCTGCCAGGGACGGTGTCCTGCCGTACCTTGATCCGCCGCTCGGGCGGCTGGTGGCCACACAAGTCACGTAGGGCCGGGACCGCGCTCCCGCCCTGCGCATTGGCGGCTATCTCCCGCCAGGGGGGCAGCCCCCATACCGCACATACTATACTCCCATCGGGAGGGAGGGGGGGTCGCGCGGCTGCCGGACGCCAGGGGTCTGGGCAGCGCGAGTGTGCCAGTTTTCCCGCAGCCAATAGGGGGGCCCATACGAGGCCTACTCCTGATCTCCAGGTACACACTCACCGGCCAGCACCCTCCCGTGGCAGGGCGGGGCGACGCACCCGCTCTGCGGCTGCGGATGGGCTGCTGCCGCCAGTGGCCATTGCAGGGCCTGTCGGCCGGGGGCGTGCCACGTCCGCCAGCGGTGGGATGGGCCACCTGGCCTCTCCTGCCGTGGTTGGACCTGTGGCGCCAGCCCCTTCTGGGTTGGCTCGCGTGCCACTTAGTAGTGCCGCCAGCCGTGGCCGTGCGGCCCCTGCCGGTCCCTGGCTGGGGTCTCAGCTGCCGGTCACTCACCCCATACAGGGGCGGCATGCGCAGGCAGGTGGTGAGCGATCTGTCCCTCTCCGTGTCCAGACGTCTGCATCCGACGCTGCAGCGGACAGCCCTCAGTCCGACGTTGCGCTGCCTCTTTCTAGTAGTGACGACTCTCCGGCTTCTCATCCTGGGGCTACTGCTCGGGATAGGAGGAGGTCACGGCACAGGCGGTTCGGCCGGGATGTATCACAGCACAGCGGATGTGCAGTGGTACCCGACAGTGAGGGATCATCTGAGTCCGTGCTCCTGACGGGAGGTTTGCGAACCTCCCGTGGGGCGCGTGACTCGCGTGTCGGGTCTGATCTTAGAGCGCCTGCCACGGCGGTTGCACCCTTGGTGGACGCCACCGTCTTGTCCGCCATTTGTGCCGCTGTCGTGTCAGCTGTGGCTCCCTTGTTATCCTCCGTACCCGGGGGACTGGGACGTCCCACTGCTTCTATTGCGGATAGCGTTGCGCAATCTCTTACCCCGCTCCTGTCCTCTGGCGCAACGGTCGCCCCGCCTGCCCCGCTCCCGGTGGCTGCGGGTCCGGTGGGGGAACAGGGGAACATTGTCTCTTTTGTCTCCCCAGCCGCGGACATCGGGTCAGGAATGGAGTCAGTTGGCGCATCCACAAGTCGTCCGGTGGCTGCTGGGATGGACGGAGTTCCCCCTCGTGCTGGTGAGTCTTCATCGGACCCTGACTGGTCCAAGGGGAGCGCGGTTACACCCTGTAGTGGCGTGGGATCTAGTACTCAGTCCCGCTCCTCTAGCAGGGGCAGCAGTATGCGTAGGGTTCCCGGCAAGTGCAATAGGTGCAGGCATCGTGGCACAGACTCTTCCCTTGCCTCCACATCCTCGGAGGGTGTGTCCTCCGACGGCAGTTTGCACAGGGTCAAGCGTCGCAAACGCCGCAAGCAATGGTATTAAACCTCTTCCGCCTCGCAAGTGTCGTGGAGTCGGACACCGTTCACTGCGCCAACACGGCAGAGCAACATGGACTCAGGCCCCGGATCCAGGACCGGATCCGTAAGGGCCAATACGTCAATATCTTTGCGCTTACTAGCGATGATCGTAAAGCCTTGCTTTCAGCTAAGAAAAAGGGCCAGGGTAGCGAGGATGCTTTGGGCTCCTACCCGAATTGGGTTCACTGCATGTTGATCTTCGCGGCGTGTTACTTAGAGACATGCCCGGACGAACACATGAACATTGTGCGATATCAATTCCTCATACATGTGCTGTACCATAAGTACAAGGGGTCGGCTTGGCGACGTTACGACGAGGAGTTTTGGCGCAAACAACACGGGCGGCAGATCTATAACTTCAGTAAAAAGGATGTGGAACTGTGCTCGGAGCTGACCCAGGGTTCAGCCGGCACTGAGAAAGGCTGCACAGCGAGACGATGGGCAAAATGACCTGCCTCTCGTTCTGCCGACTTTCGAGGGGTTTCAGGGCGCGCGGGGCATGGAAAATGCTTCGCTTTCAATAATGCCCAATGCGACTTGGGGGGGGGGGGCGGTGTCGTTTTCGTCACTCCTGCATCAGATGTGGCGGAGGCCACGGTATTAAGGACTGCCACAGTCCAGGGATCGGGGGTACTTCTGGCCTGCAAACCCGGCAGAGTCGCGCTCCCGTGGCCACCGGCGTTGGCCACAGCCCCCACCCCAATTAGACTTTGGGCGCTCATTCCCTGGCTGCGACGGTACCCGCGGCCGGTGGACGCCCAATTCTTACACTCGGGTTTCGCGTCGGGATTCCCCTTGCCAATACATGGACTGGTGGGTCCCGGTACGAACCTGCGTTTCGGCTCGGGAGTTTCCGGACGTGCTCCGGCAGAGGGTGGAGGCTGAGGTGTCATTAGGCAGAATGATAGGCCCTTTTCGGGAACCCCCCTTGCCAGACTTGGTCTTGTCCCCCGTAGGCATAGTGCCCAAAAAGACAGCGGGCAAATTTCGTCTCATCCAACATCTTTCCTGTCCTATGGGATCATCGGTTAACGATGCTATCCCTTATGATCAGTGTAGGGTCGTTTACCTATCTTTTGATTCGGCCATAGACACCATCCGGTCCTTTGGTCCGGGGGCAGTGATGTGTAAATTGGACATCCAGTCAGCGTTTCGTCTCCTCCCGCTGCACCCTTCCGCCTTTCGATTTATGGGTTTTAAACTGGACGATGGCTATTACATCAATCGATGCCTCCCTATGGGTTGTCTATCTCTTGCGCATACTTCGAAAGATTCAGTTCTTTCCTCCACTGGTGTTTGGAGCAGGCGACGGGCGAGCGGGGAATTTCGCACTACTTGGACGATTTTCTTTTTATCGGCCCATCAGACTCAGATCGCTACGTCAACTTGCTGCAGGGGGCACTGGCCCTCTTCGCACACTTCGGGGTTCCGGTTGCACCAGAAAAGACGGAGGGTCCCTCCGCCTCCTTGGTTTACCTCGGGATTCAGATTGATACGGTTGTCGGTCTCTGTAGGCTCCCTGCGGACAAGGTGTTGCATCTTCACGATGGTATCCTCTATGCGCTAGCTGCTGGCAAGCTTACTCTTAAGCCGGCTCAATCCTTATTGGTTTAACTTTGCTTCAGGGACGTGCAGTCAGGGGAGGCAGTGCCTCCCCTGTCATTAATGAGTAAAATAATACAAAGAAGATACTTATGACACATAAGTATCTTCTTTATTATTTTACTCATGATTAAATCAGTTTGGGAGGCACCGATCGTGGTGCCTCCCGTACCGACTGATAAAAGATATGGGAGCGGGGGGCGGGTGCGGGTGGGGCCTTACAATGGGCAGGAAAAGCCCATTGAAATTGTATGGGAAAGCGGCACCATTAGAGGTGCCGCTTTCCTACAGGGACGTGCTTTCAACCTATGAAAGCACGTCCCCTGTCAGTGAGGCCACAGTGATTGGCCAGCGGATCCGTCACTGGATCCGCTGTCAATCACTGTGTGGGCCTCGGTGGCGGCGGAGGTGCGGGCGGCGGAGGTGCGGGATGGGTGGCGGAGGTGCTGGCGGCGGTGATGCGGACGACGGTAGCGGCGGCGGGACGCGGCATTACCTACAGTTCAGCAGAGTTTGGCAGCGGAAGCGGTACCCATTTAAAAAATGGCGCCTCAGCGTCATTTTTGAAATTCAAGATGGCCGCCGCGAGCCAATCATGGCTCGCCGCGTCATCGCCCCGCCCCCTCCGCTGACTTATATAAGTCAGCGCGAGGCAGCGGGTGTCAGTCCGACGGCGGAGGAGGAGCTGAGAAGAGCTCCTGAAGACCGAAGACGCCGGAAGTCCTGGATGGGCGGCTATGCAAAAGAGCTTAGCAGCCGCCGCCCACCAGGTGAAGATGCTGGAAGTCCTGGATGGGCGGCGGCTATGCAAAAGAGCTTAGCAGCCGCCGCCCACCAGGTGAAGATGCTGGAAGTCCTGGGAAGGCGGCGGCCATGCAAAAGAGCTTACAGGCCGCCGCCTCCCAGGTGAAGACGCCGGAGGAAGACGCCAGAAGCCCTGGGGAGGTGGCGACCCCCCAGGTGAAGACGCCAGAAGCCCTGGGAAAGGCAGCGGCCACGCAAAAGAGCTTAAAGGCCGCCGCCCCCAGGTAAAGACCCTGTTTAATAAAGTTTTTTTTTAAAGTATGTGTTGTGTTTTATTTTTAATAGTTTCTTTACAGGTGGACTAAGGGTGCCAGCGGGCCCTTTATGTCCGGGCATGCTGGCACTTGTGATTCTCCAAGTGCCAGCATGCTGGGGCAGGCTTGCTGGGACCTGTAGGTCACCTGTAAAGAACAATATTACTATTCTTTACAGGTGGACTGCAGGTGCCAGCAGGCCATTTATGTCCGGGCATGCTGGCACTTGTGGTTCTCCAAGTGCCAGCATGCTGGGGCAGGCTTGCTGGGACCTGTAGGCCACCTGTAAAGAACAGAGCATACAATGAACCCCGCACCCACCGCCACCAGGGGTGCGGGCATAGCACTGGGCTATCAGCCCAGTGCTGGTTATTGCTCGGGAGGGGGGACCCCATTTTCATTTTTTGGGGGCCCCACTTTCCGAGGAATGCCAACACTGGGCTGACTGGCTGGGGGGTGTATAATGGCATGGCAGGGGGACCCCACACTGAGTGTCTCCCCTGCTATGGCATTACCCCCCCCCCCCCAGCTGGTTCTGCCTGGTGCTGGTTTTAGCGGTGGGGGGGGGGACTGCATTTTTTTTTGTGCGGGGGGGGGGGGGGGGTTAGTTGCAGTGCCTCCCCAGGCCCTGACCTCACCGCACGTCACTGCTTTGCTTGCAAGGTCATCCCTATGGGTAGAGTTTTCTGTAGAAAATTGGGGCGAGCGACAGTTGGGATTAGGCGTCCGCATCATTTTCTTAGGTTATCACTCGAAATCCGGAGAGATGTACGTATTTGGAATGAATTCCTAGTTCGTTTCAACGGCGTCTGTATTTGGCAAGAGGCGGTCGTGGCTAGCCCGTCCCTAGAGCTTTTCACGGATGCCTCTGGTGCATTTGGGATCGGGCTTATTTTGCTGGCCGATGGTGCGCGTGTCCTTGGCCGCGTTCCTGGCTTAGCAAGGGCCTCACGACAAACATGCTGTTACTGGAAATTTATCCCATCCTGGTCGCATTGGAATTGTGGTGCAATGCCCTGCGTAACAAACAGGTTATCTTCTGGTGCGACAATCTGGGCATGGTTTTTGCCATAAACCGGCAGAAATCCACGTCTTTGCCTGTCCTGCGGGTCCTTGTGCAGATAGTCTTGCTATGCTTGGTGAACAACATTACGTTGCGAGCCAAGCATGTCCCGGGCGTGCGTAACGAAATAGCTGATGCCCTTTCTCGCGGCGATTGGCAGCGGTTTAGGCGCTTGGCTCCTGCAGCTCTAATCCAAGGGGAGTCATGTCCTGCTTATGTGTGGCAGGTTATCCGCCCGATTTAGAGGATTTAGCCCACAGGTCGTTGGCCCCTGCTACTTTTGCAGCTTATCGGGCCACCTGGGAACGGTGGAGTCGCTTCCGCTTGGAGAGAGGCCAGAGTGGTAAGACCTCTCACGACTTTTAGATTTCATCTGGGTTTTGTACAGCAACGGGATTTCGCGGGTGTATGTTGGTAGGGTTCTGGCGGGTATATCATACTTTCTGCAACTTAGGGGGGAGGAGTCCTTTTTCCTCCGGAGGGTGTTGAAAGGTTGGGCTCGGGCGATCCCGCCCCGGCTGGATAATCGCCAGCCGATCACTGTTTTTTTGCTGAGGCGAATTTTGGGATCCCTACAGAGTATTTGCTCTTCGGGGTACGAGGTTCGCCTCTTCATGGCGGACTTTACGATGGCCTTCCACGGTGCGTTCAGGGTGGGCGAGCTGGTGTCCATTTCTCGGACTTCTGCCTCGCCCATGCTGGCGGCCCACGTCGTCATATACCCCGACGGTTTGTGGTGTAGGATTCAGCGCTCCAAGACTGATGTAGTCAGCAGGGGGCAGTGGGTTCGAATGGGTCGGGCTCGTATGCGGGGCATTTTTCCAGTTATCGCGGCCCAGTCTTATTCATCCGTACGACCTCCAACGCCTCCCGGGTGGCTCGTCCATAGTGACGGTTCCCAGTTGACTAGATATCAATTCCGGTCGGTTTTGGGGCGTTGTATTTTATACCTGGGTCTATCTCCGGCCGACTATGGGACTCACTCTTTCCGCATCGGCGCTGCTTTGGCAGCCACTGTGGCGGGTTGGTCCGAAGTCGACGTCCGGGCACTGGGTAGGTGGAGGTCTGGTGCAGTCAGACGCTATATCAGGCCTTTTCCTCCCAGTGCGCCCCTTTGAGGATTAGCCGCTTGTCGCAGTTGCACTTTGCGATTGCGGGGGCCTTGAGGAATTTTTGTTTTATCGTTGGTATTAATTACGGCTTTTGCCGGCTGACGAAGTTTTGCGTTTTTGCCTCAAGTCAAATTTGGCTGAGGTCGGCAGTTGGCCTATTCGGGTATCCACTTTTTCTGGTCTTGCATCTGGGGGGCAATGATCTGGTACGCCGCACTGGGCTCGACATTCACCTCGAGATCAGACATCAACTGTTGGAGCTTATGGCAGACTGGCCATTTTGCCTGATCCTCTGGTCACACATCGTCCCTCTGAGGTCTTGGCGCGGAGCCTTTAACCCCGGGGCGATTGATCTGGTTCGGAGACGGGCAATTTGGTGGTCGGTCGTGCCGTCCTCCAGCATGGCGGGCTGGTCATGACACACGGTAGGATTTCCTACAGTGATCCGACGCAGTACTGGTCTGACGGGGTGCATTTGTCGCCAGCGGGTATGCTGATCTTCTTGGAGGACATTCTTTGGGTCCTCAGGTCTCTTTAGATCGGTTTTCTGTTTTGGTTTAGTCAAGTTGAGTACGGTCTCTGTAGATAGTGTTCTGTTTTGTTTAGGTAGTGTTCTGTTTTGAGTTTGGTGGCGGTGGCAGGTTGGCAACCTGGCAGTTGGCCGGTTTCTGAACGTTATTTTAGTTTAACTTAGGAGTTCAATGTTAGTAAGTTCGGGTGTACTTTAGATAAATTTTATATTTTTATAATTAATTTAAGGGCATCACTGTACCAGGTGGGTGCATATGATAGATATTAACATAGTGGCAGAAGGTCGACCCCTGTCCTTGGAATTTTTGAGTTCCGATGTTTGGGGATGGAGGCAGGAGGCCGATCCCGGAACATCTGGGGAAGAAGGCTCCCTCACACATATGTTTTTTATTGCTCATTTTTTCTGTATTATAATGTTGATCACCCATGTTACGTTTTTTTTTTTTTAAATGTTTAACCGTTCTTCTCCCCGCCACCTTAGTTAGAGAGGGAAGTCTGCATTTTAGTTTTAGTATTAATAGGCCTTCCTCTCAGTCAGAAAATAAAAGCTGACCCCTTTCACGCCAATTACAGTTGTTGGGTCTTTATTTAATAATATAAGTGTGCTTGAGTGGCGCGCGGATGCATCTGACGTGTGAAGATTAAGACTGTGTAGGGCATAAATGTGACCAAGCAGCATAAGCTCACCGTCTGGGCTTGCGGCGTGCCTCTCAGTGCATCACCTTGGCTTGGAAGGGGTTAATGTTTTGTGGTGGGAGGAACGTAAGGAAAACTTCTGAATCTTGATTGGATGGATCATGGATAGGGGCTGGACTGTCTTAAATATAGGCTGCTGACTGGGGACTTCCTGCCTCTTTCCAGTTTTTTCTCGTGACCCACCCTCCCGCCCTGGGGACTTAACATAGAAACATAGAATTTGTCGGCAGATAAGAACCACTTGGCCCATCTAGTCTGCCCCTTTTTTTTTGTAATATTTTTATCTCTAACCCTATTTGATCCTTATTTCTATGTAAGGATATCCTTATGTCTATCCCATGCATGTTTAACTTGCTCTACTGTCTTAGCCTCTACCACCTCTGATGGGAGGCTATTCCACTTGTCCACTACCCTTTCTGTGAAATAATTTTTCCGCAAATTTCCCCTGAACCTCCCCCCCTCCAGTCTCAGTGCATGTCCTCGTGTCCTATTGCTTCTCTTCATTTGGAGAATGTTTCCCTCCTGGACTTTGTTAAAACCCTTGATATATTTGAAAGTTTCTATCATGTCCCCCCTTTCCCTTCTCTGCTCCAAACTATACATATTGAGATTTCTTAGTCTTTCTGGGTATGTTTTGTGATGTAGGCCATGCACCATTTTAGCTGCCCTCCTTTGTACAGTTTCTAATGTATTGATATCCTTTTGAAGATATGGCCTCCAGAACTGAATACAGTATTCTAGATGAGGCCGTACCAATGACCTATACAGTGGCATTATTACTTCTTTCTTTCTGCTGCTGATTCCTCTCCCAATGCAGCCAAGCATCTGACTAGCCTTCCTCATTGCCTTGTTACATTGCTTACCTGCCTTTAAGTCATCTGAAATAGTGACTCCTAGATCCCTTTCCTCCTCAGTAGTTTCCAGTATAGTGCCATTAATACTGTATTTAGCTTTAGGATTTTTGAGACCCAAGTGCATGATTTTGCATTTTTTGGCATTAAACTGTAATTGCCAGACTCTTGACCATTCCTCTAATCTACCTAGATCCTCAATCATTTGTTTTACCCCACCTGGTGTGTCTACCCTGTTGCATACCTTTGTGTCATCTGCAAAAAGGCATACTTTCCCTTTAATGCCATTTGCAACGTCACCAATAAAGATATTAAAAAGCACTGGTCCAAGTACAGATCCCTGGGGTACTCCACTGGTAACATTTCCATCCTGTGAATGCACTCCATTTACCACAACTCTCTGTTTTCTATCCTTCAACCAAGATCTTATCCATTCAATAATCCTAATATCCAATCCCAAACTTTCAAGTTTATTTAGCAGTCTGCAATGTGGAACTGTGTCAAAAGCCTTACTAAAGTCTAGATAAGCTATATCTATGGCTCCACCTTTATCCATCACTTTAGTCACACAATCAAAAAAGTCAATAAGATTTGTTTGACATGATCTCCCCCCAGTGAATCCATGCTGTTTGGGATCCAGTAAATTGCCGGATTTGAGATAATCTACAACTCTTTCTTTTAAGAGTGTTTCCATCTTGTTTTTGTTTTGCAGTTAGGTTCATTGTGTCGGCTTTTGGTGGCCGGTTTCTGAACGGTTATTTTAGTTTAACTTAGGAGTTCAATGTTAGTAAGTTCGGGTGTACTTTAGGTAAATTTTATATTTTTATAATTAATTTAAGGGCATCACTGTACCAGGTGGGTCCATATGATAGATATAAACATAGGTGGATGTCGGGGCCGGTGGCCCATTTTTTTCCCTGTAAGGGCGGAGTGTACCTCCGTCCCTACAACTGTTGGTGGGCAGGGGTAGTGGCAGAAGGTCGACCCCTGTCCTTGGAATTTTTGAGTTCCGATGTTTGGGGATGGAGGCAGGAGGCCGATCCCGGAACATCTGGGGCAGAAGGCTCCCTCACACATGTTTTTTATTGCTCATTTTTTCTGTATTATAATGTTGATCACCCATGTTACGTTTTTTATCATGTTTAACCATTCTTCTCCCCGCCACCTTAGTTAGAGAGGGAAGTCTGCATTTTAGTTTTAGTATTAATAGGCCTTCCTCTCAGTCAGAAAATAAAAGCTGACCTCTTTCACGCCAATTACAGTTGTTGTGTCTTTATTTAATAATATAAGTGTGCTTGAGTGGCGCGCGGATGCTTATGAGAAGGCTGAGAATTGAAAACTAAAAATTCTCAGTTCACAACTTTTTCATGATAGATATACCTCAAAATGTTACTCACAAAACCCTTTTAGCTGCATGAGTATTATTAATGGCTGTCTAGCGTCCTCTGCAGCCTGCTGTCTTCCTGGTGGCACTTGTAAGTGCAATTGCAATAAAAGTTTACTTTATTTTAATTATAGTACATATATATCCATGTGCATACATATATACACATGTATATACATACATATAAACACACACATACACATATGATATGTATATATATATATATATATATACACACACACACACACACACACACACACACGTGTAAATATATGTGTACTGTATGTGTGTGTACATATATATATTGATAAAGCTAAATATTTATCTTATATAATACCCTTTATGAGGTCTGAGAACACTGTACGCTATCTACGTATGAAGTACCGTAAGGGTACGCACGTTGCGTAACAATCGCTTAGCCGTAGTCGAGACGCTCAAGCGTCACGTTCGCTCACGGCCAAGAGATCACAGGCAGGCACGCTATTGGCTGCTGACTAACGTAATGATTCGCTATAGCGTAGCGGACGCTCGGGACCACGAGGAGATCACCAGCGGCGCTGATGCTCACAATGTTAAACCTTTGTATCTAAACCATAAACAGTGTATTGTGCAGTAAAACCTTAGTATAATGATAGAGTGTAAATGCAGCACAGTATAACCTTATTACCTTTAAAGCTGTTCTAGCGTCACCGACGCTCTGAGAATACTTAACACTATAAGAAATACACAGATACCGTGCTCAGGGTCCAACGCCTAATATATATATTATGAATGATATACTTGCAAAAAGAATTAATACAAATACAAATCATACACTACAATATAACATAGACTACCTAACCAGATAACTACACAGGAAATACAATACAATTACTATTTAAGGGAAAATAAGAGAGAAAGAGGAGAAGAGAGAGAGAGAGAGAGAAATGGCTCACCATAACAATACAGACAATATGATTGCAGCGAAGCTTACACATGTGAGGAACAATCGCTGCGCAGTTATTCAATGCTGAGAATCTTTGTGGAGAAAATACTTGACCTTACCCATACTGGCAGTCCCTATATACACAACCCTACAATACCGCATGGGACAGAAGCTAGACTCCATTTTATTAAAGCTCCCATGATTCCAAAGACTGCACCACATGGTTGAAAGGGGGAGGGGAAAATACCCGGCAGCAGCCATTTTAGATTTGCAGGTCCAAACACATGGCACTCTCTGCTACACCACAATCACATAGCAGAAGACACAAGACTCCATTTTATTCCAAAATGTCCAAGCCTCAGAACAATGCATATGTTCTGATTTTACAATTCCAAACCATCTAAATCACCTTTCACAATTTCAATCCAACTTCCTAGAACCATCTTATTCACTTTCACATTCCAAACAACTTCCTAGAACCATCTTATTCACTTTCACATTCCAAACAACTTCAGTATCTCAATAACCAGAGCATATTCATCACAAGACCAGATCACAATGTAACCACACATCTCAGCCCGCCACTGCCACAAGCACATGCCCAAACGCAACTGCATGGTGGTATTTATGATTAACAAGATATATATTATAACTAACCAGTACAATCTATTTTAAATCACCATAGGCAAACAAATACCACAAATGCTATGCTACAGGTTGTCTAATGTCCCAGCTACCATCACAGATTCCCAGATCTATCACACAAACACCCAACAATCACACAACCAAGTTACAATATCCTATTTAAACCAGAAAGCAATCTGTCTATATTTCCTTATCTAGCCATGTGAATTCAATACTTAGCCTTTGGTGCCTGGTGATGATCCAGCCATGCTTCTGGGAGCTTTGTTCTGAGTGTAGCTTCATTACATCTGTTCTCTGAGGCCACCAGCAAAAACTGACCCCCAACCCCCCCAGACAGGAACTATCCTCCTGTGTGTCTGTTCCTAGGGGAGGGGTCTCTCTCTCTCCTTTGTATATGTTAATCAGGTTCAGCCCTGAAAATCTTAGTAAAAGGTTGGCTTGATCATCCATTGTTCTCAACAAAGTGATCTTAGCTTTTATACATATAATCATATCTATCCGCTGCAATGTCCCACAACTTCACAACCAGCATCAAACTAACCCACACATCATTCTGCTTGCTTCAATACCAAACATGATGGGCGCATCTGGTTCTGTTCAGATAATACATATTCATGACATCAATTCATCTGCCAATTCTAAATCTCCATGATGTCTGGTGCTTGACATTATTATAACCATGTACTGTATGAAACAAGCGCCGAATCCATCTCCGTGCCATGTCCGAGCAAATGCGTGTGTTTCCATATATTGCTGTGCTCGCTGCGCATATTTGCAAGTATAGCGACTTAAATGTGTGTGTGGTTTGTATGTTCTCTCTATGTAATATTTTTGACTTTGACAGTCCACCCTTTGGCAGTCACCAATAACTGCCACTTCCTAAAACATTTCAAAAAGAGAAAAATATATGTCATGGGTTAATACATTTACATGGTTGGGTAGGGGAGGAGAGGAGAAGGTAGAAAAAGGGTATGACCTAGTGAGATAGCAGAAGCATGTGTGTATGAATCCGTGCTTGGGGGTCATGTATCATCGTGCCGTACGTGTTTTAAATCAAGCTTCGAGGTATTGCGAAGTATACATTTGAATTCCTTCTTATCCCGTGGTACAGGTCTGTGGATGGGCTGTCAAACTTTACCGAGCTCTTTTCGGCTTTGGTTGTAACAAAATGGGGGAGCACATTTTAGTTGATGATACATGAATGGGGGTGATATGTGATTGCTGATATCTGTGCCTGTATTCCCTATCGACTATGTGTGTCATTACCTGAGGGTTGTAGAAATGAAGAAAAGACATAATTACGGTAAATGCGGTGGTATTCTATGTCAGGTAAATGAACATTCGTCGATTGAGGTCTTGTTTGGTGTCTGTTGAATGCAGTCTTCTTTGTGCTTTTGCCCATAAGGTGCGAGCAAAAGCTGTCAATGTCCATAGATTTACAAAAGTGTTGGGCTAGCGTAATTTTAAAATTTCTAGGGAAACTGGGGATCCATGGCATAGTTCATCAAAAATCTGTGTATCAGGTTGTCAAAACTTCTTCTTTAATCCCTCTGTTGTCTGTATATCGGCTCATCAAATTCCTCGTCCAAGTGGGTCTTTTTACCTTGGAGGAAACGGAAAAACAGGTGAAAGAAACGGACCGTAGAAATCGCATTTTCATCACATCATTGTTTCTACATTTGGGTCATAAATCAAGTCCATTGGAATTACAGTTTCCTCACTCCTCAAACTCATTACCCTAGTACGACGATTGCACCTCATTAAAGCCTGCCCGCATCTAAATATCAAGCCAATCGTTATGATAACACCTAAGATACATAGGAGAAACTTCCCAACATCCATTATGACTCCTTGAGCCCAGTCTCCTAAACCAGAGAACCAATTTCGCGGGTTCAACCATGACACCCAACTAGTCAGCTCATTACCTACAGCAGCAAGAGTGAGATTGTGTCTCCTGCGAAATTCCCACTTTAGTTGGAGAATATCGTCCATCTTTTGGTCTATGACCTCGACCGGGTCCTCGGTGCTATTCGTAATATATGTGCAACATTTCACGCCGTATTGTGTTGCCAGTGTGACACAATATCCACCTGTCACTGCTGTGAGGTAATTAAGAACCATTCTATGCTGTACCAGTTCTGTTTTATAAGCCTGAAGTTCTCTTCCAGTATACCTAAACGTGTCATCATACATTTCAGTGATATTATCTAACAAATTTGCAAGCGCAGATATGTATCTATAGTTCATCACTCCTCGAGCGGTGCGAGTGAAGTCTAACGCAAGTAGAACCTGAATCCCGGTGGATTCATGGATCATATCCGAGGCCGGATGCTCTGACCTTTCTGTCAGTTGCCTTTTAACAACGTGCTCGTAATGGGTGTGAGTATAAGGAGCTTGGGCACCACGGTGTATGTCTTTCATTTTGTCATGTGATACAGTCATTACTTCAGGCAGTACTTTTCCAATATAACACAATCCTTCAGAGTTTGGGGCAAGCCACTTATACGCCTTTCTCCCGCATATGAAATATGCATCATCGGGGAGAACATATGGGACGGAGTAGGACATAACCATATTACACACCTTCCATGTGAAATCTCCTAACCCTAATTCTTCCATCTGCTTAGTACACGTATCAGGTTGTACGATATGTGCACAGTATCCTGGTGATACCTCTCCAACTCTCGTAATCCTATTTCCTAAGGTATACCTATACCGGAAAGATTTTCCTCTACTGGCTATGTGGCGTATAAGCTCTGTATCTGTAGGCATTCTATCTGCTCTATGCGAAAAGGTCATGGTTTGATTACTCCATGACACTTCCCAATTTCCCGGCTTTCGGGGATTGGAGATGTTAAAACATAATAGGGACCTATCCACATGGTATTGGTGGAGCTTCAAACTAGGAGGGCTGGAGATATTAAACCTCCTGTCCACCGGTCTCCCACCACTTAACTCAAGTACCTCCCCTATCGTTAAAGGAAATGGTACTAGTCCTGATTTGCTATGACCTTGAGGTACTTGAGAGCATACCCAACAATCTGTTTGATTTAACACTCACTACCCACTAAAGAGTGATAGTCACTCCAGGGATGCCGGTCCATATGGATATTAAAACTGGATTGGCATTTCTTAATGCACCCATCCTCAATGACATTGTTACAGAGCCTACAGATACAGTTTTCTTCAGCTAACAATCCTTAAAAGAAAATGTTTACAGATAACATGGCTGCTGGATCGTTTCCGGTACTCGCCTTTGCTTGGTGATTGGGTTGTTATTGGAAATTTACACCTCCGTCTTAGTCATTGGAACCTTTCTGGGTCCTTTCTCGACCTCACTGGTACTCTCACCGAAACAGACTGCTCGGGTCAACATCATGGTCAACAGGAAAAATCCATATCACAGTCTCTTGGGGCAAGTCCATCTTACAGGAGGAGAAAAGAAGAAATTTGTAATGGGGTACAGAAAATCAGTTTGAGGGGGAGAGAAACTTGTTACGATAATTAGTTCTCTCGTCTTGTTGTTCTTCATGTTCTGCTGTCTTCTCAAAGGTGCTGTCTCTCAGTCTTCCTAACGAACATTCTGGTGATGCAATATTCCCTCCAAACCAGCGATCTTTCTGTAAGGAGCAAAAAATCTTGCATTACCATTTGTCTAACTGATGGGTGACATACCATCTTTAAAACATGAAAGCATGAGTGAGAAGAGAGAGAAAACAACAACAGCCAAAAAAAACAAAGAGAGAGAACAATTTATATGCATGTGTATATTACTTAAATCAACAATAGCCATCAATAGGAAAAGAGAAAAAAAACATTTTTCAAACATTTTAAAACATTGTCAGATCATCAGGCTGTCATATCTACATGTCTAATGGTTTCCTTGCGCAGTCCCTCCCCCCCAGCACTTCCATATTCCATTGTCTGTATCTGGCCAGAATACATTGATGCGGATTGGTCATGCTGGGGTTTGGTAGACTTCTGCAAAGACCAAGTATATATGCAATGTTTGAATCCTACCAATATTCGTCAGAGATGGGGAGAGAGAAAAAGAAACATTTCACAGATACATTTACAACGTTTCACCCGGTCATTCTTGTGTCTTCAGGGAATGACCTCCCAATTCATTAACTATTACCTCAGGCTTACCATCAGTCCTAATGATCACCTTTCCTGATTGCACATTATGGGTGTGGCTCAAAATTCTTCCTATATGGTCCCTGTTTATAATTGTGTGTGTTTTAATTTTGCTCATTTCTGGGTCTAGGGGGTCTGACTTTATGTGGGTTATTACAGCTGCTGGCATAATGCCCTTCTCTTTTACAAAGAAAACAAACCCGGGGCTTCTTCCAAGTGTCAGTGACCTGAGGTTTTGGTAGATTTGATGCCTCCTCAAACGCTCGGATGCTCATCACCATCAACCGCTTTCCCTGTGCTTCCCTGCTTCCTTGGATATCATGGTTATGTTGTTGTCTAGGGGATTGATATGACTTTTGTATTCCTCTTGATCTACAATCTCTCGCAAAGTGTCCTTTTTTATGACAATTGTAACAGACTTCCACATTTAAATTTCTCGCAGGGGTTTGGGGCTTATGCTGGAGTGGTCTTGTGGTTAGGGCCTGTATACTTGCGGCCATTAATTTATCACTTTGTGACTCTCTGTATCTGGTGATATTTTGATCAATATCAATAGCGGCCTCTCTTAATGCGGCCACCGAGATATTTCTCCAGTTTGGGTTGGTGGTCTGTACCCTTGTACTCAATACCTCCTTTAAACCATTCATTAATACCTTAACCGCTATTTCTCTATGCTGTGCGCATGTTTTGATGTCTGTGATCCCAGTGTTCCTAGCCATTACTTGCAGTGCTCGATTGAAATAACTGGAGATACTTTCCCTTTCGTTTTGTCTTATGGAGAAGATTTCATTCCACTTGACAACGGCAGGGAAATATACTTCCAACTGTTGGTTTATCTGCTTAATACATTCCTGATTGTGTTCCTCCGTTTGAGGTACTTCTGTGTCTAATTGACAATCAGTAATAAATGTCGCAGAGTCAACACCGGAGGGCAAACATGCCCTCAGCACTGTCCGCCAATCGTTGTTGGTGGGTTCTGTTGAGTTTCCTAGTTCTTTAATGAACCTTTGACATGCGACTAGATTTTTCCGTGGATCGGGAAATTCGGACATAATTGATCTCAATTCGGTCCGGGACCAGGGACAGCGCATTGCACTGTCCTGGACGGGAATGGTTCCCTGATCGTCAGTCTTCCCATTGGGGACTGTGATCACCATGACAGGACTAAACTCAATTACATCACCTTGTTTTGGTCTTACAATATGGGGTACATTTGTTTGTGCGTGATATAAAACATTGTACGTACCTGTGGACACGACCTCACCTGACCCTCCGTTAGGGGGTTTGATTATTGCCTTTACCGATTTGGTCGCGTCCACCTGAATGTCTTGTGTGATGGCTGCTGGAAGAGGTGCCGACATCGTGTTGAGTTCACTTTCTTGCTCGTATTCCTGAGGGAAGTTTGACATGGGGTGCAACTTGCACGGGTTAATAGTTGTACATTTAACAGCATTACAATTACCATTGTTATGTTTATTACACTTATTCTTATCATCTATACTACAGTTGCTAAGTGCGTTTTTATTGTTCAACATTGTGCCTTTCTCCGCAACCATAATCCTCTCCATTGCCACATCTCTCCTCCCAAGATGAGAGTCAGGTATGTCAGTTAGCTCTTTTTGCATTTCACTTTCCTGTTGCCATAACTTTAAACAATCATAATGTTTGATCCGTCTCTTTGCTGGTTCAATAAGACCTATCCTTCTCTTTAGATTTAGTAACACTTCTGGGCTAAAGCTACCTATTCTTGGGAATTTCTCCCCGTCCAGTACAGTCATTCTTTCCCATTCATCACATAAAACCTCTATGTGTGAACCGTATTTTTCACACATTACATACCTGGCCGACCCGATTGGTCGGTTTACTAAATCAACCCGAACCGAGGTTGATCGCCCCCTACCTGAACAACTGGCCCCCATAACTTGCAGGTGTTGCTTTTCTTCAGCGAACCCTTACAAAAACCAAGATGTCCGGGGCAGGCTGGCGGTGAAGTTTACCGAGTACTCCACTCACTTCTCGCCCACGTTGGCCAGTAACACAATCACTGTATCCAGAGCTGTTGTACCCAACCTAGGGCCCCTGTGAACCTTTATTTACTGGGGCGCGTTCCCCAGCAAGTATCGGTTGTTGGATAGTTCCTGAGTGACCAGCGAACTTCCCTTAAAATAAAAAAAAATTACACAAATCACGTTAGAATGTACAAATAGCGTTTATGACCTTCGTACACAAATAGTACCGGTCAGGTTTACTAATGCACACAATTACGTGCGGTACAATCGTTCAGCACATAAGCAACTAATCTTATGTACTGAGCGACCAACGGAATCGAAAATTACGGCTGCGAATTCCTTCAGCCAGAGCTTGTATGGCCTATATGGGTGTTGCACCAACCCTTTTAGGTGTTGTGCCTGTGGACTGTATAGCGGACTTCCTTGTCTGCTGTACCTGAACCTGCTGGTCTGCTATGACCTCCTGGTCTGTTACAGTATGACCTCCTGGTCTGCTACACTCTAATGCTCAAATTGTATGTTTTAACCAGGGATGCCTCCCTAGCCACCATGTACGTCACTTACACGTATGTACCTCACGAGAACTCGACTTTTCTTGTGGTTCAACCTCAAAAATTGTAAAAACAAACACTCACTCACTACATATACACTTTTGTTTCTATTTCTATTTCTGCGCAGAAATTTCTCTTTAGACCAGATGTGTTACCAATTAGGAGAAGGATCTGTTATTTTAAATTTCGAATGTTAGAATAGATTTGCGCGATTTATCGCCTTGCGTTATTTACCGCGTTGCGCTATTTATCGCGTTGAAAAAAATTAACACTTGTGATTTGAGTTACGTGGGCGTACCCGTACGCTCCGTTGCGTAATATACGCTGCGTGCGTCGGCCCTTGGGTTGCGTACGCAAGTCTCAGTCCTTTGTTAGAGACACGTGTACGCAAAGCAAAGATCCACCGTAACACAATTTATACGTTTATCAATGTAGATGATCCTTTATCATCTACCGCGCACCACACTGACTTCGCCTTGTCTCTCAGGCACAGCTGTGTTTGTCTATACTTTAACTATATTACCTTTTTACTCTTAAACTATGAAATAGCGGCAAATCTCTCTTAGCACGTTTATCAATTATACAATAGCAAACAGGAGAGTGATATATGAAAATACACGAATGAAAAGAAATGCAGATATGCGTGCGTGTGTACGCAAGACAGAAAAATAAACAGTTTTAAAAGAGACTAGCGTGTTGTTCTTACCTCCGGTTCCCGGATTCCTTCAGCACCCTTTACTAAGAGAAGCAGACGCTTATCCAAACAGCACTACGAGGAATATGATCTCCCGCCCTTTGCTGCTGGATAATGTCTGCTGAAATTACCTAGTGCAGATATGTGAAGGACAGGACGAGCCCGCAATTGATAAAGCTAAATATTTATCTTATATAATACCCTTTATGAGGTCTGAGAACACTGTACGCTATCTACGTATGAAGTACCGTAAGGGTACGCACGTTGTGTAACAATCGCTTAGCCGTAGTCGAGACGCTCAAGCGTCACGTTCGCTCACGGCCAAGAGATCACAGGCAGGCACGCTATTGGCTGATGACTAACGTAATGATTCGCTATAGCGTAGCGGACGCTCGGGACCACGAGGAGATCACCAGCGGCGCTGACGCTCACAATGTTAAACCTTTGTATCTAAACCATAAACAGTGTATTGTGCAGTAAAACCTTAGTATAATGATAGAGTGTAAATGCAGCACAGTATAACCTTATTACCTTTAAAGCTGTTCTAGCGTCACCGACGCTCTGAGAATACTTAACACTATAAGAAATACACAGATACCGTGCTCAGGGTCCAACGCCTAATATATATATTATGAATGATATACTTGCAAAAAGAATTAATACAAATACAAATCATACACTACAATATAACATAGACTACCTAACCAGATAACTACACAGGAAATACAATACAATTACTATTTAAGGGAAAATAAGAGAGAAAGAGGAGAAGAGAGAGAGAGAGAGAGAAATGGCTCACCATAACAATACAGACAATATGATTGCAGCGAAGCTTACACATGTGAGGAACAATCGCTGCGCAGTTATTCAATGCTGAGAATCTTTGTGGAGAAAATACTTGACCTTACCCATACTGGCAGTCCCTATATACACAACCCTACAATACCGCATGGGACAGAAGCTAGACTCCATTTTATTAAAGCTCCCATGATTCCAAAGACTGCACCACATGGTTGAAAGGGGGAGGGGAAAATACCCGGCAGCAGCCATTTTAGATTTGCAGGTCCAAACACATGGCACTCTCTGCTACACCACAATCACATAGCAGAAGACACAAGACTCCATTTTATTCCAAAATGTCCAAGCCTCAGAACAATGCATATGTTCTGATTTTACAATTCCAAACCATCTAAATCACCTTTCACAATTTCAATCCAACTTCCTAGAACCATCTTATTCACTTTCACATTCCAAACAACTTCCTAGAACCATCTTATTCACTTTCACATTCCAAACAACTTCAGTATCTCAATAACCAGAGCATATTCATCACAAGACCAGATCACAATGTAACCACACATCTCAGCCCGCCACTGCCACAAGCACATGCCCAAACGCAACTGCATGGTGGTATTTATGATTAACAAGATATATATTATAACTAACCAGTACAATCTATTTTAAATCACCATAGGCAAACAAATACCACAAATGCTATGCTACAGGTTGTCTAATGTCCCAGCTACCATCACAGATTCCCAGATCTATCACACAAACACCCAACAATCACACAACCAAGTTACAATATCCTATTTAAACCAGAAAGCAATCTGTCTATATTTCCTTATCTAGCCATGTGAATTCAATACTTAGCCTTTGGTGCCTGGTGATGATCCAGCCATGCTTCTGGGAGCTTTGTTCTGAGTGTAGCTTCATTACATCTGTTCTCTGAGGCCACCAGCAAAAACTGACCCCCAACCCCCCCAGACAGGAACTATCCTCCTGTGTGTCTGTTCCTAGGGGAGGGGTCTCTCTCTCTCCTTTGTATATGTTAATCAGGTTCAGCCCTGAAAATCTTAGTAAAAGGTTGGCTTGATCATCCATTGTTCTCAACAAAGTGATCTTAGCTTTTATACATATAATCATATCTATCCGCTGCAATGTCCCACAACTTCACAACCAGCATCAAACTAACCCACACATCATTCTGCTTGCTTCAATACCAAACATGATGGGCGCATCTGGTTCTGTTCAGATAATACATATTCATGACATCAATTCATCAGCCAATTCTAAATCTCCATGATGTCTGGTGCTTGACATTATTATAACCATGTACTGTATGAAACAAGCGCCGAATCCATCTCCGTGCCATGTCCGAGCAAATGCGTGTGTTTCCATATATTGCTGTGCTCGCTGCGCATATTTGCAAGTATAGCGACTTAAATGTGTGTGTGGTTTGTATGTTCTCTCTATGTAATATTTTTGACTTTGACAATATATATATGTATGCATGTTTAATATGCTATGTATATGTGTATATTTATGTGTGTGTATGTGTGTAGATATATATATATATATATATATATATACACATATACATATACACACACACACACACACACACACACACACTAATTTTACGGACCCAGCATATACTGGGTCACCTCAGTCCCCACCCCCGTGATTGGCTCCGCCCAGTTCTGGAAACCCCCCCATGCAAATCCTGCATTTGCCACTGGGAAGGAAATAGCCCCTAGCACCCTACCTTCATTGTCTTACCCGTGTTATCAATTCACGCCTGAACGACTATGGTTTCTTGGGCCCATGGCAGCCGCGTTTGAAGGGCGGATTAGGTCTGCCCAACTCCGATGCCCCCTCAGGTCTTAAAGAGAGACAAGGTGTGAACTGAGACAGGGTAATAACAAGGGGACCTCTAACTGAAACAACCACGCTAGGGGCTATAAACTACCTAAAAACTAAACGTATGTGCGGCACGCCGCCAAAGGAAAAGAACTACAAAGAAACCACTGTCCACTCCCCTACACAGCACCGCCGAGTTCCGGGGAGGACAGTGAAAGCGGAAACCTCCGCAAATGCACCAATTCACAGTAAAGTAAACACTAAGCGGCATAGGCCGCAACACGCGGCAGAAGCCGCTACTCACGAAACCGGGCGAGAACCCCAGATGACAAACAGGTTCGCAAGGACTAGAAGGATTCCCAGGACCGGCTTCGGACCTCCAAAGTACCAAAGGGCAGGGAGCAAGATCCACCAAACACGGCTGGCAGGAACAGAGTTCTGCAAGGCAGGAACAGCATACAAGAAGCTATCACCGGCGGGGCTGCAGTGTGCTGGCTCACATAAAAAGGCCCTGCTGGCCAATAACAGGAGGGCCAGCAGGACCAGCCCCCAGACCATAATTACTAGTTGCCGTGCAGCTGCCCTGCTGCACGAGCAACCCAATTAACTATTCTTAGCAACGGGGAACGCGGTCCACCTGTGGTGTCCCCGTTGCTATGCACCCGGCGGCCCTGCACGCACGGCGTCCTGCGTTGCCAGGGACCCGGCGGCTATCGTGCGCACAGCGTCCTGGCATTGCTAGGCGCCGTGCGGGGGACAGGGAAGGAGAGAGGCGCGGCGGCCGTGACCGCTGCTCAGTCAGGGCACGGCCGAAGACCGCCGCGCCTAACAGTACCCCCCCCCTTCAGGAGGGGTTAAAGAACCCCTAGAGCCAGGTTTCTGAGGAAACTCCTGAAAGAAAATCCTCTTCAGCTTGGGAGCATGTAAATCTTTATCCAACACCCAAGATCTTTCTTCAGGGCCATAACCTTTCCAGTGGACCAAAAAATAGAGCCGACCCCGAGAAAGCTTAGAATCTAAAACCTTCTCCACCAAGAACTCTTGTTGCCCCTGAACATCCACCGGAGATCTACCCTGGGAAGTCCTCCGAGGAAATCTCCTGGAAGAAAAATACTGTTTCAAAAGAGAACAGTGAAAAGTATTGCCAATTTTGAGAGATCTCGGCAAGCGTAGCCGAAAAGCAACTGGGTTGACCTTATTAATGATAAGGAATGGTCCAATAAATTTGGGTCCCAATCTAGCCGAAAGTTGTCGGAGCTTGATGTTGCGAGTTGACAACCATACCTTATCTCCCACCTTAAAAGTGCAAGGACGTCGGAGCCTATCAGAAAATTTCTTTTCTCGGAAGGCAGCTTTTCTCAAGGCAAGGTGCACCTTTCTCCAAATTGTTCTGAGATGGGAGGTTAAGGTCAACGAGGAGACTGGAGAATGAGGAAAAAAAGAGTTGGCTCTAGGATGAAAGCCAAAGACTGAAAAGAATGGGGACTCCTTGGTGGAAGAATGACAAGAGTTATTATAAGCAAATTCGGCTAACGGAAGAAATTCAGACCAATCATTCTGGAGTTTGGCCGAATACAACCGTAAATACTGTTTTAATGACTGGTTAACTCGTTCGGTTTGTCCGTTAGATTGTGGATGGTACCCAGATGTTAAAGAGAGTTTCATATTTAATGAGGCACAAAAACGTTTCCAGAAACGAGCAATGAATTGCGGACCCCGATCAGAGACAATATCCCTGGGCAACCCATGGAGCCTGAACACATGACGGAGAAACAAGACTGCCAACCCTTGAGCAGAGGGTAATCGGGGAAGAGCAATGAAATGAGCCATCTTACTAAAACGATCTACTACCACCCAAATGACTTGAAATCCGGCTGAAAGAGGAAGGTCCACCACGAAATCCATGGATATATGTGACCATGGCCTGAGAGGAACGGCTAAAGGTACGAGTTGCTCGATCGGCAATGAACGAGGAACCTTATGCCGTGCACAAACATGACAGAATGGACAAATTCCCTTACATCTTTAGAAAGACTAGGCCACCACACCGAGCGAGAGACTAACTCCAAGGTCTTAGTGATACCTGGATGACCAGAGACTTTGTTGTCATGAAACTCCGCTAAAACAGTGCCTCTCAGAAATTCAGGGACAAAGAGACGATCAGCAGGAGTCGGTTTAGGAGCCTGCTGTTGAAGCTGGACTAACTGAGTAAATAAATCCTGTGTGAGGCCTGCCCGGATGACAGATGATGGAACTATGGGGGTAGTAGCAGGATGGTTATTGTGAACCGGAAGAAAACAACGTGACAGGGCATCAGCTTTAGTATTTTTGGAACCGGGCCTGAAGGTGATAATAAACCTGAAACGAGTAAAAAACAATGCCCAACGTGCCTGCCGAGCATTAAGCCATTTAGCTGACTCAATATATTGCAGGTTCTTATGGTCAGTAAATACTGTAATAGTATGCCTAGCTCCCTCCAGCCAATGCCTCCACTCCTCGAAAGCCCATTTAACTGCCAGCAATTCTCGATTACCAACGTCATAGTTGGATTCTGCGGAGGAGAATTTCCTGGACATGAAGGCACAAGGGTGTAATTCCTGAGACTCCGGATCTTCCTGAGATAGGATAGCCCCCACTCCAACCTCTGAGGCATCTACCTCGACTATAAAGGGGAGCTCCGAGTTAGGGTGCCTGAGAACAGGAGCCGAGACAAAGGCCTGCTTTAAGGCCCGAAAGGCAGACTCGGCTGCAGGCGACCAATTGGAAGGGTCCGCTCCTTTTTTAGTCAATGCTACTATAGGAGCGACCAAATCAGAAAAGGTATGAATGAACCGCCTATAATAGTCTGAAAACCCTAAAAAGCGCTGAATTGCTTTTAAATTTGTGGGTTGCGCCCAATTAAGGATGGCCTGGAGTTTTTTCGGTTCCATGAAAAATCCCTGGGGAAAAATAATATACCCCAAGAAGGACACTTCCGTGATGTGAAAATCACATTTCTCTAGTTTTGCGTATAAATGATTCTCCCGTAGTTTTTGAAGAACCAGACGCACATGGGTAATATGTTGTTCCATAGACTCAGAATAAATCAAAATGTCGTCTAAATAAACGACAACGAACTTTCCAAGAAAGTCACGAAGAACATCATTGATGAGGTCTTGAAATACCGCAGGAGCATTTGACAGCCCAAAGGGCATCACCAGGTATTCATAATGACCCGACTGTGTACTGAAAGCCGTCTTCCACTCATCCCCAGATCTTATTCGGATGAGATTGTAAGCTCCTCTAAGATCGATTTTTGAGAAGATAACGGCAGAGCGTAACTGATCAAAAAGTACTGAAATCAAAGGCAAAGGGTAGGTGTTTTTAACAGAAATTTTATTCAGAGCCCAAAAATCAATACATGGTCTGAGCGACCCATCTTTTTTCTCAACAAAAAAGAATCCTGCACTCAAAGGAGATTTCGAAGGCCTAATGAAGCCTTTTTTCAGGCTTTCCTGGATATAATTATCCATAGCCGTGGTTTCTGGCCTGGAGAGGGCATATAATCTCCCCTTAGGTAAAGTGGCCCCGGGAACTAAATCTATAGCGCAGTCATAGGACCGATGGGGAGGCAGAACGTCCGCATTTCCCTTGGAGAACACATCAGCAAAATCCTGATATTCCAGAGGAATAAGTTCTGGGGTAACTGCCGCAACCCGGACAGGATGGGAAATACACTCCTTAACACAAAAAGGACCCCATTGGGAAATCTCCCCAGACCGCCAATCTATGGTGGGATTATGAAAGGCAAGCCAGGGGTGACCCAAAACTACTGGAACTGCCGGACAATGTGTAAGGTAAAATTCTATTTCTTCTGAATGTAGGGCCCCCACTGTCAGCAATACTGGAGGTGTGCGGTGAGTAATAACCCCATTGGAAAGCGGACACCCATCCAAGCCGTGCATGGTGATACGTCTATCTAAGGGTATCAGTGGAACGCCTAAAGCCTTAGCCCAAGCTAAATCCATAACATTTCCTGCAGCTCCACTGTCGACGAAGGCCGACACCAACGAACTGAGGCTGCCAAAGGAAATCTTTACCGGAACTAATAGAGAATTATTAGAGGAGATTAACTGCAGACCCAAGTGAACCCCCTCACAATTCACTTGGTCAGAGCGTTTCCCGACTTGTTCGGGCAGTTACGTGCGATATGTCCCTTACCACCACAATACAAACAAAGACCAGAACTTAACCTTCTGGTTCTTTCCTCTGGGGACAGCCGGGAGAGACCCATTTGCATGGGCTCCTCGACGTCCTCAGGAAAAGTATATACACATGGATTAGGCCTAAAAGTTGTTCCTCTTTCAGCCCTCCGCTCTCGGAGACGACAATCAATTTTAATAGCGAGCTCCATGAGTTTGTCTAGAGTCTCAGGAGCGGGGTACTGAAGGAGACTGTCTTTAATCACTTCCGACAGACCGAGGCGAAACTGACTGCGCAGGGCCGGGTCATTCCAGCCACAGTCGTTCGACCAACGGCGAAATTCGGTACAATACACCTCTGCTGGATTTTTGCCTTGCTTAAGGGCACGCAGGTGACTCTCAGCTGATGCTTCTCTATCTGGGTCGTCATATAAGAGGCCTAAGGATTTAAAATAGGCGTCTACTGATAACAAAGCAGCATCATCCGCTCTTAGCCCAAACGCCCAGGTCTGTGGATCACCCTGAAGTAGAGACATCACAATCCCGACCCGCTGAGACTCAGTACCAGAGGAACGGGGCCTTAAACAAAAATAAAGCTTACAAGCTTCCTTAAAATTAAAAAAATCCTTTCGGTTACCCGAAAAACGGTCAGGTAAATGCATCTTTGGTTCTGGAACCATACTCGGGGAGGCTCGCAAAAGATCTTCCTGCGATCTCACCCGAAGAGTAAGGTCCTGAACCATCTGAGTTAATTCCTGTATTTGGTTAACCAAAAGCTGACTGGGGTTTGGCCCTAAACCTGCCGGATTCATGAGGCCGAATTTCTAAGCCAATACAACGGAAAAAATTAAACCCCCTTTTTTTTTATGTGGGCCGGTGATAATGTTACGATCCTGATGCTCAGGACAGGGGAGATCTTATGTAGTGAGTCCTGAGCACCAAGACGGAATGCTGGGATTGGGAGATGGGAAGGAAATAGCCCCTAGCACCCTACCTCCATTGTCTTACCCGTGTTATCAATTCACGCCTGAACGACTATGGTTTCTTGGGCCCATGGCAGCCGCGTTTGAAGGGCGGATTAGGTCTGCCCAACTCCGATGCCCCCTCAGGTCTTAAAGAGAGACAAGGCGTGAACTGAGACAGGGTAATAACAAGGGGACCTCTAACTGAAACAACCACGCTAGGGGCTATAAACTACCTAAAAACTAAATGTATGTGCGGCACGCCGCCAAAGGAAAAGAACTACAAAGAAACCACTGTCCACTCCCCTACACGGCACCGCCGAGTTCCGGGGAGGACAGTGAAAGTGGAAACCTCTGCAAATGCACCAATTCACAGTAAAGTAAACACTAAGCGGCATAGGCCGCAACACGCGGCAGAAGCCGCTACTCACGAAACCGGGCGAGAACCCCAGATGACAAACAGGTTCGCAAGGACTAGAAGGATTCCCAGGACCGGCTTCGGACCTCCAAAGTACCAAAGGGCAGGGAGCAAGATCCACCAAACACGGCTGACAGGAACAGAGTTCTGCAAGGCAGGAACAGCATACAAGAAGCTATCACCGGCGGGGCTGCAGTGTGCTGGCTCACATAAAAAGGCCCTGCTGGCCAATAACAGGAGGGCCAGCAGGACCAGCCCCCAGACACTAATTACTAGTTGCCGTGCAGCTGCCCTGCTGCACGAGCAACCCAATTAACTATTCTTAGCAACGGGGAACGTGGTCCACCTGTGGCGTCCCCGTTGCTATGCACCCGGCGGCCCTGCACGCACAGCGTCCTGCGTTGCCAGGGACCTGGCGGCTATCGTGCGCACGGCGTCCTGGCGTTGCTAGGCGCCGTGCAGGGGACAGGGAAGGAGAGAGGCGCGGCGGCCGTGACCGCTGCTCAGTCAGGGCACGGCCGTAGACCGCCGCGCCTAACAATAACATAAAATACTGGAAGTTTAGCTAGCAAAAACAGAAAGGAGACCCATAATTAGAAAGGAATATTAGTACAGGGACAACAAGGTACCCATGCCTTATAAAAGGAGTTGTAGGCACCTCTTAGTATGCTGGTCACATGTTCCATTTAAAAAAAAAAAAAAAAAAGCACTGAGGAGTTGTCTGGACAAGCCTGTTTTGGTGCTTAGTGAGGTCTGGGAAGGACAGGGGAGTAAAACATGTTTAAGGAGGAATAACATTTTAGAACCCAAAAGAGAGTAGAGACTGTACATCCACCCTGCAGAAAGGGACAGGACTACCAAGTATGAAGTAAGGATCCTGAATCTGGGAAATCTCCCCAACAAAGGGAAGAAGTGGAGTGAAAGATTCTATGGTCCCTAATAGATATCAAGTACCAGCTGCATAACAGTTTGTAAGCATTCTCCTTGATGACAGCACAGGTGGAGGTTTAGAGACCCAAAACCAATTATCTGACTAATGCCCTGGATTCAGGGATTCAACAAGATCCAACAGTTAATTTCACTCAAGCAAGCTTTGCAAAGTAGTGGAGGAGGTGAGGATGGAGTTATTTAGAGAGGATATGAAACACCTGGATGTGGGACTGGTTTGACATTAGTTTTCAAATAAAATCGGAGGAAGAGAAGGCAGTTTACAGAATAAGCAGGTAAGATGGACCAACAGTAAGTTGCAGTAAGCTGTACCTACAGATGTTGGGATATGGTAGTGTTCTTGATCTTACAATTAGGTCATTGAGGCAGTGGACCCAGGGAGAAGGCCAGGGCACTTAAGACAGGAGGGCACAGGGGAAGGAGGGGTGTATATTAGATTGTGAATACCTCCTATTTTATCAACCACGATCAGTAAGGCGGGTGCCGGAAGGGATAGCATGGAGCACCAGGATGTTGGAGTATCGTTTGGAGTCGATTTTGACGAAGTCACCAACTGCACCACCTCCAAAACATCCCCAAACTATAATGGAATCTTCTCCATGCTTGACTGTGGGCTGAATGCAAACAGAAAGCATGAGCTCACCTGTCACAGAATGAAAGAACTTGCACTCCTTGGACCCTTTCACCTTAAACTACAATTCATCTGTGAAAAGAACCTTCTTCCACTGACTAGTGGTCCAGTTACTGTGCTTTTTAGCCCACAATAGCCTCTTCTTTTTATTTATCAGTCTAAGCAATGGTTTTTGGGCTGCAACACATCCCTTTAAGCCTCTGGCTGCAAGGCGGAATTGACGGTAGTGATTGACACACTTTTTTTTTGTCGTTTCAATCAGAGCAGCATGGATCTGACAAGCTGTTTGAAATTTATACTGTTTGGAACACAATAAACAATTTGTTTATTTTCAGGGATCAGATATTATCCGGCTGCTAGCATACTTTCCATCCTCTTTACCTCAGGAAGAGGGACCTTTGCGCATAGTGCAGCCACATGCCGAAAATTAGTGGGCATGGCCTCACGGTTATGAACTTGGCTTTGCGGGGATTGCCGTGAGAAATCAATGAATCTGGGGGTATATTGAAATTAATGAGCTGTAGTAAAGGTATGGAGAAGTGAGACTTAGCTAGTTTTAAAGAGTAGAGAATAGTATTTAAAAATAAAAATGCCCAAATACAATTTTTGGACTTATCTACTTGTAGGAAGGCAGGAGAATCTGGGTGCTTCAAGAAGTATAAAAGCAGCCTCTTCACAAACACAGGAGGTCCCAAGGAGATCCTTACAGACGTTTGAAAAAAATGGAGGGGGTGTGGAAGATGGCGCTACAGTACGTAGATATGCACTATATTAAATGTGGTGAAAACTTATCCAGAATTGGTGATAGATCAAAGATTCCATCTTGTTAGTTGTTCTTAGTAGCTCATTTGTAGTTATAATCGATCCAAGGATACATGAAAAAAAGTAAGGTTGAAAGTGGCAATGTGTGGTGTTGTTTAGGACAAAGGAGAGCTTAATACAATATTTACTGAAACTCATTTGGCGGTGAAGAAAAATAGGATTTTAATTACCTACCGGTAAATCCTTTTCTTGTAGTCCATAAGGGATATTGGGGAGACTTAGGGGGTCATTCCAAGTTGATTGCTCATTAGCTGTTTTTAGCAGCCGTGCAAACGCGAACCCGCCGCCCTCTGGGAGTGTATATTAGCTTAGCAGAAGTGCGAACGAAAGGATCGCATAGCGGCTGCAAAATAATTTTGTGCAGTTTCAGAGTAGCTCCAGACCTACTCAGCGCTTGCGATCACTTCAGACTGTGTAGTTTCTGTTTTGATGTCATAAACACGCCCTGCGTTCGGCCAGCCACGCCTGCGTTTTTCCTGGCACGCCTGCGTTTTCTCGATCACTCCCTGAAAACGGTCAGTTGACAACCAGAAACGCCCTTTTCCTGTCAATCACTCTGCGGCCAGCAGTGCGACTGAAAAGCATCGCTAGACCTTGTGTGAAACTACTTCGGCTGCTGTGAAAGTACATCACGCGTGCGCATTGCGCTGCATACGCATGCGCAGAAGTGCAGTTTTTTTCCTCATCGCAGCGAACATTTTCAGCTAGCGATCAACTCGGAATGACCCCCTTAGTACGATGGGTATAGACGGGGTCCAAAAGAGACGGTTCACTTTAAATTTCTTCAATGGGTGTGCTGGCTCCTCCCCTCTATGCCCCCTCCCACAGGCAGTTATAGGTAATACAGTGCCCGAAGGAGAAAGGACATATACGAGAGAAGGAACATAATAACAATGAGTGGTGAGATTTATATACCAGCACACCACTACCGTACAACAACCAGCAACGGCTAGTAACAACAACAGCAACAGCTGAACAGGTAACCACATAACAGAGAACATACAGAAAAGTCAACACACTATGACGGGCACCCAATATCCCTTATGGACTACGAGAAAAGGATTTACCGGTAGGTAATTAAAATCCTATTTTCTCTAGCATCCATAAGGGATATTGGGGAGACTTAGTACGATGGGGATGTCCCAAAGCTTCCAGAATGGGCAGGAATGTGCAGAGACTTCTGCAGTACCGCCTACCCAAACTGGGTATCCTCTTTGGCCAGGGTATTAAACTTATAGAACTTAACAAAAGTGTTCTCCTCCGACCAAGTAGCAGCTCAGCAAAGTTGCAAGGCCGACACTCCATAGGCAGCCACCCAGGAAGAACTCACTGATCTTGTAGAGTGGGCCTTTAGAGACTTAGGAACAGGTAAGGCTGTCGACACATAGGCCTTTTGGATAGTAAGCCTAAGCCAATGAGCAATGGACTGCTTCGAAGCAGGAGAACCATTTTTCTGTGCATCATAGAGCACGAACAAGGAATCCGTCTTTCTGATCTGAGCCATCTGCTTGACATAGATCTTCAAGGCTCGCACAGCATCTAATGCCTCCGGAGGAGCACAACTGTCAGAACTTGACGGAACCACAATAGGTTGATTCAGGTGAAACGCAGAGACAACCTTCGGCAGGAACTGCTGTCTAGTCCTGAGTTCCGCTCTGTCCTCGTAAAAGACCAAGTATGGACTTCTACATGATAAGGCCCCCAATTCTGAGACATGCCTAGCAGAAGCCAGGGCCAGTAACATCACTGTCTTCCACGTGAGGTATTTGCCTTCTACTGTCAGCAGAGGTTCAAACCAGGATGAATGTAGAAATTCCAACACCACATTCAAATCCCAGGGTGCCGTATGCGGTACAAAAGGAGGTTGTATGTGGAGTACTCCCTGCAAGAAGGTCTGAACTTCTGGCAACAGTGCCAATATCTTCTGGAAGAAAATGGAGAGAGCTGAAGTTTGGACCTTAATGGAACCCAGACGTAAGCCCTTATCCACACCAGCCTGCAGGAAACATAAGAAACGTCCCAAGTGGAACTCTGCAGGCGGATATGTGCATTCCTCGCACCAGGAGACAGATCTTCTCCAGATATGATGATAGTGTTGTGACGTCACATGTTTCATGGCCTGAACCATGGTAGCAATAACCTTTTTGGAAAGGCCCTTGTGAGCTAGGATGTTCCGCTCAACCTCCATGCCGTCAAATGAAGTCGCGGTAAGTCCGGGTGGACAAACGGTCCTTGTTAAAGAAGATCTTTTCTTAGTGGTAGAGGCCAAGGGTCTTCGACGGACATGTCCAGAAGATCCGCGTACCACGACCACCGAGTCCATTCCGAGGCAATCAGAATTGCATGGACTCCTTGATTTCTGATTCACTTGAGCACCCTTGGGAGCAATGGAATCGGAGGACACAGGTAGACCAGCCGATAAGACAAAGGCAATGTCAGTGCATCCACTGCCCTCACCTGAGGTTCCCTGGTACATAAGCAATACCAGTGAAGCTTCTTGTTGAGTCGAGAAACCATCATGTATATGTGTGGGCATCCCCACCAGTGGATGATTTGCAGGAACGCCTGATGGTGGAGTCCCCACCATCCCGGTGGAGGTCGTGATGACTCAGGAAGTCTGCTTCCCAGTTGTCCACTCCCGGAATGAAGATTGCCGACATTGCTCTTGCATTACTTTCTGCCCAGAGGAGTATCTTTGACACCTCTCGTATGCAGGCTCTGCTTTTTGTGCCTCCTTGTCGATTGACTGTACTTGGATCATGTGATCCCTGAGCAGAGGAGAGGCCTGAAGCAGAGCATTGTAGATCACTCGAAGTTCCATAATGTTGATCAGAAGGAGAGCTTTGTGGGGTGACCACCTGCCCTGGAACTGCGCCCCTTGGGTGACAGCTCCCCATCCTCTCAGACTCACAGTCCCGACACAATTCCTAGTGTTTATGCTAACGAGCCGATGTTGTTGTTTCTATTACCAGGGTAACGCGTGAGTCATGCGTTGCTCTGGTAACTGATTGACGCCCGTAGCCACGCTGGAGCGTGCAGCTCGGGCGGGGGAAGATGACGCGGCGCTAGAAGATCTCTGAAGCCGCGTCACTCCTGATGCGCGATTGAGCGCACAAAGTGGACATATGAAATACACGTGCCCGGGTGCGACGATATGACGCGGTGTTTACAAACATTCACCGCGTCATGGACTATGCGCACCCGGACACGATGCGACATGATCCGCCCCATAGAAGATCTCACCTGTGTCCTCTTATGTTATTAAGTAGTGAGTAATCCCTTTACTTAGTAAAGAGCTTTTGAAAACATGGATTTGCCTCTCACTTCTCCATCTGATTTTTATATTAAGTATCAACTGGAATCCATTCCGGATTTTTAGTTACACACGTACCTATATGAGAATTAATGGTCATGTGACCGGATCTTTAAACTTGTTTTTTTATATGTATTACATGTTTTAGAATGTTTACTATATATATATAACCCCACAATAAGATAAGGATTATTATTATATACTATGTCTGTCATTTTTTCGTTCTTCTAATGAGATAGGAAGGTCATTGTGCATCACATATGCAAATGAGCAGCCATATTGAAAGGGGTATATAAACCCCTTCCAGCAGGGTCAGTAGCACCTTGAAAAAGTTACGTGAGCACAAGAAACGCATTGGTGAGATCTTCTGCTGTGTGTCTACTCCTACCAACTGATCAATTGGACGATCAAGACCTGGACCAAGTCCCTGTTTGCCGTTTGTTCATTGAACTCCACCTTGCAAAGGATTTCCACACCGTTCATTTTGGACCTATGCCACCGACAAAGGAACTGCCACTTGCGGACGCTGTTTCGCTTAACAACCTTTGAAAAGACACTGGTGGTAAATATACATTTACGGTTGTGGTCTACATTGCCCTCTTTGTGGATTATTGGGACTGATATAAACGAAACAGGTCGTTTGAACTTTCTGCTTTTGATCTCCATATATAAGTGGGAGTGACACTTTAATTTCATCTACTCAGTGTTTTTTATATATATTTTAAAATAAGTGTACACTATGATGTTTAACAACTTCTGCTCTTAAATAATAAATTGTGTTGCTTTTGTGACCTACTATTCTCATTGTAGACCAATTAGCGCTACATTTTTGTTTGTATTGATCAGAAGGAGAGCTTTGTGGGGTGACCACCTGCCCTGGAACTGCGTCCCTTGGGTGACAGCTCCCCATCCTCTCAGACTCGCATCCGTCGTGAGGAGGGTCCAATACTGAATCCCGAAACTCCGGCCTTCCAGGAGATTGGAGGACTGTAGCCACCACAGGAGGGAAATCCTGGCCTGAGGTGACAGCTGAATCATCCGGTGCATCTGTAAATGTGATCCGGACCACTTGTTCAGGAGATCCAATTGAAATGTTCTGGCATGCAACATCCCATATTGGATTGCATCGTATTATTAATATTACATTTTATTTATAGGGCGCCACTAGTGTTTCGCAGCACCGTACAAAGGACAGTACAGGGAGACAAAACTTAGCATAACAGTAAATAAATAACAAAAATGGAGTGCAGGTAACAAAGAGCACCACAATTCTCAAAACATAATACAGCTTAGATGTAAGTAGCGAGGGAGTAATCATTGTACTACTTGGGGCTGGTGGCCATAGATAGAGAGGAGCCTTTACCAGTAGAAGAAAAAGCAGGTAAAGATGGTCGCTGAGTGAAATGTGTCGAGAAGAGGGCTTAGACAACAAGAGGAAAGAGGGCCCTGCTCTGAAGAGCTAACAATCTAGTGCGTAGGGGCGACAGACAGATGACATGAGGTGCAAGCAAGCAGGAGGAAGCCTGATGGCGGTATGAAAGCAAAGCAGCCTAAGGACTAGGTTATGCATTGCAGGGGTACGCTTTGATAAATAGGTGGGTTTTCAGTGCCCGTTTGAAGCCTTGCAAGGTCGGGGAGAGTCTAATGGAGCAGGGGAGCGCATTCCACTGAAGGGGTGCAGCACGGGCAAAATCCTGAACTTGTGCATGGGAAGCAGTTACCAAGGCAGAGGAGAGGTGAAGGTCATCAGCCGACCGTAGTGGGCGGGAGGGAGTATAAAGGGAGAGGAGGTTGGAGATGTAGGGAGCAGTGGTATTAGAGATGGCCTTGTATGTGAGGGTGAGGAGTTTGAAGAGGATTCTGTAGGGGAATGGGAGCCAGCGTAGAGGGGAGTGGCAGAAGTGGAGCGGTGGGAGAGGAAGATGAGCCTAGCTGCGGAGTTGAGGACAGATTGGAGGAGAGCAAGGTGGGGGCAAGTGAGGCCAGTGAGGAGAACATTGCAGTAGTCGAGTCATGAGATGACCAGTAAGTGGATGATAAGTTTAGTTGCACTCTGGGAGAGAAATGGCCTGATGTGAGCAATGTTGCGTAGCTGGAACCGACAAGATTGAGGCGACCATCTTCCCCAACAATCTTAAGCAAAGATGGATGGATACTCGAGCAGGTCGGAGCACCCTGCGGACCATCTCCTGAAAAGTGTTCTCGCTTTGTCCTCTGGAAGGAACACCTTCTGGACCACAGTATCCAGTAGAATCCCCAGGAACAGGAGTCGCTGAGTTGGCTCCAAGTGTGACTTCTGTAAATTGAGAATCCACCCATGGTGTGACAGAAGTTGGATAGTGCGGTCGATATGAAGCAATAAAAGCTCCCTGGACCTTGTTTTTATCAGAAGATCATCCAGGTAACGGACAACATTGACCCCCTGGACCCGGAGCTGGAACATCATCTCCGCCATTACCTTTGTGAATGCCCTCAGAACTGTGAGCAGGCCGAAGGGTAGCGCCTGGAACTGGTAGTGATCCTCCAGTAGGGCAAACCTCAGATAAGCCTGATGAGGTGGCCAAATTGGAATATGAAGGTAGGCGTCCTTGATGTCCAGGGAAACCATGAATTCCTGGTCTTCCAGGCCTGCAATCACTGCTCTCAAGGATTCCATTTTGAACTTGAAAACCCTTAGATAAGGGTTCAAGGACTTTAGATTCAAAATGGGCCTTACCGAACCATCCGGTTTCGGTACCACAAACAGGTTGGAGTAATAACCCTTGCCTCGTTGTGGTATTGGTACTGGAACAATGACGTGGGACTGGACCAACTTTGGATGGCCTGTTGCAGCGTAACTTGCGTATCCTCCAAAGCTGGTAAGCTTGATTTGAAAAATCGTCGGGAGGAGCACTGTCGAACTCCAGCTTGAAGCCCTGAGAAATTAGGTCCCTGACCCAGGTATCCTGGCAGGAAATCTCCCAGACGTGACTGAAGTGACGCAGTCGAGCTCCCACCTCGAGATCCCCTTGGGGTGGGTGGGCACCGTCATGCTGAGGACTTAGTAGAAGCAGAACTGGTGCTCTGTTCCTGAGAACCGGTGTTTGCAGGTCTTTTTGACTTGCCTCTGGTGCCTCTATCCACATTGGAGGCACCTCTGGCCCTGAATCGAAATCTGTTAGACCAAAAGGACTGAACAGACGGCCCCGGGTAGGAACGCCTAGCCAGCGGGGCCCCAGAGGGGAGAAATGTGGATTTCAAAGCAGTGACTTTGAAAATCCATGTATCCAACTCAACCCCAAAGAGCCATTCCCCAGAAAAGGGGAGGGATTCTACACTGCGCTTGGATTCTGCTTCCGCTTTCCACTGACGCAACCACAAGGCCCTGCGCGCTGACACTGCCATGGCAGAAGTCTTAGCATTAATATTGCCCATTTCCTTGAGCGAGTCACACAGGACGCATGCAGTGTCCTGAATATGCTTCAGGAAAGTCACTGTAGTGACCAGAGGCATATTCCCGGAGAGTCCCTCCTGAATTTGAGTAGCCCACGTAAGAATGGCATACAGCAACCTGCTATGACCGGCCTTTACGATACACCTGCTGCTTGTAGATAGACTTTAGTGTAGTCTCTATTTTCCTGTCCCCAGGGCCCTTTATGGTAAAGGAGCCTGGGGCAGGCAGCACCGCCTTTTTTGACAGTCGAGAGACTGATACGTCAACTCGTGGAGGTTCTTCCCAGAATGTCCTACCTTCAGGAGCAAATGGGAAAGTGTGCAGAAATCTTTTTGACACTTGGTATTTTTTGTCTGGATTTTCACAGGCTAATTTAAATAGGTCATCTAACTCTGCAGAATCAGGGAAAGTGACATTACGCTTGTTTTGTGTAAAGAAAAATGACTACTGTGACGTAGTGTCCTCTAGAGGGAGCTTTAACGCGTCCCGTATAGCCAGAATGAGGGGTTCAATACCCTGAGCAGAAGCGGAATCCCCACTAATGGGATCCAAGTCATCCCCATCCTCCTGTATTTCCTCATCTGAGTCAGAGAGTAGAGCAGGTAAACCACCTTTTGTGGTCCTGAGGTAGAGAGGGGGGCTGTGTAACATCTGCCCTAGCAGCTAAGTCTGCAACAGCCTGTAGTAGCTGAGTTTTCTCAACATTAGCAGTGAGTTGTGATGACATATCAGTCATCATAGTCTTAAGAGCTCCTAACCAGGATGGCTCTGGACCCTCTCCCCCAGCTCCTTCACTGAGTTGTGAAGATTGGCTGCATTGTTCACATGAAACAGAATCAGATGATAAGGGAGAGAATCTGGTGTGGCATACACTGCATAGTTTGTGTTTACCCATGTTCACAGTAATCACAATTACATACACATACACACAGACAGTAATACTGATCAACCTTGCCCTTAATGTATGTGAGAGGAGACACACAGAGAGAGACACCAGCACACCCTAGCTGTGCAGCCCCAGTGAGGCTGTCAGCTAATTATAGTACAGTGAAACACTAGTAAATTATGTCCTGTAGAGGACCCAGATTGTGTATAATAGCGACTCTCCCTCTTTGCTACACCCTTTACCAGTTTTCCAGCATGTCTTGTGAGTCAGGAGGAGCTGTGTGTGCTTGCTGCTGCTGCAATAAGCAGAAGAAGGCGCCAAAATGCCGCAGGTCCCACTCTGAGGTAGCTCTGCCCCTCCCCCCCCACCACCCCCCAATGGTGCAATAGCTACAGTGATTTTTATACTGGCAATGTCTCCTGGTTAGCTTAAAACATCACACAAGTGTTAGTTTAAGCCACCGCTAGCCAGTTTACATCGTACTAAGGCCCTCATTCCGAGTTGATCGCTCGCTAGCTGCTTTTAGCAGCAGTGCAAACGCTAAGCCGCCGCCCTCTGGGAGTGTATCTTAGCTTAGCAGAAGTGCGACCGAAAGGATCGCAGGACGGCGGCAAAAATTTTTCAAGCAGTTTCTGAGTAACTGCAGACCTACTCCTACCTTGCGATCACTTCAGTCTGTTTAGTTCCTGTTTTGACGTCACAAACACGCCCTGCGTTCGGCCAGCCACTCCCCCGTTTCTCCAGACACTCCCGCGTTTTTATCAGACACGCCTGCGTTTTTCAGCACACTCCCGGAAAACGGTCAGTTACCTCCCAGAAACGCCCTATTCCTGTCAATCACTCACCGATCAGCAGTGCGACTGAAAAGCGTTGCTACCCCTTGTGTGAAACTGTCTCGGCTTTTGTGAAAGTACGTCGCGCGTGCTCACTGCGCACCATACGCATGCGCAGGTGTGCCGATTTTTCCCCTGAATGCTGCGCTGTGAACAACGGCAGCGAGCGATCAACTCGGAATGACCCCCTAAGTCTCCCCAATATCCCTTATGGATGCTAGAGAAATAAAGGTATCTTTTAGGGAGGTTCTTACCTCACTTAGACAAGTATTGTGTTAAAAGTACATATCAAGGTATGTTTTTATTGTGAGTGCAGCTTATATAGAATATCACTTTTCAAAGCAGTTGAAGTGGTTCATACCTCACTTACACAAATAAGATGTTATGGACACATATCAATGTATCTTTTAACTGGTAATGCAGCTTAAAAATAAGAATTTACTTACCGATAATTCTATTTCTCGGAGTCCGTAGTGGATGCTGGGGTTCCTGAAAGGACCATGGGGAATAGCGGCTCCGCAGGAGACAGGGCACAAAAAGTAAAGCTTTTCCAGATCAGGTGGTGTGCACTGGCTCCTCCCCCTATGACCCTCCTCCAGACTCCAGTTAGGTACTGTGCCCGGACGAGCGTACACAATAAGGGAGGATTTTGAATCCCGGGTAAGACTCATACCAGCCACACCAATCACACCGTACAACTTGTGATCTAAACCCAGTTAACAGTATGATAACAAAAGGAGCCTCTGAAAGACGGCTTCCTACAACAATAACCCGATTTTTGTAACAATAACTATGTACAAGTATTGCAGAATAATCCGCACTTGGGATGGGCGCCCAGCATCCACTACGGACTCCGAGAAATAGAATTATCGGTAAGTAAATTCTTATTTTCTCTATCGTCCTAGTGGATGCTGGGGTTCCTGAAAGGACCATGGGGATTATACCAAAGCTCCCAAACGGGCGGGAGAGTGCGGATGACTCTGCAGCACCGAATGAGAGAACTCCAGGTCCTCTTTTGCCAGGGTATCAAATTTGTAAAATTTTACAAACGTGTTCTCCCCCGACCACGTAGCTGCTCGGCAGAGTTGTAATGCCGAGACCCCTCGGGCAGCCGCCCAAGATGAGCCCACCTTCCTTGTGGAATGGGCATTTACATATTTTTTGCTGTGGCAAGCCTGCCACAGAATGTGCAAGCTGAATTGTACTACAAATCCAACGAGCAATAGTCTGCTTAGAAGCAGGAGCACCCAGCTTGTTGGGTGCATACAGGATAAACAGCAAGTCAGATTTCCTGACTCCAGCCGACCTGGAAACTATATTTTCAGGGCCCTGACAACATCCAGCAACTTGGAGTCCTCCAAGTCCCTAGTAGCCGCAGGCACCACAATAAGCTGGTTCAGGTGAAACGCTGACACCACCTTAGGGAGAAACTGGGGACGAGTCCACAGCTTTGCTCTGTCCGAATGGACAATCAGATATGGCTTTGTGAGATAAAGCCGCCAATTCTGACACTCGCCTGGCCGAGGCCAGGACCAACAGCATGGTCACTTTCCATGTGAGATATATCAAATCCACAGATTTGAGTTGTTTAAAACAATGTGATTTTAGGAATCCCAAACTACGTTGAGATCGCCCAGTGCCACTGGAGACATCAAAAAGGGGTTGTATATGCAGTACTCCCTTAACAACTTCTGGACTTCAGGAACTGAAGCCAATTTCTTTCTGGAAGAAAATCGACCGGTCGAAATTTGAACCTTAATGGACCCCAATTTGAGACCCATATACACTCCTGCTTGCAGGAAATGTAGGAATTAACCTAGTTGAAATTCTTCCGTGGAGCCTTCCTGGCCTCACACCATGGAACATATTTTCACCTAAGCGGTGATAATGTTGTGCGGTCACCTCCTTCCTGGCTCTGACCAGGGTAGGGATGACCTCTTCCGGAATGCCTTTTTCCCTTAGGATCCGGCGTTCACCCGCCCTGGCGTCAACGCAGCTGCGGTAAGTCATGGAACAGACATGATTCTTGCTGAATCAAGATCCTTTCTAGTATCTCTTGAAGTTCCGGGTACCAAGTTCTTCTTGGCCCAAACCGGAACCACGAGTATAGTTCTTACTCCTCTCCTTCCTATCATTCTCCATACACTGGGTATGAAAGGCAGAGGAGGGAACACATACACCGACTGGTACACCCACGGTGTTACCAGAGCGTCCCAGCTATTGCCTGAGGGTCTCTAGACCTGGCGCTTCATGTGGGACGCCATCATAACCACCTTTGGTCTTTCCCAACGGTTTACAAACATGTGGAAACTTCCAGATGAAGTTCCCACTTTTCCGGGTGGAATTCATTTATGCTGAGGAAATCTTCCTAGTTGTCCACTCCCGGAATGAACACTGCTGACAGTGTTATCACATGATCTTTCGCCCAGCGAAGAATCCTTGCTGTCATTGCCCTCCTGCTTCTTGTGCCGCCCCGTCTGTTTACGTGGGCGACTGCCATGATGATGTCCTACTGGATCAGCACCGGTTGACTTTGAAGCAGAGGTCTTCCTAGGCTCAGAGCATCGTAAATTGCCCTTAGCTCCAGTATATTCATGTGGAGAGAAATCTCCAGACTTGACCACACTTCCTTGGAAATTTCTTCCTTGTGTGACTGTTCCCCAGCCTCTCAGGCTGGCATCCGTGGTCACCAGAACACAGTCCTGAATGCTGAATGTGCTGCCCTCTAGAAGATGAGCACTCTGCAGCCCCCACAGAAGAGACACCCTTGTCCTTGGAGACAGGGTTATCCGCTGATGCATCTGAAGATGCGATCCGGACCATTCGTCCAGCAAATCCCCCTGAAAAGTTTTTGCGTGAGATCTGCCGAATGGAATCGCTTCGTAAGAAGCCACCATTTTTCCCAGGACTCCAGTGCATTGATGCACTGATACTTGGCCTGGATTTAGGAGGTTTCTGACTAGGTCGGATAACTCCCTGGCTTTCCCCTCCAGGAGAAATACCTCTTTCTGGACTATGCCCAGAATCATTCCTAGGAACAGCAGACGTATCATCGGAAAACAGCTGCGATTTTTGGAATATTTAGAATCCACTCGTGCTGTCGTAGAACTACTTTAGATAGTTCTTTTCCGACCTCCAACTGTTCTCTGGAAACTTGTCCCTTTCAGGATATCGTCCAAGTAAGGGATAATTTAGATGCCTTTCTTCTTTTAAGAATCATCTTTTCGGCCATTACCTTGGTAAAGGCCCAGGGTGCCGTGGATAATTCAACGGCAGCGTCTGAAACTGATATTGACAGTTCTGTATCACGAACCAGAGGTACCCTTGTTGAGAAGGGCAAATTTGGACATGGAGGTAATCCTTGATGTCCAGGGACACCATATAGTCCCCTTTTTTCCGGTTCTCTATCACTGCTCTGAGTGACTCCATCTTGATTTGAACCTTTTTATGTAAGTGTTCAAAGATTTCAGATTTAGACTATGTCTCACCAAGCCGTCTGGCTTCAGTACCACAATATAGTGTGGAGGACTAATACCCTTTTCCTTGTTGTAGGAGGGGTACTTTGATTATCACCTGCTGGAAATACAGCTTGTGAATTTTTTCCCAATACTGCCTCCTTGTCGGAGGGAGCCGTTGGTAAAGCAGGCTTCAGGAACCTGCGAGGAAAAAATGTCTCGACTCTCCAATCTGTACCCCTGGGATAATACTTGTATGATCTAGGGGTCAACTTGCGAGTGATCCCACTGCGCGCTGAGACTCTTGAGACTACCCCCCCACTGGTGGAGGGCTTCTTTTCCTGGGAAGGGGCTGCCTGCTGCAGTCTACTTCCCTTTCCTCTATGTCTGGGCAGATATGACTGGCCTTTTGCCCGCTTGCCCACATGGGAACGGAAGGATTGAGGCTGAAAAGACAGTGTCTTTTTCTGCTGAGATGTAACTTGGGGTAAAAAGGTTGGATTTCCCAGCTGTGGCCGTGGCCCCCAGGTCCGACGGACCGACCCCAAATAACTCCTTCCCTTTATACGGCAATACTTCCATGTGCCGTATGGGATCTGTATCACCTGACCACTGTCGTGTCCATGACATCTTCTGGGAGATATGGACAACGCACTTATCTTGATGCCAGAGTGCAAATATCCCTCTGTGCATCTCGCATACATATATATAGAATGCATCCTATTAAATGCCCTATATCAATAAAATATTTTTAGTCAGGGAATTCGACCAAGCCAACCCAGCACTGCATCTCCAGGCTGATGGCGATCGCTGGTCGCAGTATAACCACCGTCTGTGTGTATATACTTTTTAGGATATTTTTCCAGCTGCCTATCAGCTGGCTCCTTGAGGGCGGCCGTATTTGGAGACGGTAACGCCACTTGATAAGCGTGTGAGCGCCTTATCCACCCTAATGGGTGTTTCCCAACGCGCCCTAACTTCTGGCGGGAAAAGGTATAACGCCAATATTTGCTATCGGGGTAAACCCACGCATCATCACACACTTCATTTTATTTTATCTGATTCAGGAAAAACTACAGGTAGTTTTTTCACTTCCACATAATACCCTTTTTTGTGGTACTTGTAGTATCAGAAATATGTAACAGCTCCTTCATTGCCCTTAACGTGTGGCCCTAATGAGGAATACGTTTGTTTATTCACCGTCGACACTGGATTCAGTGTCCGTGTCTGTGTCTGTGTCGACCGACTGAGGTAAATGGGCGTTTTTTATAAAAAAACCCTGACGGTGTTTCTGAGACGCCTGGACCGTTACTAATTGTTTGTCGGCCGTCTCATGTCGTCAACCGACCTTGCAGCGTGTTGACATTCTCACGTAATTCCCTAAATAAGCCATCCATTCCGGTGTCGACTCCCTAGAGAGTGACATCACCATTACAGGCAATTTCTCCGCCTCCTCCAGCATCGTCCTCATACATGTCGACACACACGTACCGACACACAGCACACACACCTGGAATGCTCTGACAGAGGACAGGACCCCACTAGCCCTTTGGAGAGACAGAGGGAGAGTTTGCCAGCACACACCAAAAAACGCTATAATTACATAGGGACAACCTTATATAAGTGTTTCTCCCTAATAGCATCTTTATATATATATTTATATCGCCAATTTGTGCCCCCCCTCTCTGTTTATACCCTGTTTCTGTAGTGCAGTGCAGGGGAGAGCCTGGGAGCCTTCTCTCCAGCCTTTCTGTGAGAGAAAAAAATGGCGCTGTGTGCTGAGGAGATAGGCCCCGCCCCTTTTACGGCGGGCTCGTCTCCCGCTCTTTAGTGAAGTTTGGCAGGGGTTAAATATCTCCATATAGCCTCTGGGGGCTATATGTGAGGTATTTTTAGCCAGTATATAGGTTTACATTTGCCTCCCAGGGCGCCCCCCCCCAGCGCCCTGCACCCTCAGTGACAGCGTGTGAAGTGTGCTGAGAGGAAAATGGCGCACAGCTGCAGTGCTGTGCGCTACCTTTAGAAGACTGTCAGAGTCTTCAGCCGCCGATTCTGGACCTCTTCTGACTTCAGCATCTGCAAGGGGGCCGGCGGCGCGGCTCCGGTGACCATCCAGGCTGTACCTGTGATCGTCCCTCTGGAGCTGATGTCCAGTAGCCAAGAAGCCAATCCATCCTGCACGCAGGTGAGTTCACTTCTTCTCCCCTCAGTCCCTCGTTGCAGTGATCCTGTTGCCAGCAGGACTCACTGTAAAGTAAAAAACCTAAGCTAAACTTTCTCTAAGCAGCTCTTTAGGAGAGCCACCTAGAATTGCACCCTTCTCGGCCGGGCACAAAAATCTAACTGGAGTCTGGAGGAGGGTCATAGGGGGAGGAGCCAGTGCACACCACCTGATCTGGAAAAGCTTTACTTTTTGTGCCCTGTCTCCTGCGGAGCCGCTATTCCCCATGGTCCTTTCAGGAACCCCAGCATCCACTAGGACGATAGAGAAATCTTGATTATCAATTTTCAATGCAGTTGATGAGGCTCACTTCCCCTCACACAGATAAGGCGCCAAGGACATATATCAAGGTATCTTTTGTGGAATCAACAGATTTGCATACCAGTACTTATGATAAATAGGACGAAAAGACTCCCATCGAGGTTTCTTTGACTTCATTAATACGGTTAATGACAAAGACTAGCAGTTCAGTACTGACAACAAAACAGAATGCGTTTTAGAGGAATTCAGGCAAATAATATTTACAGAAATAACTTCGTATTTGTTAAAAATTAGAAGAGAAGCAAGATAGCTTAATGTCCTTACATGTCCTCTAAGCTGTCCAAATAGTACACAGTACTGCATATTCTATAGACCCAACAAGGAACATGTGGTGTGCTATATGAAGATTCACACACTTGTACACATACTTATACAATACATACTGGTGGCTGTAGCACGCACATAGTAACAACAATGGGGCATTGACACGCTGCGCATGCGCAGTACCACATTCAGACTGACCAAGTTGGGGGTTGCTCTTTGATGTGAGTACGGCACTATGATTTTAAGTTAATGGTTACATTATGGTCCCATTCAGTTTAGGTAGAGGAACTCAGCAGGGTGTCATTCTTTCTCCTGCATTGTCCACGTTGGCCATTGCACCATTGGAATGCCTTCTGCTGTTCACCCCTGACATATTCATGGCTTATGGGCTAGTAATGTGGTGAACACAAATGCACTATACAATGATGGCATGCTTCTGTTCCTGGCCGACCTGACTGATTCTTTAAGTAGACTTCTACAGGTGGTTGATATTTTTGGTGGCTTCTCTGGGCTTCTAATTAACTGGGATGAGTGCAGTATTTTTCCTATTTTCTGTTTCTATCCCATCTATCCTTCCTCATTTTTGCCCATTACAATGGGCACCCTCCAACCTAAAATCCCCCCTAAATAAAAAATGTTTACCTCTATTAAAATTCATTGTCTCCCACTTCATATAGAACGATAGACAGGCAAATCTAAGGCTTCTGGGGTTTTTCGCTTCATAATCTCCATGTATATTACATGGCTTCTCAACTTGCTCGTCTCATTGGTTGGGTTTTCATTGGGGGGACTTGACCTTGACGGGCTTTCTGGCTCGGCAGTTAGAGTCCCCACTAACAGAATTACAGGTTTGTTCTCTAACAGTGTATCCACGGGACTGGCTCCCTTTTTCCCTTCTGGTTTAGTGCTTTGCTTACAATTTTGTATGGCGGGGCAGCACAGGTATAGAACTTGATATTCCCCTGAGGTTTAACAAGTCCTATTAAGAGTTGAGCATGCTTAAATCAGTTATACTTAAGGGATAAGGGAGAGGAGTGAACTTCTGCACAAGCTGGTATTAAATAACCTTCATATGATTCCCCAATTGTTGTTACCATTAGATAATTCAATTCACAGAAGTGGGGGTCCTGCCTAGGACAGTAGTGATGTAGAACAACCAAGGGACAGAAACGGATTGTCTCTTTGTTGGAGCACTTAAGAATCGGTTGAATAATTCATGTCATTCAAATGTAACTTTTATTACTTTTATTTAAGAAATATTGTGCTGTGTAAAAAATAAACGAAAACGTGAATAATAATAAAGAAAAAAGAAAACGTATGAAAATATTCCATGACTCACTGTGTGTTGTTTATATATACGAATCATAAATTGTATCAATTAATTCCATTAGAGGAGTTACATTTTTAACTTGAGCGTTTAGTTGGATATTTCTGAGATCATATTTATAGACAAACCATCAGAATGTCCATTTATGTTTCCATATATTGATCCATTATGTCCAGCTGTAACCGTCATAGCTGGACATAATGGATCAATATATGGAAACATAAATGGACATGCTGGTGGTATGTCCATGAATGTGACTTCAGAAATATCCAACTAAACTCTCAAGTTAAACATTGAACTCCTGTAACGATCAGCAGTATACACGTTGCTTACTATACACGTTACACAAAAAGAAAAAGAAAGAAGACTTCTTTTTTGGCGCACTCTTAAGAATTGACTAGATCGTAATGTACTAAATAGGTTAAAACGTAATGTTTAATATATTACATTAAAATAATGTCTCCTATGATGCCTATAAGTAATTTATAAAATCCATGTGGGTGGTAGGTAAGGCAGAAAAGTAAGAATTTTTGTAATTTTAATATCACTCTCCTAATTAGGATGACCGGGTCTATTCACCGCATCTATTCACTGCTGCTCTGCTCGGTGCAGCGAGTGACAGGGGGTATCTCCCAACTCTGTGACAATGCTAAATTCCTTTGTCGTATAAACAACCCTTTATGAAGCTAAGAACACTGTACGCTGTTTACTTAAGAAGTACCGTAATGGTACGCTAGTTGCGTAACGATCGCTCAGCCGTAGGCGAGACGCTCAAGCGTCACGTTCGCTCACGGCCCAAGGATCACAGGACACGTTATTGGTTATGTCTAGGGTAATGATTCGCTATGGCGTAGCTTACGCTCGAGACCACGAGGAGGTCACCAGCGATGCAGACGCTCACAACACTATACCTTTATGATAAAACCTTATACCAATGAAATACACTGAATACCTTAATGTGAGTACAGGGTGTAAGTGCAACCTTGTGTAACCTGACTAACTACAAAGCTGCTTGAGCGTCACCGACGCTCAAGTGAACACTTAACACTATAGAAAATACACAGATACTGGTTTAGGTTCCAAGGCCTATTAACTGTATTATATCTAATATACTTGTAAAAGGGGATAACAGTACAAATGATACACTACAATATAACAGAGACTTCCTAACCACAGAACTAAACAATAAATACAAAAAGACAATACTACACTGACCTAAATGCAATACAATACAATACTATCTAATACAATACAATACTAGCCTAGTCTAGGGGAGATATGAGAGAACAGACCAGAGAGAGAGAGAGAGAGAGAGAGAGAGAGAGATGAGATGAGAGAAATTGGCTCACAGAAAGACAATGATAACGGAGAGAAACTTACGCACAAAGGGTATGATCGCCTGCGCCTCGATATCCAGCTCCCGGCTATCAGCAGATAACCGTTGATGAGAGAGTGAGAGCTGGATGTGGTCGGCCTGCCTATTTATGCCCCACACACAATGCAATCTCCTGGTCCTACAATCCCATTGTCCATTGGCCGAAGGAATTCGGCCCTGCATCATAACAAAAGGTCATAGGGTGATTCATACAGGTGGGCTGTGACGATTTCCAACAGCTCAGGTGGGTGGGAAACTGGGTTTCCCGCCGCATACCTGAGTATGTGTAAATAATAGAAATGGACATAAACTTCTTATGTCCATAACTATTCGCACGAGCGATTAATACGCTCCAAACCAACACCGGAATATTGCTAATTAAATACTCTTCCGATGGGTACCAAACACTGCTGTATGATTCCTGTTAGACCCTTTGTACGATATAAAGAGGGATTCCTCAGCTCTGGGACATTGTATTTTAACCAAACTTTCAGAATCCATCGAAGGGACCATGATCTATAAACTACATTAATTGTGAACATTTGTAACGAATGAGTCGCACGCTACGACTACATAAACTCTACCGTAAATACGCATACCGCGCCTGCGAGTGCACGTTATTTGCGGGTATGCGCATCCACGGGAGAGCGCACGCACGCGCAGCGCGGACCAGTGTGCGGTGCAAATATGGCAACGTGCATTGAGACATTTTTCTGACTTTGACAGTCCACCCTTTGGCAGTCAATAATAACTGCCACAAAACATTTAAGGAGAAAAATGTAAGTCAGGGGTTAATTGATTTCCATGGTTGGGTAGGGGAGGAGAGAGGAGAAGGTGTGAAGAGGGTATGACCTAGTGAGATAGCAGAAGCATGTGTGTATGAATCCATGTTTGGGGGGGTCATGTATCATCGTGCCGTACGTGTTGTAAATCAAGCTTCGAGGTATTGCGAAGTATACATTTGAATTCCTTCTTATCCTGTGGTACAGGTCTGTGGATGGGCTGTCAAACTTTACCGAGCTCTTTTCGGATTTTGAACAAAATGGGGAGCACATTTTAGTTGATGATACATGAATGGGGGAGGTATGTGGTTGCTGATATCTGTGCCTGTATTCCCTATCGTCTATGTGTGTCGTTACCTGAGGGTTGTAGAGATGAAGATAAAGAACACTTACGAAAAATGCAATGATATTCTATGTCAGGGAAATGTACATCTGTTGTTGAAGTTGTGTTCGGTATCTGTTGAGAGTCGTCTTCTTTGCGCTGTTTTGCTCCTTAGGCATGAGCAACAAGCTTTGTCAGTGCCATCAGATTTACAAAAATGTTGGGCTAGCGTGAGTTTAAAAATACTAGGGAAACTGGGGATCCATGGCAAAGTTCATCAAGTGTCCATATTTAAAGTTGTCAAATCTTCTTCTTCGGTGCTTGTCTGTTGTCTGTATACATCTCGTCTCGTCAGCTTCCTCGTCCAAGGGGGTCTTTGTATCTTGGAGAAAAGCAGAAAAACAGGTGAAAGAAACGGACCGTATAATCGCATTTTCATCACATTCTGGTTTCTATCATTGGGTCATAAATCAAATCCAGGTTAATTACAGTTTCCTCACTCCTCAAGCTCATCACTTTTGTACTTTGTTTGCACCTCATTAAAGCCTGCCCGCATCTAAATATCAATCCAATCGATATAATGACACCCAAGATACATAGTAGAAACTTTCCAACATCCATTATGACTCCTTGAGCCCACTCTCCTAAACCGGAGAACCAATTTCGCGGGTTCAACCATGACACCCAACCAGTCAGCTCATTACCTACAGCAGCAAGGGTGAGATTGTGTTTTCGACGAAATTCCCACTTCAATTGGAGAATATCGTCCATCTTTTGGTCTATGACCTCTACCGGATCCTCGGTGCTATTTGTGATATACGTGCAACACTTTATGCCGTACTGTGTTGCCAATGTAACACAATATCCGCCTGTTACTGCTGTAAGATAATTAAGAACCATCCTATGCTGAACTAGTTCTGTTTTGTAAGCTTGAAGTTCTCTTCCAGTGTATCTAAACGTGTCATCATACATTTCAGTGATATTATCTAACAAATTGGCGAGTGCGGAAATGTATCTATAATTCATCACTCCCCGAGCGGTACGAGTGAAATCTAACGCTACCAGAACCTGAATCCCGGTGGATTCATGGATAAGATCAGAGGCCGGATGCTCTAACCTTTCTGACAGTTGTCTTTTAACTCGGTGCTCGTAATGAGTGTGAGTATAAGGAGCTTGGGCACCACGGTGTATGTCCTTCATTTTGTCATGTGTAACAGTCATCACTTCAGGCAATACTTTTCCAATATAACACAATCCTTCAGAGTTTGGGGCAAGCCACTTGTACGCCTTTCTCCCGCATATGAAATATGCATCATCGGGGAGAACATAAGGGACGGAGAAGGACATGACCATGTTACAAACCTTCCAGGTGAAATCTCCTGACCCTAATTCTTCCAACTGCTTAATGCACGTATCGGTTTGTACGATATGTGCACAGTATCCTGGTGATACCTCTCCAACTCTAGTAATCCTATTTCCTAAGGTATATCGATACCGGAAAGATTTTCCTCTACTGGCTATGTGGCGTACCAGCTCTGTATCTGTAGGCATTCTATCTGCTCTGTGTGAAAAGGTCATGGTAGGGTTGCTCCATGACACTTCCCAATTTCCCGGTTTTCTGGGATTGGAGATGTTAAAACATAAGAGGGACCTATCCACATGGTATTGGTGGAGCTTCAAACTAGGAGGGCTGGAGATATTAAACCTCCGGTCCACCGGTCTCCCACCACTTAGCTCAAGTACCTCCCCTAACGTTAAAGGAAATGGTACTAGCCCTGATTTGCTGTGACCCTGAGGTACTTGAGAGCATACCCAACAATCTGTTTGGTTTAACACGTTACCCACTAGAGAGTGATAGTCACTCAATGGATGCCGGTCCATATGGATATTAAAACTAGATTGGCATTTCTTTATGCATCCATCTTCAACCAGATTATCACAGAGCCTACAGATACAATTTTCTTCAGCTAACAATCCATCACAATTTCTTCTATCGGATCGTTTTCTGATACTCGCCTTTGCTTGTTGGTTTGGTTGATCTTGGAAAACTACGCCTCCATCATCATAATCGGAACCCATTCCAGAACCTCTTTCGACCTCTATGGTACTCTCGCCGGAACAGACTGCTCTGGTCAACATCATGGTTAACATCATGGTTAACATCAAAATCCGGATCACAGTCTCTTGGGGCAAGTCCATCTTTGAGGAGGAAATAGAGAAGAATGAGGAGGGGGAAAAAAGAAATTTTAAGGGAGAGGGGCTGGGAAGTGGAGAAAAACAATAAAAGGGAGAAGGGAGTCGACAACTGCTTTCGGTCTTCAAGGCTCAGGTGCCGCCTCAGTCCTCCTGGAACAGACACTCCAGTGATACAACCTCTACCGTCTGTTCCTTATCACGGGACTTCTCTGGATCAGCAACCTTTTTGCAGTGGGATGAATGGACCCAAGTCTCTCTCTCAGCAACCTTCAATGCTGTGGTGCTAGTCAATAAGACCTGGTATGGTCCTTCCCATCTATCAATAAGACAACCTGAGCGTAGAAAATTTCGTATCATTACATGATCCCCAGGTTCAATGTCATGACAATTACTATCTGGTAAATCAGGAATCACCAACTTCAGATTATCATTTTGATTCCTCAACTGTTTACTCATGTTAATCAAGTACTTTACAGTTACTTCATTGTTACATTTCAAATCATCCTGAGGGTTAATCATGACATGCGGTTGTCGACCAAACAGAATTTCAAAAGGAGACAGATTAAGAGGGGACCTGGGAGTGGTTCTGATGCTATACAAAACAATGGGTAAAGCTTCTGGCCACGTCAATCCTGTCTCTGCCATTACTTTACTCAATTTATTTTTAATAGTGCTGTTCACTCTTTCGACCTTCGCACTCGCCTGTGGACGGTACGGAGTGTGCAGCTTGCTATCAATACCCATCAATTTACACATTCCTTGAAAGACATCACCTGTAAAATGGGTACCCCTATCACTTTCAATGATTCTAGGGATACCATATCTACATACAAATTCCTGCACAATTTTCTTAGCTGTAAACATAGCGGTATTTGTAGCTGCTGGAAAAGCCTCGACCCAATTCGAGAAAACATCTATACAGACAAGTACATATTTCAAATTTCGACATGGGGGTAATTGAATGAAGTCAATTTGTATTACCTGGAAAGGGCCGCCGGCAGGTGGGATATGGGATGGTTCTGTAGGTATTGCTTTTCCAATATTCTTTCTCAGACAGGTAAGGCATGACATTGCTCTTTTACTCGCATGAGAGGAGAATCCTGGGGCGCACCAGTATGCTCTTACCAATTTGCACATCCCCTCCTTGCCTAGATGAGTCAGCCCGTGAGCTGCTTCAGCCAGACATGGAAGGTATGCCCTGGGGGCCACTGGTTTACCATGTCCATCCGTCCAGAGCCCTGAGGACTCCTGGCCATATCCCTTTGCCTTCCAGACTGCTCTTTCCTGTGTGGAACACAAATTCTGCATCTCACACAACTTCTGTGTGTTGATGGTATTAAATACCATCAACTGTGTGGTGTTTGTCCGTGTGGGGGTAGCAGCTGCAAGCTTTGCGGCTTCGTCTGCTCGGCTGTTACCAAGGGATACTGGGTCTTGGCTATATGTATGTGCTTTACATTTGATAACAGCCACTCTGTCGGGTTCCTGTATCGCTGTTAGAAGCCTTTTTATGTGAGCTGCATGCGCTATCGGTGTACCAGCTGCCGTCATGAAATTTCTGAGCCGCCATAGGGCTCCGAAATCATGGACTACCCCGAACGCGTATCTGGAATCGGTGTAGATATTGGCTGACTTACCCTTAGCCAATTCACATGCTCTGGTTAGGGCGACCAGTTCAGCAACCTGGGCTGAGTGAGGTGGGCCTAGCGGTTCCGCTTCTATGGTGTCTTGGTCATCTACGACTGCGTATCCAGTACACAAGTCTCCCGAGTCTGACTGTCTGTGACAACTACCGTCCGTGTAGAACGTGAGTTCTGCATCTTTCAGTGGATTGTCACTGATGTCAGGCCTTGCGGTAAAATTTTGGGTCAAATATTCCATACAATCATGTGTATCTTCTTTTGCATTAAATCCTCCTTCCCCATCACTCTCACCTTCCACCCTTTGTGTCTGACCAGGCACACCTGGGAGAAATGTTGCAGGATTTAATGCGCTGCATCTCCTTATGGTGATGTTTACGGGGGCCATTAATGCCAATTCCCATCTTGTAAACCTTGCTGATGAGACGTGTCTGGTTTGGGCAGAATTCAATAAGGCAGATACCGCATGCGGTGTATGGATTGTGAGGTTGTGGCCTAGCACGACATCTTCGCTTTTTGTCACTAGCAATGCTATTGCCGCAACGCTACGCAAGCATGTGGGGAGGGATCGCGCTACCGTATCTAGCTGGGCGCTGTAGTATGCAATTGGCCTGCTGGCATCACCGTGTTTTTGTGTTAGTACACCTGCTGCGCACCCAGCACTTTCTGTTCCGTATAGTTCAAAGGGTTTCCCATAGTCTGGCATACCTAGTGCTGGTGCCTGCGTTAGGCACTGTTTGAGTCTCTCAAATGCTGTTTCAGATTCGTCTGTATGCGAAATCCGATCAGGTTTGTTTGAAGAGACCATTTCCTGCAAAGGTAGCGCCAATATGGAAAACCCTGGGATCCAATTACGGCAATACCCACACATTCCTAAAAACGTCCTGATCTGTTGCTGGGTTTGTGGCAGTGTCATGTCTCTAATGGCTTGGATTCTATCAGCGGTCAGGTGTCTTAGTCCTTGTGTTAGACAGTGTCCCAAATATTTTACCTTAGCTTGGCATAATTGCAACTTGTCTTTGGAAACCTTGTGACCTGTGTCTGAAAGATGAAACAGGAGCTGTTTCGTATCCTTCAGAGATGCTTCCAGTGAATCTGAACACAGTAATAAATCGTCCACATACTGTATCAATACTGATCCACTGTCTGGTTGGAAAGACTGTAAACAATCATGCAAAGCCTGAGAAAATATACTTGGACTATCTATGAAGCCTTGGGGTAACCGAGTCCACGTGTATTGGACTCCTCTGTATGTGAATGCAAACAAATATTGGCTGTCAGGGTGCAGAGGTACCGAAAAGAAAGCGGAGCAGAGGTCAATAACAGTGAAAAATTTGGCAGTGGGAGGAATTTGCATTAGGATGACAGCTGGATTAGGCACTACGGGGAACTGACTCTCAACTATTTTGTTAATCCCCCTTAGATCCTGCACTAGCCTGTAACCCCTCCCCCCACTCTTTTTAACAGGGAAGATGGGACTATTTGCGGTGCTGGACGTTCTTACTAGAATGCCCTGTTGTAGCAAGCACTCTATTACGGGAAAAACTCCTAGCTCCACCTCTGGCTTCAGAGGATACTGTGGGATTTTTGGAGCTATCCTACCATCTTTTACTTGCACAACTACTGGAGCTACGTTTGCCATTAATCCAGTGTCCTGTCCATCTTTTGTCCAAAGTGACTCTGGTATCTGAGATATCATCTCTTCTACTTGGGATGGATTCCTATTTGTCATAATGGAATGTGACATTAATTTTGATGGGGAGTCTAACATGTCTCGTACTTCCTGAGCGTGATTCTCAGGAATGTCCAAGAATACACCTTCAGGAGTACAATAAATGACGCAACCCATTTTACATAGTAAGTCTCTTCCCAGGAGATTAGTTGGTGCAGATGCAGCCAGCAAAAAGGAATGCTTGGTATGCAAAGGCCCTATTGTAATCTCGGCTGGTTTGCTAACAGGGTAGTGCTGGACTACTCCTGTTACTCCCATGGCTGGAATTGTCCTACCAGTGGTTCTCATGCCCACTGTCGAATTTATCACTGACTTGGCCGCCCCTGTGTCTACAAGAAAGTTTAAAGTTTTACCAGCTACATCGATTGCAATTTCTGGTTCGCTTCCAAGACTGGCAATCAACTTAACTGGCTGCAGATTACAGGTATGGCCACACCCCTATTGGGTATGCTGACCTCCCAGAATCCCGCTGGCAGCAACTACTTGTGAGGGAGTTAGCTGGGAACTACCAGAGGCATGCCAGTCTCTGTTTGGGGGATATCTTTTTGTTTCCCCTGTATGTGGCTCAAAACTCCGCCTCTGTGGACCCTGCTCCCAATGTCGTGTGTTGTGTTGTTGTCTAGGGGGTTGAAAAGATCTTTGTACATTCTTTGTTCTACATTCTCGTGCAAAGTGTCCCGGTCTGTTACAAGAAAAACATGTTATTACACTTGCCTTACCCACAGGATTCGGTGGTACATACGCAGGCTGCCTTGTGGTCAGCGCCTGTATACTTACGGACATCAACTTATCACTTTGCGATTCCCTGTGCCTAGTGATGTTTCTGTCGTGATCAATAGCAGCCTCTCTCAAGCCGGACACTGACAGACCTCGCCAGCACGGTTGCGTGGTCTGAACCCTAGTCTTTAATGTTTCCTTTAAACCATCCATCAGTACGGATACTGCTACTTCCCGATGGTTTGGGTTGGTCTTAATGTCTTCTATACCAGTGTACTTTGCCATTTCTAATAGTGCCCGGTGAAAATATTCTGTTGCCGTTTCGGACTCCTTTTGCTTAATGGAAAATATTTTATTCCATTTAACAACGGCTGGGAAATACTCCTTTAGCTGTAAATTTATCCTTTTTACATTATCCTTGTTGTACACGTCTGTAAGCGGTACATCTTTATCCAATGCACAATCAGCTAAAAACTGAGTTGCATCAACATTGGAAGGTAAACAAGCTCTTAGCAGTATCTGCCAATCCTTGTTGTTGGGTTCTACAGTGTTACCTAGATCCCTGATGTATTTTTGGCTAGCAACTAAATCCTTCCTGGGGTCAGGAAATTCGGACATTATTGTTCTTAATTCCATTCTGGAAAATGGAGTGTACATGGCAATGTTCCTTATGGGAGTGGCTCCAGACACATCTGTTTTTCCATTGGGAACTGCTATTACCCTTACAGGAGCAATTCTAACAGCCTCTTCCTGTGTAGATTCTACAGCTTGTTGTGGTACAATTGTTTCAGTGTAGTGCATGGTGCCGTACTTACCCGTTGACACGACCTCACCTATCCCTCCGCTAGGGGCTTTCACTAATCTCGTGGGTGTCGCTGTGCCTACTGTGGTCTCTGCTATGGTGGCTGCAAGAGAGAGAGCTGAAATTGTTGCTGAATCGTCTTCTTGATCACACTCCTGAGGAAGGTTCAAAACAGGGTACATCTTGCACGGGTTAATACTTGCATGAGTTATTTGGTTAACATCATTAACATTTACAGTGTTACTAAGAGTTTGTGTTTTACAACCCAGTGCGTTTCTCTCCGCAATCAACTTCTCTCCTGCAATGTATGGTGGAGGAGGAGCTGTGGCAATCAACTTCCTGACTGCCCCAGATCCTGCCGCCAGAGCCAAACCTCTCTGTATCTCACCTTCCTGGTGCCATAACTGTAAACAATCATGATGTTGAATTCGTCTCTTTGTTGATTTTACGAGACATATCCTCCTCCTTAAATTTTGTAACACTTCTGGACTAAAGCTACCTATTCTTGGGAATTTGTCCCTGTCTTGTACAGTCATTCTCTCCCATTCATCACATAAAGATTCGGTGTGAATTCCATATTTTTCACACATTACATATCGTGCCGACCCAACTGGTCGGTTCACAGAATCAACCTGAACCAGGGTTGATCGCCCCCTACCTGAACAAATGGCCCCCATAATCTGCAGGCGTTGCTTATTCCTCCTTGAATATCAAGGCTTTCAGCGAACCCTTACAAACAAACCAAGATGTCCTTGGGCAGGCCGGCGGTGGTGGTTTATCAAGTACCCCACTTACTTCTCGCCCACGTTGGCCTGTGCTGCAATCACTGTAGCCAGAGCTGCTGTACCCAACCTAGGGCCCCTGTGAACCTTTATTTACTGGAACATATGAGGGTTACCCGCAGGACACTTACTCTTTCCAGTAAAGTTGGGGTTGTTAGATAGTTCCTGAGTGACCAGCGAACTTCCCTTCCAAAAATAAAAAATTACACAAATCACGTCAGAATGTACAGATAGCGTTTGTGACCACTTTACTCTAATGGTATTAGGTCAGATTACTAACTACTGCACACAATAACGTGCGGTCCAATCGTTCAGTATACGAGCACTACTTGTCATGTACTGAAAGATCAATGGAATCTATGTTTCCGGCTGCGATTCCTTCAGCCAGAGCTTGTATGGCCTATATGGGTTCTGCACCAACACCCCAGGCGTTGTGCCACTGGACTTTTATAGCGGACCTTTTACCTTACGACCTCCTGGTCTTGTTACCTTATGACCTCCTGGTCTTGTTACCTTATGACCTCCTGGTCTTGTTACCTTATGGTCCGCTATACTCTAATGCTCAAATATTATTTAACCAGGGATGCCTCCCTGGCCACCGTATATGTCACTTACACGTATGTCCCTTGACGAGTACCCGGCTTTCCTTTTGGTTCCACCTTAAAGTTATATAAACTTTTGTATACAAAACACACTCACTCAACACATGTACACTTTTGTTTTTATATCTATTTCTGCGCAGAAATTGTCTTTAGGCCAAAAGTGTTACCAATTAGGAGCAGGATCTGTTAAACTAAATTTCAGATTTTCCAAAAATAGATTTGCGTTATTTACCGCTTCGCGTTATCTACCGCTGTGCGTTAATTATCGCCTTTGCGTTACTTCACTTTATCACAACTTGAGCTACGTGGGCGTAACCGGACGCTACGTTGCGTAATGAACGCTGCGTGCGTCTGCCTTTTGGATTGCGTACGCTAGTCTTTGTTAGCGACACGTGTATGCAATGCAAAGGATCCACCGTAACACAATATATTTATTTATCAATGTAAATGATCCCTGATCATCTACCGCAATCCACACTGACTGCCTTGTATCTCAGACAAACCGTGTGTTTGTTCTATACTTTAACTATCACCTCTACTATTAAATAACAGCAAATCTCTTTTTAGCACTTTCTATCAACTATAAAATTGGCAAACAGGAATAGTGATATACGAAAAATGAAACAGAAATGCAGATATATGTATGCGTGCGTGTATACGCAAGACAGAAGAGAAATAAAAGTTTTAAAAGACACAAGCGTTTTGTTCTTACTTCCGGTTCCCGGATTCCTTCAGCATTCTTTATCTAAGCGAAGCAGACGCTTATCCCGTCAGCACTGTGAGACAACCTCCCACCCTTTGCTGGAGGGATAATGTCTGCTGATCTACCTAGTGCAGATATGAGAAGGATAGGACGAGTCCCCAATTGACAATGCTAAATTCCTTTGTCGTATAAACAACCCTTTATGAAGCTAAGAACACTGTACGCTGTTTACTTAAGAAGTACCGTAATGGTACGCTAGTTGCGTAACGATCGCTCAGCCGTAGGCGAGACGCTCAAGCGTCACGTTCGCTCACGGCCCAAGGATCACAGGACACGTTATTGGTTATGTCTAGGGTAATGATTCGCTATGGCGTAGCTTACGCTCGTGACCACGAGGAGGTCACCAGCGATGCAGACGCTCACAACACTATACCTTTATGATAAAACCTTATACCAATGAAATACACTGAATACCTTAATGTGAGTACAGGGTGTAAGTGCAACCTTGTGTAACCTGACTAACTACAAAGCTGCTTGAGCGTCACCAACGCTCAAGTGAACACTTAACACTATAGAAAATACACAGATACTGGTTTAGGTTCCAAGGCCTATTAACTGTATTATATCTAATATACTTGTAAAAGGGGATAACAGTACAAATGATACACTACAATATAACAGAGACTTCCTAACCACAGAACTAAACAATAAATACAAAAAGACAATACTACACTGACCTAAATGCAATACAATACAATACTATCTAATACAATACAATACTAGCCTAGTCTAGGGGAGATATGAGAGAACAGACCAGAGAGAGAGAGAGAGAGAGAGAGAGAGATGAGATGAGAGAAATTGGCTCACAGAAAGACAATGATAACGGAGAGAAACTTACGCACAAAGGGTATGATCGCCTGCGCCTCGATATCCAGCTCCCGGCTATCAGCAGATAACCGTTGATGAGAGAGTGAGAGCTGGATGTGGTCGGCCTGCCTATTTATGCCCCACACACAATGCAATCTCCTGGTCCTACAATCCCATTGTCCATTGGCCGAAGGAATTCGGCCCTGCATCATAACAAAAGGTCATAGGGTGATTCATACAGGTGGGCTGTGACGATTTCCAACAGCTCAGGTGGGTGGGAAACTGGGTTTCCCGCCGCATACCTGAGTATGTGTAAATAATAGAAATGGACATAAACTTCTTATGTCCATAACTATTCGCACGAGCGATTAATACGCTCCAAACCAACACCGGAATATTGCTAATTAAATACTCTTCCGATGGGTACCAAACACTGCTGTATGATTCCTGTTAGACCCTTTGTACGATATAAAGAGGGATTCCTCAGCTCTGGGACATTGTATTTTAACCAAACTTTCAGAATCCATCGAAGGGACCATGATCTATAAACTACATTAATTGTGAACATTTGTAACGAATGAGTCGCACGCTACGACTACATAAACTCTACCGTAAATACGCATACCGCGCCTGCGAGTGCACGTTATTTGCGGGTATGCGCATCCACGGGAGAGCGCACGCGCAGCGCGGACCAGTGTGCGGTGCAAATATGGCAACGTGCATTGAGACATTTTTCTGACTTTGACATCTGCCCCCCCCCCCACACACACACACACACACACACACTGCGGGACACTGAGACCCGCAGGTAGAACAGACCGTGAAAAAACGGGACTGTCCTGCCAAATCAGGACAGTTGGGAGGTATGCAATCAGCTCATAACTGTCATTTTTCAAACATAGCCTGTAACATGACAGTTAGGAGCTGATTGGCTGGTACTTTATCACTGTGCAATTTATCACTCTCTAAGGCTTGATAAATCTGGGCCTGAGTGTATACAAAGTATACAATTAATTTTAATACATGATTTGTGGCCAATTGTTGCCCAGAATACAATTTTTGTGTTTTTTAGCGACATCTGTATAATGAGATAAATATGTTTTGAACTCACCGGGGGGACTTACCTCTTCAGAGTCCGGGCACTAGGACGTTCGTGATCCCAGAGGTTGGGATTCGAGTGCTGGGCACGTGATCCTATTCGGGATGCTGGTGTCGGCGTTCTGAGTGGTGTTGGGATCCCAGCACCGGTATTTCGACCGCCGGGATATTGACTGGATTCCTTTTCACCTGCTTTTGTATAAATTAAGTGATGATGAATAGACCCCTGAGTGCTGCAATACTGAGTGCACCTTACAGCAGTATCTATATTCAGTGACAGTGAGGGGCTTATTTATTGACATAAGTTACGTATAGCACTTATTAAACATGGATCTGCAACAATAATTAAGCAAATAACATTATTCAAGTGATTCATCCAAGTCTATAAGCTACAGTAACCGCCTTTTATAGAGTAAGGAATTGTTTCCCCCATAAGGATAAACTTGCGGCTGCCGCAATTGTTTTTTTCTGATAGTTTTTTTTACCTTCAGAGTCAGACAGACCAATACAGGTAGACAGTTAGAGTTTGGAAAAGGAAACTTGATGGAGTTGCATAGATTTTGTCACCTTCTCTACGTAATATGTATCATAATATGCACACATCATTAAATAATGTGCTGAAATAACCAGACAGCTGTGTTTCTATTCTGTAGAGTTCCTACTATTTCTTATGTACAGTATTACATTTCTTAAAATATTTCCATAAACAACATTTATTCTATCCTCATTTTATATTCACAGGGTGACACAAGGTGTAGCTGATCAGTTAGCAGCACATATTCTGGTGTAGCCCTGCGTGCCTGCCTCTTAGCGTAGGAGGGGACAGGACACATGTAATAAGGGATCAGAAGCTATAGACATGTTCTTTGGTTTTCATGCTTCACAAATTCCTCCCACAGTGTGTATTCTCTCTGAGATCTCTTTAACCCCTCTGATATCAGGATGGAAGCTCTGCATCCAAGGAAATTAACGATGGTTTGGAGTTCTTGTCCTCAACACAGGACTATGTGAATGAGATACAGTAGCAGATCAGACCCCGCCCAGCACCCCTTGCGGACGCCGCGTCTCGCGGGGCCAAAACCCGGAAGTCCCAGCATCGAAAAAGGCATTTCTTTTTGGAAGAGCTGTCCTTTGCAATACTAATCGCGTATGTTAGTACATATGCGATTAGTATTAATGCGTACATCTCGCCCATAGCCTAATATAAAGAAAGATGCATAAACTGTGGGTTGAGAACTTAGTTGTCTCAAATTTGTTTCCAGGCTTGTCCCTTCTGCTGGAGATGTATTAAACAGGTTACATTAGCATACATCCCAACTGACCCAAGTCCCTTTTACACTATAGGGAGTTCCAGATCCCCGGCACTCGGAGATGATGTCATCTCCAAGCGCCAGCAGAACAGTCAACACTGCACCCATGTGTGAATGGGGTCTGTCCCGAGTATGACCTGGACTGGAACCGTGTTCCAAATCCCAGGTCACAACCGGGATTTTGTTGTGAAAGGGATATAAAAGAAGATTAGGGTTAGGCTGCGGAGGGAGGGGTTATGGTTAGGCTAGAGGGAGGGTTAAGGCCCATACACACTGGGCGATACACACTAGGCGATATTGTAAGCCATATCGCAAATTTTTACCCTCCTGAGCGATATTGCTTACTATATCGCCCAGTGTGTATGCTGCTGACGCCGGCCGATGCATGGCCCTGCGGGCTGTTAATGACCCTCTGTGTTGGCTGCATGCAGCTCAATTTGAACTCATCGTCCAAAGCTGCATGCACGGTCCGGCCACGGCATGACCTTACTGTGCGATATTGCTAGCGATATCACACAGTGTGTATGCCGACGTTGGGCAGCCCGGGCATGGAGCACATCACCTAGTGTGTATGCACATTTGGGGATTAGTGTTAGGGATAGGGGAGGTACTTATTAGAATGCTGGAAAATCAAAGGTCTGCACTGGAAGTGATGGCCACAAAATCACCTAGACCTGGAAATCCCACTGGCGCCACTGCAGCTGTCTGGAGCAGGTAAGTGACCACTAAGCCACCAGCATGTCAACATTTCATTAGTGTCTACATCAGTGTTTTTCAACCACTGTGCCGTGGCACACTAGTGTGCCCTGAGCAGTCTCCAGGTGTGCCGCCATAGAAGCACAGTCAGGCCTGTCAGTGTTTTCCCGCTACTGAGGCCCTGGAACGATCAATACTAATGGGTTTAGTGGTTGCAGATCCAATTCTAATTTTGTGTCCGGGCAGTGTTGGGCTCTTCTGGCTTTCTCAGATGTGGCTCAGGCGTTACCTATGGAGAAGTTGCGACATGCTAGCACACGCAACTGCACCATGCATTACCATTATATTTGAATGTGCCTTGGCAATATATAAATCTTGTTCAGTGTGCCGCGAGTTGTAAAAGGTTGAAAATCCCTGGTCTACATAATGAATGCCAACATGATAATGTCGGCCTGGAAAGCACAGTGTCAATCTTTGCAGATGATACTAAACTGTGTAAGGAAATTAATTCGGAAATCAATGTGGAGTCTCTACAGAATGACTTGTTTAAACTTGAAACCTGGGCTTCTAAATGGAGAATGAGGTTCAATATAGAAAAATGCAAAGTTATGCATTTTGGGACAAAAAACAAACTTGCATCCTACACATTAACTGGGGAAAATATAGGGGTAACAGTAGTAGAAAAGGATTTGGGGGTGCTCATAGATAATAGGCTTAATAACAGTCAAGTAAGGTGCTTGCGTGCATAAAACGGGGTATTGAGACAAGGGACGAGGATGTAATCCTGCCGCTGTATAAAGCATTGGGACGTCCGCACCTGGAATATTGTGTTCAGTTTTGGGCACCACATTATAAAAAAGATATCTGGGAACTCGAAAGAGTTCAAAGGCGAGCTACTAAATTGATTAAAGGGTTAGAGACACTGGAGTACGAGGAAAGGCTTACCAGGTTAAATATGTATACACTGGAAAAGAGGCGTCTAAGAGGAGACATTATTAATATCTTCAAATATGTAAAGGGTCATTACAAGGAGTTAGCAGGGGATTTGTTTCTTAAAAGAACCCTGTATAGGACACTAGGGCACTAGCTGAGGCTAGAGGAAAGAAAATTCCATACGCAACATAGGAAAGGGTTCTTCACAGTAAGGGCAATAAAGATTTGGAACTCCCTGCCAGAGAAGGTAATAATGGCAGACTCTGTAAATGTATTTAAAGAGGGACTGTACAAATTTCTAACTGAAAAAAGTATCCAAGGCTATAGCATTTAATATATTGACATTAACTATCTGGGAGTGATATGAATTATAGTTGTTAATTGGTACTAAACCATTACTTCAGCAGCTACATTATACGGTGCACAGCGTAATACAGAATACAGGTTGAACCCGATGGGCATTTTGCCTCTTTTCAACCTCGTTAACTGTGTTACTATGTTACTATGTTAACATATAATGCTACACTCAAGTTACTCAAAAAAGCAAATACCTGCTGTAAATTGTAAGTAACAAACCCTCTTGTTTTAATTCAGCTTTATAATGCAGCCTCATTAATTGAACACATTTTATTTTATAATCTCTGAAGGGCAAAAGTATTATTCAAAGGACGAGTTATTCTAGCAGGTATTTATACATGATAGCACTGTAATGTCCATGTGAGATTGATCGCTTATCCTGCTAAATCACTGTTCTTGTCCATTTCACTTCATCATGTTTATCTATACATATAATTAAACTGTAAGGGTTATTATTATTATTATTATTATTATTATTATTATTATTATCCTTTATTTATATGGCGCCACAAGGGTTCCGCAGCGCCCAATTACAGAGTACATATGCACATAATCAAAACAGGAAGACAGTGACTTACAGTTGAAGACAATATAGGATAAGTACAGGGTAATTAAGCATAACTACACTAGTAAACGACAGAGATAAGTTTCATGGTGGCCACAAAACTGCGGGATTTGGGCAGTTGAGGATTATTAAAGTAAGAAAAGGATAAGCACATGAGGGAAGAGGGCCCTGCTCGTGAGAGCTTACATTCGAAGGGGAGGGGTGGACAGACAGGGGTGACACAGATGGGGTACATAGAGAGCGTGGAACAGAGGGTTAGGATGAGATTTGGCTGGGTTTGGTAAAGAAGTGGGTCTTAAGAGCCCATTTGAAGTTTTGTAGAGAGGTGGAGAGTCTGAGGGGGAGAGGTAAAGAATTCCAGAGAAAGAGAGCAGCACGTGAAAAATCTTGGAGATAGGAGTGGGAGGTAGTAATCAGAAGACAGGAGAGTAGGCGTGCATTAGCAGAGCGAAGAGGACGGGTGGGAGAGTAAAGGGAGATAAGGTCAGAGATGTAAATGGGAGAGGAGTGGGTGATTGCTTTGTAAGTGAGTGTGAGAAGTTTGAATTGGATTCTGAAAGGGAAGGGAAGCCAGTGAAGGGCTTGTAGAAGAGGGGAGGTGGACGTAGTGCGTTTGGTGATGAATATGAGCCGGGCAGCAGCATTGAGGATAGGTTGGAGTGGAGTGTCAAAGTCGGAAAAATATCATGCTACACGTTGCCATATATTCACCTCATGCGCGTGCCTGCTGCACATGCACATTCTCTCCCGTGCGTGCGGATACTCGCAGCTGCGTGATGGCACCTCCTCGGCCATGCGCTCGAGCGCGTGGTATGTGCATTTACGGTAGAGTTTGTGTGCGTCTAGCGGGCGACTCAATCGTTAAATAATAAAACTAAATAGTATGTTTTATAGATAATGTTCCCCTTAATAATGACTGTAAGTTTGTTTAATGTAACTGGTCGCTGGACAGAGAAATTCCTCTTTGCATGATATGAAGGGTCAGACAGGGTTTGAGCAGTTGTGTTTGGTACCTAACCAAAGAACATTTTATTAGAAACAATCCGGTGCTGGTTAGGTAAAGATTAATCGCTCCTGCGTATAGTTATGTCTATTAGTAGTTTCTGGACATTTACTATATTTGCGGTTCATTATCCATGCGGCGGGAATTCTCAGATTCCCTCCCACCTGAGCAGTTTGATATAGTCACAGCCCACCTGTTCAAACTAACCTATGACCTTTTGTTATGATGCGAGGAGACATTCCTGTGTCCAATGAACAATGAGATTGTAGGTCCCTTTGTAGTATACTGTACGCAGTGTATATAAGGACAGCCAGCCTGGCCAGCTCAGTCTTCTCTCCACAAACGGTTTTCATCTTGACTAACTCGGAGCTGGTACCAGAGCTGCGCAGCGATCATTCCCCAGTGTGTGTAAGTTATTCTCTGTGACCATTCTAAATCTCTGACTGTATTTGCCATATTCTCTCTCTCTGTTATTGTATAAGATTGTGACGATATTGTATATTTATGTGTAGTTATCCTGCTTAGATATTGATGTTAGCCTGTAGTGTATGAACTGTTAACTGTTTTATTCCTTTTACATAGCTAGATATTGTTAGTAAAGGTGTTGGAACCTTAGCAAGGTATTGTGTGTTTATTACATTGCTGAGAGTATTCAGAGTGTCTCAATCGCTCAAGAGGCTTTCATACAATAGAGGTTAATTAGCATTGCATTGTGCTCACATTACAAAACCAAGGTTTACAGTACAAACTCAATCTTTCACTGTGTTGCATACAAGGTTTACTGAGTGTCATCCCGTGAGCGTCTGCGCCGCTCGTGTTCTCCTCGTGGTCACGAGCGTACGCTACGCTAGTAGCGTAGTATTACGGTAGTCGGCCGCCTATAGCGTGCTCGACACCACGCGTTAAGTTGTGAGCGAGCGTGTCGCATGTGTGTCTCGACCACGGCTAAGCGTCTGCTACGCTAAGTGCGTACCCTTACGGTACCCCATACGCCAATTGCGTACTGAGTCTCTTACCCATTTTATAGTGAATGTAATAAGATAAATAGTTAGCTTTATCAATTGGCGGCTCGTCCGTCCTCCACATATCTGCACCAGCGAACACAGACTTTATCTGTCAGCAAGGACGGGAAGACAGTATCCCTTCGTATCGGGATACAGTAGTGCTGGCTAGATAAGCGTCTGTTTCGCTACGTTGTAGGAGTGCTGGTGGAATCCGGAACCGGAAGGTAAGAACAGTACGCTATTGTCTTTTAAAACTGTTTATTTCTGTTTTGCGTACGCACACACGCACCCACGCACACACCTGTATTTCTTTTCATTTGTGTATTTTCACACCTCACTTTCCTGTTTGCCATTTCACAATTGATAACGTGCTGAGAAAGATTTGTTGCTATTGGTAGTTAAAAGTAATATTAATACGTTAAGGAGTAATTTGTAAAACACGCGCACGGCTTGCCTAAGATACAAGGAAGTTCGGTGTGGTGTTCAGTAGATGATTACAGTTAAAGATCATCTACATTGATATAAACGTGTTAATTGTATTTCTGTGGATATACCTGGCTTGCGTACATGTGTCTCTAACAAAGGGCGGGACTAGCGTACGCGACGCAAGGGCCGACGCACGGAGCGTATATTACGCAACGGAGCGTCTGGGTACGCCCACATAATACAAATAACACGATAGTATTGTTTTAGTTAGGCGATAAGGAGGCAACGCGATAATAGCGCAAACCAATCTCAGTGTCCAAAATTTAAGCTAATAGATCCTTCTCTAGTTGCAACTCCTCGGGATTAGCCTGCGATACTGAATGAAAGGGATTTCTGCGCAGAAACGAAAGTAAAGAGTATATGAGGTGAAAGAGTGTGTATACATATATATAAGTTTCTAATTTTTGGGGTTGAACCACAGGAAATCATCGAGTTCTCATGAGGTACATACGTGTAAGTGACTGCACGGTGGCTTGGGAGGCATCCCTTGTTAAACATTTAAAAAAAGAGCATTAGAGTATAGCAGACCAGGAGGTCTACTGTAGCACAGACCAGGCGGTCCAGACAGACCAGGAGGTCTAGGTACAGCAGACTAAGAAGTCCGCTATAGATAAAGAGTAAAGAAGCACAACACCAGGAAGGGTTGGTGCGGTACCCATATAGGTCATTAAGCTCTGGCTGAAGGAATTCGCAGCCACAATTTTCGATTCCACTGGTCGCTCCGCACATAAGATTAGTTGCTTATGTGCAGAACGATTGTACCGCACGTAATTGTGTGCATTAGTTAGTAACTTGACCCAGTACCATTTGCATACGCTAGAGGGGTCATAAACGCTATTTGTACATTCTAACGTGATTTGTGTAATTTTTTTTATTTTAAGGGAGGTTCGCTGGTCACTCGGGAATTCTCTAACAACCAATAGTTACTGGAAAGGGTTAAGTGCTCTTCGGATCACACCCACTTGTTCCAGTAAATAGAGGTTCAGGTCGCAGGGGCCCTAGGTCAAGTACGCCAGCGCTAGGGCAGTGTGTGGGCGTATTGGTCGACGTGGGCGAGTGAGTGGAGGTACTCGGTAAACTTCCGCCGCCGGCCTACCCCGGACATCTTGGTTTTTGTAAGGGTTCGCTGAAGACCCTGATTTGAAGGTCAGAGGTAGTGAAAGCAACACCTGCAAAGATGGGGGCCAGTTGTTCAGGTAGGGGGCGATCAACCTCGGTTCGGGTTGACTTAGTAAACCGACCAATCGGGTCGGCAAGGTATGTAATGTGTGAGAAATACGGTTCACACACAGAGGTTTTGTGCGATGAATGGGAAAGAATGACGGTGCATGATGGGGAAAAGTTCCCACGGGTAGGCAGTTTTAGTCCCGAGGTGTTACAAAATCTAAGGAGAAGGATATGTCTCATTAAATCTGCAAAGAGACGGATCAAACATTATGATTATTTACAGTTATGGCAACAGGAAGGTGAAATACAGAGAGGATTGGCTCAAGCGGCTGGATCTAACCCTATCATAAAACTGATAGCCACCGCGCCACCACCACCATACATAACGGGAGAGAAGGTGGTTACAGAGAATGGCACACTGGTGAATGATAAACATGCACTTAGTAACTGTATAAATGTTAAGAATAATGTAACCAAGATTGTTGATGCTAATATTAACCCGTGCAAGCTGTACCCTGTTTTAAACTTTCCCCAGGATTGTGACCAAGAGGATGAGCCAACAACAATATTGGCACTATCTCTAGCAGCCACCATAGCAGAAACAACAGTGGGCACGTCCCAACCAGTAAGAGCAGTATCAAAGGCCCCTAGTGGAGGGACAGGTGAGTTTGTATCAACTGGTAAGTACGGCACCATACACTATGCTGAAACCATTTCACCACATGTTGTAGAATCTACTCAGAATGATGTTATTGAACTTAATCCCGTTAGGGTAATCGCAGTGCCAAATGGGAAAACTGACACTTCAGGACTCACTCCTCTCAGACACATCGCCATGCACTGCCCCTTTTCCCGAATGGAATTAAGATCAATGGTGTCTGAATTCCCTGATCCTAGGAAAGATCTAGTTGCAAGCCAGGAATACATTTGAGAGCTAGGAAATACTGTGAAGCCCAATAACAAAGACTGGCAGATATTGCTGAGGGCATGTTTACCCTCCAATGTCGAATAAGCGAGATTTATAGCTGACTGTAAATTAGATGAAGAGGTACCCCTTACGGACGTGTACAACCAAGATAATGTAAAGAGAATAAATTTACAGTTAAAAGAGTATTTTCCAGCTGTTGTCAAATGGAACAAAATTTTCTCCATCAAACAAAAAGAGGGAGAAACAGCTGCTGATTATTTTCATCGGGCACTACAGGATATGGCTAAGTATACAGGCATAGAAGACATTAAGACAAATGTGAATCATAGAGAAGTAGCAGTATCTGTGTTAATGGATGGTTTAAAGGAAGTATTGAGGACGAGGGTACAGACAACCCAACCATGTTGGCGAGGTCTGTCGGTGGCTACTTTGAGAGAGGCCGCTATTGATCATGATCGGAATATCACCAGACACAGGGAGTCACAAAGTGATAAGTTAATGGCCGTAAGTATACAGGCCCTGAACACAAGGCCACCTCAGTATAAATCTCCGACCCCTGTGGGTAAGTCAAATGTGGTAACTTGTTATTACTGTCATAAGGAGGGACATTTTGCACGAGACTGTAGATCGAAAAATGCACCAAAATCATATCAACCCCCTAGACAACGACATGACACACGAAATTGGGATTAAGGACCGCAGAGACGGAGTTATGAGCCACACGCAGGGGAAACAAAAAGGTATCCCCCAAAAAGAGACTGGCAAGTCACTGATAGTTCCCATTTACCCCCTTCACAGGTAATAGCTGCCAGCGCAATGCAGGGAGGTCACCACGCACCATAGGGGCGGGGCCACACCTGTAATCTGCAGCCAGTGAAATTAATTGCGAGCCTTGGAAGTGAACCCGAGGTCACAATTGATGTAGCTGGTAAATCTCTAAATTTCCTTGTAGATACGGGGGCGGCCAAGTCAGTGATAAATTCGACCGTGGGCATGAGAACCACTGGTAAAACAATTCCAGCCATGGGAGTAACAGGAGTAGTACAGCACTACCCTTTTAGCAAACCTCCAGAGATTACAATAGGGCCTTTGCATACCAAGCATTCTTTTCTGCTGGCTGCATCAGCTCCGACTAATCTCCTAGGGAGAGATTTACTGTGCAAAATGGGATGCGTCATATACTGTACTCCTGAAGGTGTGTTCTTGGACATACCCGAAAACCACGCTCAGGAAGCGCAGGATATGCTAGACTCCCCAACAAGATTAATGTCACACACTGTTGTTGTAAATAGGTGTCCGTCCAAGGTAGAGGAAATGATTTCCCAAATACCGGAATCACTTTGGACCAAGGATGGACAAGACACTGGATTGATGGCAAACGTAGCCCCAGTAGTTGTGCAAGTAAAAGATGGTAGGATAGCTCCAAAAATCCCACAATACCCTCTGAAGCCAGAGGTGGAGTTAGGAGTTTACCCTGTAATAGAGCGCTTGCTACAACAGGGCATTCTGGTAAGAACGTCCAGCACTGCCAATAGTCCCATCTTCCCTGTTAAAAAGAGTGGGGGGAGGGGTTACAGATTAGTGCAGGATCTAAGAGGGATCAACAAAATAGTTGAGAGTCAATTCCCCGTAGTGCCAAATCCAGCTGTCATCCTTATGCAAATCCCTCCCACTGCCAAATTTTTCACTGTGATTGACCTCTGCTCCGCTTTCTTCTCGGTACCTCTGCACCCTGACAGTCAATACTTATTCGCATTCACATACAGAGGAGTTCAGTACACTTGGACTCGATTACCACAAGGTTTCATAGACAGTCCAAGTATTTTCTCACAGGCCCTGCATGACTGTTTACAGTCTTTCCAACCAGAGAGTGGATCAATATTGATACAGTATGTGGATGATTTACTGCGGTGTTCAGATTCACTGGAAGCATCCCTGAGAGATACGAAACAACTCCTGTTTCATCTTTCAGACACAGGACACAAGGTTTCCAAGGACAAGTTACAATTATGCCAGACCCGTGTGAAGTATTTGGGACACTGTCTAACACAAGGACTGAGACACCTTACCGCTGATAGAATTCAAGCAATTCGTGACATGACCCTGCCACAAACCCAGCAACAGATTAGAACATTTTTAGGAATGTGTGGGTATTGCCGTAACTGGATCCCAGGTTTTTCCATACTAGCCCTACCTTTGCAGGAGATGGTCTCCTCAAACAAACCTGATCGGATTTCGCACACAGACGAGTCTGAGATGGCATTTGAGAGACTTAAACAGTGCCTAACGCAGGCACCAGCATTAGGTATGCCTGACTATGGGAAACCCTTTGAGCTGTACGGAACAGAGAGTGCTGGGTGCGCAGCAGGTGTCTTAACCCAGAAGCATGGTGATGCCAGCAGGCCGGTAGCCTACTATAGCGCTCAGCTAGACACGGTAGCGCGATCCCTCCCCACATGCTTGCGAAGCGTTGCAGCAATAGCATTGCTAGTCACAAAAAGCGAAGATGTAGTGCTAGGACACAGCCTCACAATTCATACACCACATGCAGTGTCAGCCTTACTGAATTCGGCCCAAACCAGACACGTCTCATCAGCGCGGTTTACAAGATGGGAATTGGCATTGATGGCCCCCGTAAACATCACCATAAGGAGATGCAGCGCATTAAATCCTGCAACGTATCTCCCAGGTGTGCCTGGACAGGCACAAAGGGTGGAGGATGAGAGTGATGGTGAAGAAGGATTTAATACAGGGGATGACACGCATGATTGTATGGAATATTTGACCCAAAATTTCACGGCAAGGCCTGACATCAGTGACAACCCACTGGAAGATGTAGATTTTACTTTCTACACTGACGGTAGTTGTCACAGACAGACGGACTCGGGAGACTTGTGTACTGGATACGCAGTCGTAAATGACCAAGGTACCATAGAAGCGGAACCGCTAGGCCCACCACACTCAGCACAAGTTGCTGAACTGGTTGCCCTAACCAGAGCATGTGAATTGGCTAAGGGCAAATCAGCCAATATTTACACAGATTCTAGGTACGCCTTCGGAGTAGTCCATGATTTCGGGGCCCTATGGCGCCTCAGAAATTTCATGACGGCAGCTGGCACACCCGTAGCGCATGCAGCCCACATCAAAAGACTTCTAACAGCGATACAGGAACCCGACAGAGTGGCTGTTATCAAGTGTAAAGCTCACACATATAGCCAAGACCCGGTATCACTTGGTAACAGCCGAGCAGACGAAGCTGCTAAATCAGCAGCCGGTAACCCCATACAAACAGATAGTACACAACTGATGGTATTTAATACTGTAAACACACAGAAATTGTGTGAAATACAAAATTTGTGTTCCCCACAGGAAAAGGCAGTTTGGAGGTCAAAAGGATATGGCCAGGAGTCCTCAGGACTCTGGACAGACGGACAGGGTAAGCCAGTGGCACCCAGAGCATACCTTCCAAGTCTAGCGGAAGCGGCACATGGGCTGACTCATCTAGGCAAAGAAGGAATGTGTAAGTTGGTAAGAGCTTATTGGTGCGCCCCAGCATTTTCTTCCCATGCGGGTAAAAGAGCGATGACATGTCTCACCTGCTTGAGGAAGAATATCGGAAAGGCAATACCGACAGAGCCATCCCATATCCCTCCGACAGATGGCCCTTTCCAGGTAATACAAATTGATTTCATACAATTGCCACCTTGTAGAAATTTAAAATATGTATTGGCCTGTATTGACGTGTTCTCAAATTGGGTTGAAGCATTTCCCGCGGCCACAAATACCGCTGTATTTACTGCAAAGAAAATTGTGCAGGAATTTGTGTGTAGGTATGGTATCCCTAGAATCACTGAAAGTGATAGGGGTACCCATTTTACAGGTGAAGTCTTTCAAACAATGTGTAAGTTGATGGGAATTAATAGTAAGCTGCACACTCCGTACCGCCCCCAGGCGAGTGCGAAGGTGGAAAGAGTAAACAGCACTATTAAAAATAAATTGAGCAAGGTAATGACTGAAACAGGACTGTTATGGCCTGAAGCTTTGCCAATCGTATTATACAGCATCAGAACCACTCCCAGGTCCCCTCTTAATCTGTCTCCTTTTGAAATTTTGTTTGGTCGACAACCCCATGTTATGATTAACCCCCAGGATGATTTGAAATGTAACAATGAAGTAACCGTAAAGTACTTGGTTAAGATGAGTAAGCAATTGAGGAATCAGAATGATAATCTAAAGTTGGTGATCCCTGATCTGCCAGACAGTAATTGTCATGACATTGAACCTGGGGATTATGTAATGATACGGAATTTTCTACGCTCAGGTTGCCTTATTGACAGATGGGAAAGACCATATCAAGTCTTATTGACCAGCACAACAGCATTGAAGGTTGCAGAGAGAGAGACTTGGGTCCATTCGTCTCATTGTAAAAAGGTCACTGACCCAGAGAGGTCCCGTGATAAAGAACAGACGGTAGAGGTTGTATCACTAGAGTGTCTGTTCAGGGAGGATTGAGACGACACCTGAGCGCTGAGAATAATAAGACCGGAAACTTGTCGTGCCAGATTTCTTTTTCCCATTTGTTATTTTCTCCAGTTCCCACCTCCCTCCTATTTCCTTTCCCCCTTCTTATTTTTCTCCTTTTACTCCTCTAAGATGGACTTGCCCCAAGAGACTGTGATCCGGATTTTCCTGTTGACCATGATGTTAACCAGAGCAGTCTGTTTCGGTGAGAGTACCATGGAGGTCGAGAAAGGATCGGGAATGGGTTCTGATGACCAGGATGCAGGCGTAAATTTCCAAGAACAACATAATCTCCGAGTAAAGGCGAGTATCAGAAAACGATCTGGTAGCATTGACAATAGAAGGAATTGTGAAGGATTGTTAGCTGAAGAGAACTGCATCTGTAGGCATTGTGACAATATAGTTGAGGATGGGTGCATAAAGAAATGTCAGTCCAGTTTTAATGTTCACATGGACCGGCATCCATTGAGTGACTATCACTCCTTAGTGGGTAAAGTGTTAAATCAGACAGACTGTTGGGTATGCTCTCAAGTACCTCAAGGTCATAGTAAATCAGGACTAGTACCATTCCCTTTAACTGTAGGAGAGGTACTTGAGCTAAGTGGTGGGAGGCCGGTGGACAAGAGGTTTAATATCTCTAGTCCTCCTAGTTTGAAGCTCCACCAATATCATGTGGATAGGTCCTTAGTGTGCTTTAACATTTCCAATCCCCGAAAGCCGGGAAATTGGGAAGTGTCATGGAGTAATCAAACCGTGACCTTTTCATACAGACCCGACAGAATGCCCATAGACACAGAACTTATACGCCAGATAGCCGACCATGGAAAATATTTCCGGTATAGGTACACTCTAGGAAGTAGGACCATGCGAGTTGGAGAAGTATCACCAGGATACTGTGCACATATCGTACAACCTGATACGTGTACTAAACAGATGGGAGAATTAGGGTTAGGAGATTGCACATGGAAAATTTGTAACATGATAATGTCATACTCCGTCCCATATGTTCTCCCCGATGATGCATATTTCATATGCGGGAGGAAGGCGTATAAGTGGCTTGCCCCAAACTCAGAGGGATTGTGCTATATTGGAAAAGTACTGCCTGAAGTAATGACTGTAACCCATAACAAAATGAAAGATATTCACCGCAGTGCCCAAGCTCCTATACTCACACTCATTACGAGCACGTCGTTAAACGGCACCTGATAGAGAGGACAGAGCATTCAGCCTCTGATCTGATCCATGAATCCACCGGGATTCAATTCCTACTCGCGTTAGATATCACTCATACCGCCAGAGGAGTGATAAATTACAAATATATATCTGCGCTTGCAAATTTATTAGACAATATCACCGAAATGTATGACGACACATTCAGGTACACTGGGAAAGAGTTACAAGCCTACAAAACAGAACTGGTTCAGCATAGGATGATTCTCAATTACCTCACAGCTGTGACAGGCGGGTATTGTGTTACCCTAGCAACTCAATATGGAATAAAGTGCTGCACGTACATTACAAACAGCACGGAGGACCCAGCCGAGGTCATAGACCAAAAGATGGATAACATTTTACAATTAAAATGGGAGTTTCGAAGGAAACACAATCTCACACTCGCTGCTGTGGGTAATGAGCTGACCAGTTGGGTGTCATGGTTGAACCCACGAAATTGGTTCTCGGGCTTAGTAGAATGGGCTTCAAGGTATTATTATGGATGTAGGGAAATTTCTTTTGTGTATTCTAGGAGTCGTCATATTGGTTGGCCTGATATTTAGATGCGTTCGGGTTTTAACGAAGAGTAAAAGTAATACCAGGGTGATGAGTCTAAGGAGTGAGGACACTGTACTAACAACAACTAATTTGATTTATGACCCAACGATAGAGACAATGTTGTGATGAAAATGTGATTCCACGGTCCGTTTCTTTCACCCGTTTCTCCTTTGTTTTCCTCCAAGGTACAAAGACATCCGCTTGGAAGAAGAATTTGACAACCTCTTTTATACAGACCATTGATGAACTATGCTACAAGCCCCAATTTCCCTAGTGACTTTAACTTTTACGATAGCCCAATACTTTAGAGACTGTAACTTTATGGACAATGGAACAACTTTTGCTCGATATTTATAGCAAAAGCACCGAGAGACATCAGACAACATGTACATCTAGACAAGACATCAGACAAGACCTCAATCGGCGAATGCATATTAAACTCACATAGTTTACGACTGCATGTATAATAATTGCTTCTTTTCTTCACCTCTACAACCTTCAGGTAATGACACACATAGTCGATAGGGAATATAGATACAGATATCAGCACTCACATATCCCCCCATTCATGTATCATCAACTAAATGTGCTCCCCCATTTGTTGCAACCAAAAGCCGAAAAGAGCTCGGTAAAGTTTGACAGCCCATCCACAGACCCGTAATACGGGATAAGAAGGAATTCAAATGTATACTTCGTAATACCTCGAAGCTTGATTTAAAACACGTACGGCACGATGATACATGACCCCTCAAACATGGATTCATACACACATGCTTCTACTATTTCACTAGGTCATACCTTTTTCCCACCTGCTCCTCTCCTCCCTTTACCCAATCATAAAATGGTATTTACATTATGACATATATTTTTCTTTTTTTGAACTGTTTTAGGAAGTGGCAGTTATTGATGACTGCCAAAGTCAGAAAAATATCATGCTACACGTTGCCATATATTCACCTCATGCGCGTGCCTGCTGCACGTGCACATTCTCTCCCGTGCGTGCGGATACTCGCAGCGGCGTGATGGCGCCTCCTCGGCCATGCGCTCGAGCGCGTGGTATGTGCATTTACGGTAGAGTTTGTGTGCGTCTAGCGGGCGACTCAATCGTTAAATAATAAAACTAAATAGTATGTTTTATAGATAATGTTCCCCTTAATAATGACTGTAAGTTTGTTTAATGTAACTGGTCGCTGGACAGAGAAATTCCTCTTTGCATGATATGAAGGGTCAGACAGGGTTTGAGCAGTTGTGTTTGGTACCTAACCAAAGAACATTTTATTAGAAACAATCCGGTGCTGGTTAGGTAAAGATTAATCGCTCCTGCGTATAGTTATGTCTATTAGTAGTTTCTGGACATTTACTATATTTGCGGTTCATTATCCATGCGGCGGGAATTCTCAGATTCCCTCCCACCTGAGCAGTTTGATATAGTCACAGCCCACCTGTTCAAACTAACCTATGACCTTTTGTTATGATGCGAGGAGACATTCCTGTGTCCAATGAACAATGAGATTGTAGGTCCCTTTGTAGTATACTGTACGCAGTGTATATAAGGACAGCCAGCCTGGCCAGCTCAGTCTTCTCTCCACAAACGGTTTTCATCTTGACTAACTCGGAGCTGGTACCAGAGCTGCGCAGCGATCATTCCCCAGTGTGTGTAAGTTATTCTCTGTGACCATTCTAAATCTCTGACTGTATTTGCCATATTCTCTCTCTCTGTTATTGTATAAGATTGTGACGATATTGTATATTTATGTGTAGTTATCCTGCTTAGATATTGATGTTAGCCTGTAGTGTATGAACTGTTAACTGTTTTATTCCTTTTACATAGCTAGATATTGTTAGTAAAGGTGTTGGAACCTTAGCAAGGTATTGTGTGTTTATTACATTGCTGAGAGTATTCAGAGTGTCTCAATCGCTCAAGAGGCTTTCATACAATAGAGGTTAATTAGCATTGCATTGTGCTCACATTACAAAACCAAGGTTTACAGTACAAACTCAATCTTTCACTGTGTTGCATACAAGGTTTACTGAGTGTCATCCCGTGAGCGTCTGCGCCGCTCGTGTTCTCCTCGTGGTCACGAGCGTACGCTACGCTAGTAGCGTAGTATTACGGTAGTCGGCCGCCTATAGCGTGCTCGACACCACGCGTTAAGTTGTGAGAAAGCGTGTCGCATGTGCGTCTCGACCACGGCTAAGCGTCTGCTACGCTAAGTGCGTACCCTTACGGTACCCCATACGCAAATTGCGTACTGAGTCTCTTACCCATTTTATAGTGAATGTAATAAGATAAATAGTTAGCTTTATCAGGAGAGAGGTAATTGTCAGGGTGGCCAGTTAGGAGGAGATTACAGTAGTCCAGTCTGGAAATAATCAGTGAGTGAATAATGATCTTAGTGGCATCCTGGGTGAGAAAAGGTCTGATTCTGGAAATGTTTTTGAGATGAAAATGACAGGTTTGTGAGAGGTGCTGAATGTGTGGTTTGAATGAGAGGGAGGAGTCAAGGATTACGCCAAGACAGCGTACCTGGGGGCTAGAGGAGATAGTCGTGCCATCAATGGATAATGAGATTGTGGGAGGTGAGGTTGTGCGGCAGGGTGGGAAGATGATCAGCTCAGTCTTAGACATGTTGAGTTTAAGAAAGCGCTGGGACATCCAGGAAGAGATAGCAGAAAGACAGTTGGAGGTACGAGTGAGGAGAGCGGGGGAGAGGTCAGGGGAGGAGAGGTAGATTTGAGTGTCATCAGCATAGAGGTAATATTGGAAGTTAAAAGAACTAATGAGTTCACATAAAGAGGACGTATAGAGTGAGAAAAGGAGAGGACCAAGAACAGAGCCTTGGGGGACACCAACAGTTAGTGGAAGTGGGGGAGAGGTAGCATCATGAGAGGAGACAGAGAAGGAACGATCAGAGAGGTAGGAGGACATCCAGGAGAGGGCAGAATCACACAGACCAAGAGAGTGAAGGATTTGCAGAAGGAGAGGGCGATCCACAGTGTCAAAAGCAGCAGAGAGGTCAAGAAGAATAAGCAGAGAGTAGTGGCCCTTAGTTTTGGCTGCATGGAGGTCATTGCATACTTTTGTGAGGGCAGTTTCAGTGGAGTGGAGAGAACAGAAACCAGACTGGAATGGGTCAAGCAGTGAGTGAGAGGAAAGAAAGGCAGTGAGGCGATTATAGACAATACGCTCAAGAAGTTTGGAGGAAAAAGGGAGGAGAGAGATGGGTCGATAGTTGGTAAGAGTGTTTGGATCAAGGGTAGGTTTTTTAAGAATAGGGGAGACAAGAGCATGCTTAAAAGCATTTGCAGTTACAGGTTGTAACTGTACATAGCAATTTTTTGGGAAAATATACTTCTAGGGACTGTGGCCCTCATTCCGTGTTGATCGCTCGCTAGCTACTTTTGGCTGCCGTGCAAATGCATAGTCGCCGCCCACGTGGGGAGTGTATTTTTGCATAGCAGGAGTGCGAACGCCTGTGCAGCAGAGCGGCTGCAAACACATTTTGTACAAAACAAGACCAGCCCTGTAGTTACTTATTCAGTGCGATGATTGCTGCGACGAATGACACGGTAATGACATCAGATACCCGCCCAGCAAACGCCCAGCCACGCCTGCGTTTTTCCAAACACTCCTAGAAAACGCTCAGTTGTCACCCAGAAATTCCCATTTCCTGTCAATCTCCCTGCGTTCGCCAGTGCGACTGAAAGCGTCGCTAGAACCTGTGCAAAACCACAATGATCTTTGTACCCGTACACCGCACATGCACCAGGGCCGTAACTAGGTGTGTGCCGATGGTGCCTTGCCCACAGCGCAACTGCACTGGAGGCGCACCATCAGGCAGCGCACCCCCACGTCCGGCTGTCATATTGCATGAGGGAGTACTGACATTTCCTCTATCCACCGGCGCCTGTGTACAGCTGCCACCTCTGTAAGGTCTGGGGAGTGGCATTTGGTGTGACAATTCCGCCTGTGAGAGCCGCCGCCGCTGTAATGGAGAGCGAGTGTGAGCGCTACTGCACGCGCCATGGTCCGGATGTGAGCCGCCGCTCCCTCTGCTAAGTCCGCTCATACAGAGGGAATGGTACATGTCCTGTAAATGAGCCGGCGCGCACACGCAGGAGGGCCTTGCATTTGTACCTCGGCAGCGCTGTATCGCCGGCTCAACTCCTCCCTCACTTCTTGCATCAGCCGCACCTCAGCCTATCCCCTCATTCTCCCGTCACCCATGTCAGCGTTGTCTGATAGGCTGAGCTGCCTGCAGGAAGACAATCAGTGTTATTCCCTCGTCCTCCCACGGCTCAGCATAGCCCTTCCTCCTCCCTCAGCTCAGCATATCTATTCCCCGACAGTAGTTTAAGTATTGCTGGGCTACACTACAGAGAGTTCACCAAAGCCACTGCACATACTGTACCAGGGCACCTGGCAGGAAAGATGATGTGACCTGTAACTGCTCTCCTGGGCATATAACCAATTTCTGCTGCTGATGGTAACTTCTCTCTTTCATGTCTCTCCCAGCCCCCTCTCTCTCTCCCCATAAACCCCCTCTCTCCCCTTGACCCCCATCTGTCTCCATGCCCCCTCTCTCTCCCCATGCCCCTTCTCTTATTGTGCCTCTGTCTTTTCCCATGCCCCCCTCAGTGGCAAACGCAGGATTTTCATGGGGGGGTTTCCGTGCGCGCGCGTGTATGTGTGTGTGCTCGTAATTGAGTAGCCAGCACACTGCACAAGCTGTGTGTGTGTGTGTGTGTGTGTATGTATATATATATATATATATATATATACACATATACATACGTACATACACACACACATACATATATACACACACACACACAGAATATCTGTACATAGACATACACACATACTGTACACAGCATACATGTGTACACACACAGTTTACATGCACACATCATACACACACACAGTATACATACTAACAGTATACATGCAAACATACAAACATAGTATACATGCACACAGCCACACACGCACAGTATACATGCACACAACACACACACAGTACACATGCATACAGCATATATACATACACACACAGCATACATAGTTACACACTATACATGCACACAGCATACTGTACATACACACAGTATACATGCACACACAGCACACATGCATACAGCATATATACATACACACACTATATATGCACACAGCAAACATACATAGTTACACACACACACACACACACACACACACACTATACATGTACTTAGCATACATACATTAATACACACACACTATACATTTTACATAGCAATACACACATCCATTAACATTGAACAGAACCCCCTCCTCACCTTACACTACAGTGGGAGCCGAAAACAGCAGACACTGCCTCACGTAGCTCTGTCTCATGGCCCCGGCTTGAACTGCCTGAGAGGAGCTGCGTGCTTCCGCTGCAGCTCCTCCTACAGGCAGCCAGCAGCGGCAGCAGCCAGGTTCACACTGTCACTCGGACAGTGTAAAGAGGAGGGAGCTGCTGCATAAGCTTCTCCTCATTTAAAAAAAAAAAAAAATCGGACGGAAGCGCCGATGGATCGGAGACCAGTGGGGGTTTCTAGGTACTCGGAAACCCCCCCTGCGTGCGCGTATGCCCATCTCTCTCTCTTTCTGTCCTGCCCCATGTCTCCCTAGGTTCTGTATACATATATACGGGACGGTAACGGTGTGTGTGTGTGTGTGTGTGTGTGTGGCACTCAACGGTAAGTAGCAGCACGCCCCGGTGCCCTAGTCCAAGGTAAAATACTGGTCCAAATGGGAAACAATTAAAGGCACTCAGAGAGGCAAAAAAAAAAACGGAGCACTCAATTTATGATGAATCGACGTTTCGGAGCTTACGCCCCTTTATCAAGACATCATACACCTATATATATACCGTGTAACGGTTCGGCAGCACTCTGAGATTATAATCAAAAATTAAATTGATACAGTGTCACAGCATACCAACGTTTTGGGGCCTGTATCCTTTACAAAGCCCTCCGAAACGTTGGTATGATGTAACACTGTATTAATATAAATTTTGATAATAATCTCTGAGTGCTACTGGTTGTTTACTGGTATATATATATATATATATACACCCCCCCCCCCCCCCCCAAAAAAAAAAAAAAAATCCTGCTTTTGCCCCTTGCGCGGTGTGGGTGGTCATGACGCCTTTGAGAGCCGCTGTAGCTGGATGGCAGGGCGACCCTACAGGTGAGAACACACACACATACACCCCTCCCTGGCTCTGCTGCCTAATGTGTAAAAAAGGGGGACTCTGCCTGCTGTAATGTGTAAAATGGGACTCTACCTGCCATACTGTGTAAAAGGGGGACTCTACCTGCCGTACTGTGTAAAAGGGAGCTACGTGGCCACGCCCCTAGATTTTTTGCACACGCCTATGCCGCTCATTGGCCCTGTTTCACATTTGGTGGTGGTAATGGTGTTGTGGGGGGGCGCCGATGCTGTTTCTTGCACACAGCGCTAAAATATCTAGTTACGAAGGAAAAACTGCCAATATTGTTTACAAAGAAATTTTGTGAGCAATATGTGCAATATAAAATATACATCACAATATTAAATGGCACTAATATATTTGTAAAATTAGTTCCACTGAGCAATAACAGACATCTACGCGAGCAAAGCCACAGGCAAACACTAGTTTATAAATGTTTTGTACTTTTTATCATTAAGGGGGAATTCAATTACTGGAAGAAAACGCATTTTGGGGTATAAAGATGCGCAATTACCGTGAATCGTGGTAAATTTGCCAAACGCCTATTAAATTGTCCGCGAAAACATTTTTGCTGTAATTTTACTGCAAATTTCAATTCACCAACTTTGAGCAGGAAAAAGTTTAAAAAATGTCGCGATTTGGTTCTGGACCTGTGGGACAAACCCCTGAATGACTAAGTAGGCACTTAGTAGTTTTTAATTATTTTTAATTGGCCAATAATGACATGTCATTTTTGGGGTGAATAAGTGCAAAATGATGGAATTTGGGGTACAAGGTATGGGACAGGTATATTGGGGTGCTTTATGAGTGGGACAAGTGTTTTTAGACTTGCACGTAGGAGTAATTGGTCTGTTTCCACTTTTTTTTAAAAGTCCCCTAAAATGACCCAAATATACTGTACACTTACACCCATTTTTATGTACCCCAAGTTTAAAAAAAAAATGCATATAACAGCCATTTAACATAATTTAAGTACCAGATATACTTTTTTTTTATAACCAATTATAAATAAATAATACACTTTATACTGTTATCCAGTGTTAGTTTAGCTTTTTTGGGGGGTATGAACAGATTTTTCACTTTCAGCACCAATTATTTAAATTTAATTTCATACCTGTGAAAAGTACGTTTTCGTGGTAAAAAAAGATACAAAAATAGCAATCGCAGTAAAATGCTGTGATTTTGACGCTAACTCAATAGCCCCCTAAGTGTTTACTAGTGAATTCTAAGGTGCTTATTCAATTAGCCATACAGTATATTTCCACAATTCATAGTTATGGTAGCAACATATTGTATATTTTTGCTTGTGCCTCATAGACATGCAAGAAAATTAAGTAATTCCCTGTGGTGCATGCATCTACACATAGGGCCTGATTTGGATTTGTATGCAAAGTTGCAAACCCGATGGTTTACATACAAATCCAATTGTTGGAGGTCTGTGAATAACCATGACCAGGGGCGGATTGGGAACAAAAAGCGGCCCTGGAAAAATTTGTACTAGTGGCCCCACATGGGCAGCACCAGAGGTGTAAGGTCTAGCTATGGGCCATGGCAGCAGCAGCCTCCCCCCAAGACTTTCCAGATAGTGGGCATGTCCAGCATCAAGGGGGAAGTTAAAAAGAAATAAAATTAATTATTATGAGCACATTATATGATACACATTCAGAATTTAGGAAACTATATCATTCTTTAGAACGATATATTTTCTTGCTTATTACACCAACTGTATCCCAATCACTATTCACTCAATCTTATATGTCAGCCAAGCAGGCAGACAGAGCATACACTAGATTAGGGGTGGGCAAAATACGGCCCGCGGGCCGGATGCGGCCCGCAAACCAATCCTGCCCGGCCCACTGCCTCCCACCAGCGAGCAATGACAAGCGGCCCGACCAGCTGAGCTGCTTGTCATTGCTCTGCAGTACCTCCAAGCTGCCGGCGCCTGTCTCCCCTGCTGCTGCTGCTGCTGCACGGCGCCTGCGTTGTAGTCTCCTCCTCCCGCCTCCAGAGTCCCCAGTGACAACGGCTGTGTTCAGCCGAAAAGGGGGCGGAGCTACGTGCCGACGAGGGGGCGGGGCTACACGGACCTCAAGGGGCGGAGCTACACGGGACAAGAGCCAGGCTGCTGCAGATCAATCCTTCCTGCACTGCCAGCCAGATCAGTGGAAAAAGTGAGTGAAAGAAAGAAAAGTGTGTGTGTTAGTGTGTGTATATTTGTGTGTGCGGGCAGTGGCGTCTGACTGTTTTTAGGTTGGGGGGGGTAGAGATCTTTAGCTCTCGCTTTATCAACCCCTCCTGTGTTCTGTCACTGTGTCACCCCCACCGTGTTCTGTCACCATGTCACCCCCCCATGTTCTGTCACCGTGTCACACCCCCGTGTTCTGTCACCATGTCACCCCCCATGTTCTGTCACCATGTCACCCCCCATGTTCTGTCACCGTGTCACACCCCAGTGTTCTGTCACCGTGTCACCCCATGTTTTGTCACGGTGTCCCCCCCCCATGTTCTGTCACCGTGTCACACCCCAGTGTTCTGTCACTGTGTCACCCCATGTTTTGTCACCGTGTCACCCCATGTTTTGTTACTGTGTCACCCCCACCGTGTTCTGTCACCATGTCACCCCCCCATGTTCTGTCACCGTGTCACACCCCACTTTTTTTTTAAAAGTCCCCTAAAATGACCCAAATATACTGTACACTTACACCCATTTTTATGTACCCCAAGTTTAAAAAAAAAAATGCATATAACAGCCATTTAACATAATTTAAGTACCAGATATACTTTTTTTTATAACCAATTATAAATAAATAATACACTTTATACTGTTATCCAGTGTTAGTTTAGCTTTTTTGGGGGGTATGAACAGATTTTTCACTTTCAGCACCAATTATTTAAATTTAATTTCATACCTGTGAAAAGTACGTTTTCGTGGTAAAAAAAGATACAAAAATAGCAATCGCAGTAAAATGCTGTCATTTTGACGCTAACTCAATAGCCCCCTAAGTGTTTACTAGTGAATTCTAAGGTGCTTATTCAATTAGCCATACAGTATATTTCCACAATTCATAGTTATGGTAGCAACATATTGTATATTTTTGCTTGTGCCTCATAGACATGCAAGAAAATTAAGTAATTCCCTGTGGTGCATGCATCTACACATAGGGCCTGATTTGGATTTGTATGCAAACTAGAGATGAGCGGGTTCGGTTTCTCTGAATCCGAACCCGCCAGAACTTCATGTTTTTTTTCACGGGTCCGAGCGACTCGGATCTTCCCGCCTTGCTCGGTTAACCCGAGCGCGCCCGAACGTCATCATGACGCTGTCGGATTCTCGCGAGGCTCGGATTCTATCGCGAGACTCGGATTCTATATAAGGAGCCGCGCGTCGCCGCCATTTTCACACGTGCATTGAGATTGATAGGGAGAGGACGTGGCTGGCGTCCTCTCCGTTTAGAATAGATTAGAGAGACACTTGATTTACTAATTTTGGGGAGCATTAGGAGTACTCAGTACAGTGCAGAGTTTTGCTGATAGTGACCAGTGACCACCAGTTTTATTTATAATCCGTTCTCTGCCTGAAAAAAGCGATACACAGCACACAGTGACTCAGTCACATACCATATCTGTGTGCACTGCTCAGGCTCAGGCCAGTGTGCTGCATCATCTATTATCTATATATAATATTATATATATCTGTCTGACTGCTCAGCTCACACAGCTTATAATTGTGGGGGAGACTGGGGAGCACTACTGCAGTGCCAGTTATAGGTTATAGCAGGAGCCAGGAGTACATAATATATTATATAGTGAGTGACCACCAGACACACAGTGCAGTTTATTTAATATATCCGTTCTCTGCCTGAAAAAAGCGATACACACAGTGACTCAGTCAGTCACATACCATATCTGTGTGCACTGCTCAGGCTCAGGCCAGTGTGCTGCATCATCTATATATATTATATATCTGTCTGACTGCTCAGCTCACACAGCTTATAATTGTGGGGGAGACTGGGGAGCACTACTGCAGTGCCAGTTATAGGTTATAGCAGGAGCCAGGAGTACATAATATTATATTAAAATTAAACAGTGCACACTTTTGCTGCAGGAGTGCCACTGCCAGTGTGACTAGTGACCAGTGACCTGACCACCAGTATATATAATATTAGTAGTATACTATCTCTTTATCAACCAGTCTATATTAGCAGCAGACACAGTACAGTGCGGTAGTTCACGGCTGTGGCTACCTCTGTGTCGGCACTCGGCAGCCCGTCCATAATTGTATATACCACCTAACCGTGGTTTTTTTTTCTTTCTTTATACATACATACTAGTTACGAGTATACTATCTCTTTATCAACCAGTCTATATATTAGCAGCAGACACAGTACAGTGCGGTAGTTCACGGCTGTGGCTACCTCTGTGTCGGCACTCGGCAGCCCGTCCATAATTGTATATACCACCTAACCGTGGTTTTTTTTTCTTTCTTTATACATACATACTAGTTACGAGTATACTATCTCTTTATCAACCAGTCTATATATTAGCAGCAGACACAGTACAGTGCGGTAGTTCACGGCTGTGGCTACCTCTGTGTCGGCACTCGGCAGCCCGTCCATAATTGTATATACCACCTAACCGTGGTTTTTTTTTCTTTCTTTATACATACATACTAGTTACGAGTATACTATCTCTTTATCAACCAGTCTATATATTAGCAGCAGACACAGTACAGTGCGGTAGTTCACGGCTGTGGCTACCTCTGTGTCGGCACTCGGCAGCCCGTCCATAATTGTATATACCACCTAACCGTGGTTTTTTTTTCTTTCTTTATACATACATACTAGTTACGAGTATACTATCTCTTTATCAACCAGTCTATATATTAGCAGCAGACACAGTACAGTGCGGTAGTTCACGGCTGTGGCTACCTCTGTGTCGGCACTCGGCAGCCCGTCCATAATTGTATATACCACCTAACCGTGGTTTTTTTTTCTTTCTTTATACATACATACTAGTTACGAGTATACTATCTCTTTATCAACCAGTCTATATATTAGCAGCAGACACAGTACAGTGCGGTAGTTCACGGCTGTGGCTACCTCTGTGTCGGCACTCGGCAGCCCGTCCATAATTGTATATACCACCTAACCGTGGTTTTTTTTTCTTTCTTTATACATACATACTAGTTACGAGTATACTATCTCTTTATCAACCAGTCTATATATTAGCAGCAGACACAGTACAGTGCGGTAGTTCACGGCTGTGGCTACCTCTGTGTCGGCACTCGGCAGCCCGTCCATAATTGTATATACCACCTAACCGTGGTTTTTTTTTCTTTCTTTATACATACATACTAGTTACGAGTATACTATCTCTTTATCAACCAGTCTATATATTAGCAGCAGACACAGTACAGTGCGGTAGTTCACGGCTGTGGCTACCTCTGTGTCGGCACTCGGCAGCCCGTCCATAATTGTATACCACCTAACCGTGGTTTTTTTTTCTTTCTTTATACATACATACTAGTTACGAGTATACTATCTCTTTATCAACCAGTCTATATATTAGCAGCAGACACAGTACAGTGCGGTAGTTCACGGCTGTGGCTACCTCTGTGTCGGCACTCGGCAGCCCGTCCATAATTGTATATACCACCTAACCGTGGTTTTTTTTTCTTTCTTTATACATACATACTAGTTACGAGTATACTATCTCTTTATCAACCAGTCTATATATTAGCAGCAGACACAGTACAGTGCGGTAGTTCACGGCTGTGGCTACCTCTGTGTCGGCACTCGGCAGCCCGTCCATAATTGTATACTAGTATCCAATCCATCCATCTCCATTGTTTACCTGAGGTGCCTTTTAGTTGTGCCTATTAAAATATGGAGAACAAAAATGTTGAGGTTCCAAAATTAGGGAAAGATCAAGATCCACTTCCACCTCGTGCTGAAGCTGCTGCCACTAGTCATGGCCGAGACGATGAAATGCCAGCAACGTCGTCTGCCAAGGCCGATGCCCAATGTCATAGTACAGAGCATGTCAAATCCAAAACACCAAATATCAGTAAAAAAAGGACTCCAAAACCTAAAATAAAATTGTCGGAGGAGAAGCGTAAACTTGCCAATATGCCATTTACAACACGGAGTGGCAAGGAACGGCTGAGGCCCTGGCCTATGTTCATGGCTAGTGGTTCAGCTTCACATGAGGATGGAAGCACTCAGCCTCTCGCTAGAAAAATGAAAAGACTCAAGCTGGCAAAAGCAGCACAGCAAAGAACTGTGCATTCTTCGAAATCCCAAATCCACAAGGAGAGTCCAATTGTGTCGGTTGCGATGCCTGACCTTCCCAACACTGGACGTGAAGAGCATGCGCCTTCCACCATTTGCACGCCCCCTGCAAGTGCTGGAAGGAGCACCCGCAGTCCAGTTCCTGATAGTCAGATTGAAGATGTCAGTGTTGAAGTACACCAGGATGAGGAGGATATGGGTGTTGCTGGCGCTGGGGAGGAAATTGACCAGGAGGATTCTGATGGTGAGGTGGTTTGTTTAAGTCAGGCACCCGGGGAGACACCTGTTGTCCGTGGGAGGAATATGGCCGTTGACATGCCAGGTGAAAATACCAAAAAAATCAGCTCTTCGGTGTGGAGGTATTTCACCAGAAATGCGGACAACAGGTGTCAAGCCGTGTGTTCCCTTTGTCAAGCTGTAATAAGTAGGGGTAAGGACGTTAACCACCTCGGAACATCCTCCCTTATACGTCACCTGCAGCGCATTCATAATAAGTCAGTGACAAGTTCAAAAACTTTGGGTGACAGCGGAAGCAGTCCACTGACCAGTAAATCCCTTCCTCTTGTAACCAAGCTCACGCAAACCACCCCACCAACTCCCTCAGTGTCAATTTCCTCCTTCCCCAGGAATGCCAATAGTCCTGCAGGCCATGTCACTGGCAATTCTGACGAGTCCTCTCCTGCCTGGGATTCCTCCGATGCATCCTTGCGTGTAACGCCTACTGCTGCTGGCGCTGCTGTTGTTGCCGCTGGGAGTCGATGGTCATCCCAGAGGGGAAGTCGTAAGCCCACTTGTACTACTTCCAGTAAGCAATTGACTGTTCAACAGTCCTTTGCGAGGAAGATGAAATATCACAGCAGTCATCCTACTGCAAAGCGGATAACTGAGTCCTTGACAACTATGTTGGTGTTAGACGTGCGTCCGGTATCCGCCGTTAGTTCACAGGGAACTAGACAATTTATTGAGGCAGTGTGCCCCCGTTACCAAATACCATCTAGGTTCCACTTCTCTAGGCAGGCGATACCGAGAATGTACACGGACGTCAGAAAAAGACTCACCAGTGTCCTAAAAAATGCAGTTGTACCCAATGTCCACTTAACCACGGACATGTGGACAAGTGGAGCAGGGCAGGGTCAGGACTATATGACTGTGACAGCCCACTGGGTAGATGTATGGACTCCCGCCGCAAGAACAGCAGCGGCGGCACCAGTAGCAGCATCTCGCAAACGCCAACTCTTTCCTAGGCAGGCTACGCTTTGTATCACCGCTTTCCAGAATACGCACACAGCTGAAAACCTCTTACGGCAACTGAGGAAGATCATCGCGGAATGGCTTACCCCAATTGGACTCTCCTGTGGATTTGTGGCATCGGACAACGCCAGCAATATTGTGTGTGCATTAAATATGGGCAAATTCCAGCACGTCCCATGTTTTGCACATACCTTGAATTTGGTGGTGCAGAATTTTTTAAAAAACGACAGGGGCGTGCAAGAGATGCTGTCGGTGGCCAGAAAAATTGCGGGACACTTTCGGCGTACAGGCACCACGTACAGAAGACTGGAGCACCACCAAAAACTACTGAACCTGCCCTGCCATCATCTGAAGCAAGAAGTGGTAACGAGGTGGAATTCAACCCTCTATATGCTTCAGAGGTTGGAGGAGCAGCAAAAGGCCATTCAAGCCTATACAATTGAGCACGATATAGTAGGTGGAATGCACCTGTCTCAAGTGCAGTGGAGAATGATTTCAACGTTGTGCAAGGTTCTGATGCCCTTTGAACTTGCCACACGTGAAGTCAGTTCAGACACTGCCAGCCTGAGTCAGGTCATTCCCCTCATCAGGCTTTTGCAGAAGAAGCTGGAGGCATTGAAGAAGGAGCTAAAAGGGAGCGATTCCGCTAGGCATGTGGGACTTGTGGATGCAGCCCTTAATTCGCTTAACAAGGATTCACGGGTGGTCAATCTGTTGAAATCAGAGCACTACATTTTGGCCACCGTGCTCGATCCTAGATTTAAAGCCTACCTTGGATCTCTCTTTCCGGCAGACACAGGTCTGCTGGGGTTGAAAGACCTGCTGGTGACAAAATTGTCAAGTCAAGCGGAACGCGACCTGTCAACATCTCCTCCTTCACATTCTCCCGCAACTGGGGGTGCGAGGAAAAGGCTCAGAATTCCGAGCCCACCCGCTGGCGGTGATGCAGGGCAGTCTGGAGCGACTGCTGATGCTGACATCTGGTCCGGACTGAAGGACCTGACAACGATTACGGACATGTCGTCTACTGTCACTGCATATGATTCTCTCAACATTGATAGAATGGTGGAGGATTATATGAGTGACCGCATCCAAGTAGGCACGTCACACAGTCCGTACTTATACTGGCATGAAAAAGAGGCAATTTGGAGGCCCTTGCACAAACTGGCTTTATTCTACCTAAGTTGCCCTCCCACAAGTGTGTACTCCGAAAGAGTGTTTAGTGCCGCCGCTCACCTTGTCAGCAATCGGCGTACGAGGTTACATCCAGAAAATGTGGAGAAGATGATGTTCATTAAAATGAATTATAATCAATTCCTCCGCGGAGACATTGACCAGCAGCAATTGCCTCCACAAAGTACACAGGGAGCTGAGATGGTGGATTCCAGTGGGGACGAATTGATAATCTGTGAGGAGGGGGATGTACACGGTGATATATCGGAGGGTGAAGATGAGGTGGACATCTTGCCTCTGTAGAGCCAGTTTGTGCAAGGAGAGATTAATTGCTTCTTTTTTGGGGGGGGTCCAAACCAACCCGTCATATCAGCCACAGTCGTGTGGCAGACCCTGTCACTGAAATGATGGGTTGGTTAAAGTGTGCATGTCCTGTTTTGTTTATACAACATAAGGGTGGGTGGGAGGGCCCAAGGACAATTCCATCTTGCACCTCTTTTTTCTTTTCTTTTTCTTTGCATCATGTGCTGATTGGGGAGGGTTTTTTGGAAGGGACATCCTGCGTGACACTGCAGTGCCACTCCTAGATGGGCCCGGTGTTTGTGTCGGCCACTAGGGTCGCTAATCTTACTCACACAGTCAGCTACCTCATTGCGCCTCTTTTTTTCTTTGCGTCATGTGCTGTTTGGGGAGGGTTTTTTGGAAGGGACATCCTGCGTGACACTGCAGTGCCACTCCTAGATGGGCCCGGTGTTTGTGTCGGCCACTAGGGTCGCTAATCTTACTCACACAGCTACCTCATTGCGCCTCTTTTTTTTTTTGCGTCATGTGCTGTTTGGGGAGGGTTTTTTGGAAGGGACATCCTGCGTGACACTGCAGTGCCACTCCTAGATGGGCCCGGTGTTTGTGTCGGCCACTAGGGTCGCTAATCTTACTCACACAGCTACCTCATTGCGCCTCTTTTTTTCTTTGCGTCATGTGCTGTTTGGGGAGGGTTTTTTGGAAGGGCCATCCTGCGTGACACTGCAGTGCCACTCCTAGATGGGCCCGGTGTTTGTGTCGGCCACTAGGGTCGCTAATCTTACTCACACAGCTACCTCATTGCGCCTCTTTTTTTCTTTGCGTCATGTGCTGTTTGGGGAGGGTTTTTTGGAAGGGACATCCTGCGTGACACTGCAGTGCCACTCCTAGATGGGCCCGGTGTTTGTGTCGGCCACTAGGGTCGCTAATCTTACTCACACAGCTACCTCATTGCGCCTCTTTTTTTCTTTGCGTCATGTGCTGTTTGGGGAGGGTTTTTTGGAAGGGCCATCCTGCGTGACACTGCAGTGCCACTCCTAGATGGGCCCGGTGTTTGTGTCGGCCACTAGGGTCGCTAATCTTACTCACACAGCTACCTCATTGCGCCTCTTTTTTTCTTTGCGTCATGTGCTGTTTGGAGAGGGTTTTTTGGAAGGGCCATCCTGCGTGACACTGCAGTGCCACTCCTAGATGGGCCCGGTGTTTGTGTCGGCCACTAGGGTCGCTAATCTTACTCACACAGCTACCTCATTGCGCCTCTTTTTTTCTTTGCGTCATGTGCTGTTTGGGGAGGGTTTTTTGGAAGGGACATCCTGCGTGACACTGCAGTGCCACTCCTAGATGGGCCCGGTGTTTGTGTCGGCCACTAGGGTCGCTTATCTTACTCACACAGCGACCTCGGTGCAAATTTTAGGACTAAAAATAATATTGTGAGGTGTGAGGTATTCAGAATAGACTGAAAATGAGTGTAAATTATGGTTTTTGAGGTTAATAATACTTTGGGATCAAAATGACCCCCAAATTCTATGATTTAAGCTGTTTTTTAGTGTTTTTTGAAAAAAACACCCGAATCCAAAACACACCCGAATCCGACAAAAAAAATTCGGTGAGGTTTTGCCAAAACGCGTTCGAACCCAAAACACGGCCGCGGAACCGAACCCAAAACCAAAACACAAAACCCGAAAAATTTCAGGCGCTCATCTCTAATGCAAACCCGATGGTTTACATACAAATCCAATTGTTGGAGGTCTGTGAATAACCATGACCAGGGGCGGATTGGGAACAAAAAGCGGCCCTGGAAAAATTTGTACTAGTGGCCCCACATGGGCAGCACCAGAGGTGTAAGGTCTAGCTATGGGCCATGGCAGCAGCAGCCTCCCCCCACGACTTTCCAGATAGTGGGCATGTCCAGCATCAAGGGGGAAGTTAAAAAGAAATAAAATTAATTATTATGAGCACATTATATGATACACATTCAGAATTTAGGAAACTATATCATTCTTTAGAACGATATATTTTCTTGCTTATTACACCAACTGTATCCCAATCACTATTCACTCAATCTTATATGTCAGCCAAGCAGGCAGACAGAGCATACACTAGATTAGGGGTGGGCAAAATACGGCCCGCGGGCCGGATGCGGCCCGCAAACCAATCCTGCCCGGCCCACTGCCTCCCACCAGCGAGCAATGACAAGCGGCCCGACCAGCTGAGCTGCTTGTCATTGCTCTGCAGTACCTCCAAGCTGCCGGCGCCTGTCTCCCCTGCTGCTGCTGCTGCTGCACGGCGCCTGCGTTGTAGTCTCCTCCTCCCGCCTCCAGAGTCCCCAGTGACAACGGCTGTGTTCAGCCGAAAAGGGGGCGGAGCTACGTGCCGACGAGGGGGCGGGGCTACACGGACCTCAAGGGGCGGAGCTACACGGGACAAGAGCCAGGCTGCTGCAGATCAATCCTTCCTGCACTGCCAGCCAGATCAGTGGAAAAAGTGAGTGAAAGAAAGAAAAGTGTGTGTGTTAGTGTGTGTATATTTGTGTGTGCGGGCAGTGGCGTCTGACTGTTTTTAGGTTGGGGGGGGTAGAGATCTTTAGCTCTCGCTTTATCAACCCCTCCTGTGTTCTGTCACTGTGTCACCCCCACCGTGTTCTGTCACCATGTCACCCCCCCATGTTCTGTCACCGTGTCACACCCCCGTGTTCTGTCACCATGTCACCCCCCATGTTCTGTCACCGTGTCACACCCCAGTGTTCTGTCACCGTGTCACCCCATGTTTTGTCACGGTGTCCCCCCCCCATGTTCTGTCACCGTGTCACACCCCAGTGTTCTGTCACTGTGTCACCCCATGTTTTGTCACCGTGTCACCCCATGTTTTGTTACTGTGTCACCCCCACCGTGTTCTGTCACCATGTCACCCCCCCATGTTCTGTCACCGTGTCACACCCCAGTGTTCTGTCACTGTCACCCCATGTTCTGTCACCGTGTCACCCCCCCATGTTCTGTCACCGTGTCACACCCCAGTGTTCTGTCACCGTGTCACCCCATGTTTTGTCACCGTGTCAAACCCACCGTGTTCTGTCACCATGTCACCCCCCCATGTTCTGTCACCGTGTCACCCCCCCGTGTTCTGTCACCGTTTCACACCCCCGTATTCTGTCACCGTGTCACCCCCCCATGTTCTGTCACAATGTCACCCCCCCTTGTTCTGTCACCGTGTCACACCCCAGTGTTCTGTCACTGTGTCACCCCATGTTTTGTCACCGTGTCACCCCCCCATGTTCTGTCACCGTGTCACACCCCAGTGTTCTGTCACTGTGTCACCCCATGTTTTGTCACCGTGTCACTCCCCCGTGTTCTGTCACTGTGTCACACCCCCGTGTTCTGTCACTGTCACCCCCCGTGTTCTGTCACTGTCACCCCCTGTGTTCTGTCACTGTGTCACCCCATGTTCTGTCACCGTGTCAACCCCCGTGTTCTGTCACTGTGTCACCCCCACCGTGTTCTGTCACTGTCACCCTAGTGTTCTGTCACCGTGTCACTCCCCCGTGTTCTATCACTGTCACATCCCCGTGTTCTATTACTGTGTCACACCTTTCCCCAGGGGCCATAATACACTGGATAATTTGCTTGCTGTGCAATGATTATCCCAAATAAAATGTTAATGTGTAAAAGGGGGCTCTACCTGCTGTAATGTGTGAAAGGGGGCTCTACCTTCCGTACTGTGTAAAAAGTGGGCTCTACCGTCCATACTGTGTATAAGGGAGCTCTAACTGCCATAATGTGTGTAAAAGGGGCTCTACCTGGTGTAATGTGTTTAAGTGGCGCTACTGTGTGGCGCAATTTGAGTAATGGAGAATTTTGAGCAGCCTAATATGAATCTGTATTATTTTTTGGCCATGCCCCTTCCACATGAAGCCACGTCCCTATATTTTTGGCACGTGGGTGGGGGGGGGGGGGGGAGCTGCTATTTTATGTGTGGCCCTCGGATACTGACAAGAAAGTGTCAAGTGGCCCCTCAGCTGAAATAATTGCCCACCCCTGCACTAGATCATCTGCAATCACAGGCTAAGTGGCAAAGTAATTTTCATATATGCAAATTATTTTGCATCTTATTCATTATGTCTATAAAAAGGACATGTCCTCAAACAAAACAGGCCCTACAGGTGCGTCGGCCCACCGGGAATCTTCCCTGTAAGCCCTATGGCCAATCCGCCTCTGACCATGACTTGTTCTGCGCATGTGCAGAATGGGTCCTGCGATATCCATTTTGTAGGTGCCAGGTCCGTTTTCTAGGAGTGGCGGGCCCATGGTCTGCGTCGCAGACTTCCTGGACACAGGAGTCCGGATCTGATGATTAGTCTGAGTAAGCATCGGCTTGGGTCTTGATGGTGATCCGATGCTGCGTCTTCGTACACAGCACTTGTATTACAGATGCATGAAGTAGGCGCCTCTTTCCCAGTGGTGCAAGTAGAAAAAATGTCTTATATGTACTGTGTGCGCCCAATAAATGGGTGTGGCCAAATGCCACATGGGGCGTGGTCAATGAAAATGTGGGCGTGATACACATATGGGGGGGCAGATAAACATAAGACCCTAATAGTGCCAGATACATGTTGCCCCACAGTGCCAGATATACATTGTCCCACAGTGCCAGATATACATTACGCCACAGTGCCAGATATACATTGCCCCACAGTGCCAGATATATAATGCCCCACTGTGCCAGATACACAAATGCCCCACAGCGCCAGATATACATTACCTCATAGTGCCAGATACACATTGCCCCACTGTGCCAGATATACATTGCCCCACAGTGCCAGATACACATTGCCCCACAGTGCCAGATACACATTGCCCCAGAGTGCCAGATATACAAATGCCCCCAGATTGCCAGATATACATTGCCTTACACTGCCAAATACACATTGCCCCACAGTGCCAGATACACATTGCCCCACAATGCCAGATACAGAAATGCCCCCAGAGTGCCAGATATACATTGCCCTACAGTGGCAGATATACATTGCCCCACAGTGCCAGATACACATTGCCCCACAGTGCCAGATACACAAATGTCCCCAGAGTGCCAGATATACATTGCCTCACAGTGCCAGATACACATTGCCCCACAGTGCCAGATACACATTGCCCCACAGTGCCAGATACACAAATGCCCCCAGAGTGCCTGATATACATTGCCTCACAGTGCCAGATACACATTGCCCCACAGTGCCAGATACACAAATGCCCCCAGAGTGCCAGATATACATTGCCTCACAGTGCCAGATATACATTGCCTCACAGTGCCAGATACACAAATGCCCCCAGTGTGTCAGATATACATTGCCCCCCAGTGCCAGATACAGAAATGCCCCCACCATGCCAGATATGCCCCCAGTGCCAGATATATATATGTCCCCAGAGCTAAATATGCCCCAGTGCCAGATACAGAAATGCCCCCAGTGCCAGATACACATGTCCCCACAGTGCCAGATATGCCCCCAGTGCAAGATACAGAAATTCCCCCAGTGCCAGTTACACATGTCCCCACAGTGCCAGATATGCCCCCAGTGCCTGATATGCCACCAGTGCCAGATACAGAAATGCCCCCAGTGCCAGATACACATGTCCCCCCAGTGCCAGATATGCCCCCAGTGCCAGATACAGACATGCCCCCACAGTGCCAGATATGCCCCCAGTGCCAGATACAGAAATGCCCCCACAGTGCCAGATATGCCCCCAGCGCCAGATACAGAGATGCCCCCAGTGCCAGATATGCCCCCAGTGCCAGATACAGTAATGCCCCCAGTGCCAGATACACATGTCCCCGCAGTGCCAGATATGCCCCCAGTGTCAGGTACACATGTCCTCACAGTGCCCCCCCACCCCCTTCCTATGCTGCTTACCGCGCTGCTGCTGTCCTGTGTGTGAGGGGAGGAGAGCGCAGCATGCGCCTCTCCTGCCCCTCAGTCTCCGGCGGCAGTGCGGGTGTTTACCTTCAATTAAAGCTCGCGGCCCGGCAGCCAAGGCTGATTGGCTCACGGGCCGGCGCCGAATTGAAGGTAGACACTGAGGGGCAGGAGAGGCGCACGCTGCGCTCTCCTCCCCTCACAGCAGCAGCGTGGTGAGCAGCAGCGGAGGGAGGGAGCGGCAGCCCAGTGGCGGTGGTTACCCACAGCTAAATTACAAAGGGGACACCGTACCCGCCCCTTGCATCGCTGCTCTCTCCTACAGATGCATCCTGCTGCATTTTATTTGTACAGCAGTGACGTGCGGTGAGGTGAGACAGAACCTTTCCTGTCATACTAACGTATAAGCCAGAGTTATGACTATATAAAGTATATGAAAAATACAAAGAATATATTAGAATTATCTTCTTTGTATACTCGGGTTCAGGATTATTTGCCGGCCGTCAATATACCGATAGCAACATCCTGGCCGCCAGTATGCCGACAGCGGGGCGAGCGAAAGAGTCCCCTCGCGGGCTTGCTGTGCTCGCCACGATGTGTGCTCGGCGGCTTGATGAGCTCGCCGCAGGTTCTATTCCCACTCTATGGGTGTTGTGGACACCCATGAGTGGGATTAGCCCTGTTGCGCCGGTATTCCGGCTGCCGTCATTGTCAGCTGGTGGGATTCCGGCATCGGTATCCTGAATGCCGGGATCCCGACAGCCAGCAAATTAAACATATACCTATTCTTCTAATCATTTCTAGAGTCAAAACTCTGGAGTAAAAAGTCTATGACAGGTGAGGCAGAAAGTCTAGTTACTGCTCTGGCGAGCGTGGACCACCACCCGAGGGGGAATACTGGGCTGCTGCCGGCCGTCTGCTTTTACACATCTGTCGGGGATCCGGCGTCGAGATCCTGAACCGCGGGATCCCGACAGGCGGTATATTGACCGCACCCCCCAATCCCCCCCCCCCCCACACACACACACACACACACACACATGAACCCTTTGACTTATATATTGTGTGTAAATCAGGCTCTGGTTCTAGCCAGTGCCTCCGGAGCCATTTACCTCACCGCACATCCCTGTTGTACTGTATTGTACAGCCGCAACCCAGCAGCTGTGCAGCACATAGCAAATCAGAATCAGGCCCATGGTGTGATGCTCCAGCAGGAGCTCACAGCTAATTGAATCTTTCCCTAAATATTTTATCAAAATTACAATCTCTGTTTGAACAGAAGTGAGAACATCTTTTGAGCCCGGATGGGGTGGTGGTGCCACAGGGTAAGATTGTCATCTGTCCAAAGTAACCCATCCCCAGTAATCATTTAGTGGTCTATTTACTAAGCCTTGGATGGAGATAAAGTGGACGGAGATAAAGTACCAGCCAATCAGAATCCAACTGCCATGTCATAGGCTGGGTTTGAAAAATGACTGTTAGGAGCTGATTGCCTGGTACTTTATCTCTGTCCACTTTATCTCCATCTAAGGCTTAGTAAATAGACCCCATAACCTTTTATCTATCTCTTATATACAGTGCTCTTTGCCTGGATAAATATAGGGAAATATATGATTTGAAATGCATTATACATAGAAAAATATGGGTCGTACAGAAAGGGATGGGCATATAATGAAGCAAAGTACAGTATCAAGCAGCAGCTTATGTTAGGCAGACAGAGGCGGAACTACCGGCAGTGCAAGCAGTGCGTTGCACTGGGGCCCGCCTCTGTCCAGGGGCCCAAGCATGTAATGAGTCAAACTGACTCATTACATGCCGCTGTGCTCTGCGGGCAACCGCTGCCCGCAGCGCACAGCCACCCGGAGAGGAGAGGAGCAGCGGCACGGACGGGGGAAGGAGGAGGAGGGAGGTGAAGGAGGGAGCCACAGCAGCGCTTTGTTACTGGTGGAGGCGCTGCTGCCCCTCTGCTTCACTATAGGCTGTCTTCCGAGAACAGCCTATAGTGAAAGAGAGGGGCAGCAGCAGCAGAGCCTCCACCAGTAACACAGCGCTGCTGCGGCTCCCTCCTTCACCTCCGTCCTCCTCCTTCTCTCCAGCACGGGAATCGTCTGACGCTGCACCGAGGAGCCTGAGCCAGCAGAGAGGGTAAGTATAATTCTTCTTTCTTTCTTTCTTTCTTTCTTTCTTTCTTTCTTTCTTTCTCGTCTCTTTCTTTCTTTCTTTGTTGGGACTGCCTGCCGCTATGTGTAAAAATGGGGGACTGCCTGCCGCTATGTGTAAAAATGGGGGACTGCCTGCCACTATGTGTAAAAAGGGGGAATCTGCCTGCCGCAATGTGTAAAAAGGGGTAATCTGCCTGCCGCAATGTGTAAAACTGGGGAATCTGCCTGCCGCAATGTGTATAAATGGGGAATCTGCCTGCCGTAATGTGTAAAAAGGGGGGACTGCCTGACGTAATGTGTAAAAAGGGGGAATCTGCCTGCCGCAATGTGTAAAAAGGGGGGACTGCCTGCCGCTATGTGTAAAAAGGGTAATCTGCCTGCCGCTATGTGTAAAAAGGGGGAATCTGCCTGCCGCTATGTGTAAAAAGGGGGAATCTGCCTGCCGTAATGTGTAAAAAGGGGGACGCTGTCTGCCGTAATGTGTAAAAAGGGGATGCTGTCTGCCGTTATGTGTAAAAACTGTACGCTGTCTGCCGTTATGTGTAAAAAGTGTACGCTGTCTGCCGTAATGTGTAAAAAGGGGACGCTGTCTGCCGCTATGTTTAACAAGGGCACGCTGTCTGCCGTTATGTGTAAAAAGTGTACGCTGTCTGCCGTAATGTGTAAAAAGGTGACGCTGTCTGCTGCTATGTTTAACAAGGGCACGCTGTCTGCCGTTATGTGTAAAAAGTGTACGCTGTCTGCCGCTATGTGTAACAAGGGCACGCTGTCTGCCGTTATGTGTAAAAAGTGCACGCTGTCTGCCGTTATGTGTAAAAAGAGGAATCTGTCCGCTGTAAGGTGTAAAAGGGTCTCTACCTGGTGTAGTGGTGCTACTGTGCGGCGTAATTTGAAGAATGGAGACTACTGTGCACGTTTTATGAATTGGTATTATTTTGTGGCTACACCACTTCCCCACGAAGCCAGGCCACTATGTATTTTTGTGCGCGCCTACGGCGCGCACTGCCCCTTTTTGCATGCAGGGGAGGGGCTCCGATGTCGTTTCTTGCACACAGTGCTAAAATGTCTAGTTACGGCACTGTTGCTAGGTATCCATTTCTCTGGCCCTGAGCAGGTCCCCCTCACCAGATCCTCTCCAGGGGTGAGGGGGTGGACTTGGATGGGATGTGTGTGTGTGTGTGTGTGTGTGTGTGTGTGTGTGTGTGTGTGTGTGTGTGTGTGTGTGTGTGTGTGTGTGTGGGGGGGGGGGGGGGGGATGTGGGGGGGGGGGGCAAAGCATTTTGTCGCACCTGGGCCCACCGCTCGCTAGTTCCGCCACTGTAGGCAGGATAATACAGGGAAGTATTTCTAGCATCAAACTCTAATGTTTCATTTGTATAATACTATCACAATAGTTCTTAAGTTAGGTAAATGGAGAAAAGTAAACCATTTCAGTTGATACTGGGGACAAAATTTGGGGCCCTCACCACCATCAGTGCTTTATTGGATCCTTCACAATTAATGGAGTCCCTGTGTACTGACTAAAATTATTTTTTCTCTGGATACATCCTTTATTTGCATACATTTTTTAGGGCCCCATAAATCTACCCCCTAAGGCATCTACTTTATTATAGGGCTAGATACATTATAAAAATGCACTAGAAGATGTAATGAAGGCATTCTAGTTTTCTCCAACACATTATTTGAGTAAAACGGATGCCTCTACAAATGTGTGCAATAGACATCATTATTCTCTACATGGCAGTTAAAGGGTTTTCTCAAGTGAAACAGGCAGAAATATGTGATCATCCAAAAACATCCAGGCTTAGCAGAGAGGTGATCCACCTCTTCTCACCACCTCATTCCAAAGGAAACTTGGTCACCATGGAAACTCCTGTTTCTGCTTGTTATAGAAATTGACAGCAAATTTTTAGAAAACATGTAATCTGCCTTATTAATATTGGAAAAACCATATGGAATGAAGTTGGGTGCAGTATGATTTAGTAGGAGAGAGGAGAGGTTGTCTTGGGGCAGGATGGGGTTTCTATTACATGTACAGTAATGTTTCTAAGGACGGGAAGCATTAAATCTGGAAATTAATTTTATGAGGCATCCTGTATGCGTGCAACGTAGTCATGTGCAAACATTGAAAAAGGGGTGTGGTCATCAGTGACCGCTCTATAGGTGGGGCTGCAGCGCATTTCAAAATTCAAATAGGCGAGCCACACCAACTGCCAGCTAGTTCCGTTAGTTGATATTTGGCAGTTTTTGTGGTGACAGTTGGTGTGTCAACATGCCGGCCAAGCAGAGTGCTGCGAGGCGTAATTGCTCAGTCAGGCATTCAGCTGGCCAGTCCAGCTCATTAGAATATTTGCCCTCCTGGCATTTGCATGCGATGTAGGTGCAGAACGAGATTTAGACCTCGTGGGGCCCTAGGCAAGGTACCGGTTTAGGCCCCCCCCCAAACACTCCATAGCATAACTGTGTATTTTCATTCCTAATTCATGCGCTTTACATTATTTGTAATTTTTCCTCCTTATAGTAATGCCCCTTACACATTACGCCACACACTGTAATGCCCCTTACATGTTATACACCACACAGTAATGCCCCTTATGCATTACACCACACACTGTAATGACCTCAACACATTACGCACCACACCGCAATGCCCTTACACATTATGCCACACACACCATAATTATTATTATTATTATTATTATTATCCTTTATTTATATGGCGCCACAAGGGTTCCGCAGCTCCCAATTACAGAGTACATAAACAAATAATCAAACAGGAAAACAGCAACTTACAGTTGATGACAGTATAGGACAAGTACAGGGTAAATAAACATAGTTACATCAGCAGATGACACTGGAATAAGTATCAGGTGGCAGAAGACTGCTGGATTTGGTACAGTTGAAGATTATTAAAGTAAGAAAAAGGATAAGCACATGAGGGAAGAGGGCCCTGCTCGTGAGAGCTTACATTCTAAAGGGGAGGGGTAGACAGACAGGGGTGACACAGATGGGGTACATAGAGAGCATGGAACAGAGGGTTAGGATGAGATTTGGCTGGGTTTGGTGAAGAAGTGGGTCTTGAGAGCCCGTTTGAAGTTTTGTAGAGAGGTAGAGAGTCTGAGGGGGAGAGGTAGGGAATTCCAGAGAAGTGGTGCAGCACGTGAAAAATCTTGGAGGTAGGAGTGGGAGGAAGTAATCCGTAGGCAGGAGAGCTGGCGTGCATTAGCAGAGCGAAGAGGATGGGTGGGAGTGTAAAGGGAGATAAGGTCAGAGATGTAGATGGGAGAGGAGTGGGTAAGGGCTTTGTAAGCGAGTGTGAGAAGCTTGAAATGGATTCTGAAAGGGAAGGGGAGCCAGTGAAGGTCTAGTAAGAGAGGAGAGGTGGACGTAGTGCATTTGGTGAGGAAAATGAGCCGGGCAGCAGCATTGAGGATAGATTGGAGTGGAGAGAAGTATTTGTCAGGAATGCCAGTCAGGAGGAGATTACAGTAGTCCAGTCTGGAGATGACCAGTGAGTGGATAAGAGTCTTAGTAGCATCCTGGGTCAGAAAGGGTCTGATCCTGGAAATATTTTTTAGATGAAAAAGGCAGGTTTGTGAGATGTGCTGAATGTGTGGTTTGAAGGAGAGGGAGGAGTCAAGGATTACTCCAAGATAATGCCCCTTACACATTATACCACACACCGTAATGCCCCTTACACATTATGCACACACCATAATGCTCTTACACATTATGCATCACACCATAATGCCACTTACACATTATGCCACACACACAGTAATGCCCCTTCCATATGACAGCCTCATACTTACCAGGTTAGGAGGCTGTTTCGTATCTTGGTGCTCGTGGTTCTATCTGACCCACTACCTTGTAATGTTCATTGTAAGGGGTTTTATGTGCCCATAACCCTTCTCTTCATAGCTGGTGCATTGCTGACCTCACTTTAATCTCCCGGAATCCCTGCCCACTGCAGGCTGGCTGCGTGGATTCTGTGAGAAGTAGTTTTAATGCTGCTCCTTGCTCCCCTGTAAACTCTGCAGTACGCGGCGTGTACTAGAGCAGCAGGGAGCTCCCGGCCGAAAGTTCTGCTTCCTGGCGAAGAGGAGACGGTGGCTGAGTAACGGTGTTCCCCAGTTCCCCCAAGCTCAGCCCTCCTCTCCCTCCAGGCATGACCATGCTGTCCCTGTCACTGTGGCAGCCTGGGAACCCCACGATCTTTACCTGTAGCTAGCCAATACTTTCCTGCAGCTAACAGCCCGGGACCCCCTGAATCAGCAATGCTAATTACATAATCTGAACCGAAGTAACTGCTGGGAGATGCCGAGAATATTTATGGCTGCCCAGGGGCGGATTAGAATGGAAAACCAGTTCAGAAATTTTTGAAGCAGCCCTAAATGGGAAGGGGGGTGGGATCCTGTGGAGGAAGCAGAATCTGATGGCATTTGAATTACTCACAATGACACTATCACTGAATGTTACTCCGGCCCCATATCTCCTCCATGACCCTGCTCCTGCAGTCCCATTCTCTCCTTCATCACCCTTTTTTCAGAGCTGACCATATACTGCCCACTTGCTTTTTTGACATAATAACTTTCTTAAGAGCCGACTCAGATACCCAGTTGCTGGCTACACAGAAGGACCTCCAGTAACAAACACACGGCTGCTGAAATGCAGAGAGTGCACTCTTCATTTTATAGTGGGGGTGAGATCTACTTTGTCCTCCAGTCTGACGCTGTCCGGGACTGTGATGCGGCTTGTGATATGGCCAATAAGTCCCACAGCGCAACTTTCAGCCTTGTCACAGTACCAGGGGAATTTAGCAGGATGGACCTCCAAAGCAATATAGCATGGGGAGAATACTGCTCTCATCCTGCTCCTTCCCTCACAATCTGGACCCTCCTCACCCTCCTTACTTTTATGTTATAGCGCTCAGCAGATGTCAGAGAGAACAGATCTGCAGTGTTGCAGCTGTTCCATGCCTTCTTCTTCTTTTTTTTTTTTTAAATATATTTATTGGGCTTTTCACAATTATTACAACAAAACATAGCAAACAGAAATCACATAACAGCGTCGGCACATCCATAAAACAGTGTACATAAGACATATAAGAGGTAATTAGACAGATCAGAGGTACATGAAAGAATAAAAGAATAATGGTATTCCCCTTTAAGGTTTATATTATTCAATGTTAATTGTCAACAGGATAATTCGACGGATAAACGAGACAATAATGTACCTCCCATGCCAGCATTATGTCTCGACACACCACAACCGACATATGTATTCTGCAAAATATTAAGAATCATGGAGAGGCTCAACAAAATAAAAGAAAAAGTAGGGGGAAGGGTTCGAGGGGGGGGGGGGGGGGGAGTTAGGTGTCATCTCCTAAGTCTATCTAGATCAAACAAGAGGATCATAACAGTCCTGTTTCCACATCAACTCATTTAATGCATTGAATCAGATAGCTATTTATTATTTAAAAAAGGGGGGGGAACAGCACCACTTATGTTAAAACATCCCATGAACGCGTACAGCCGACATTTCTCAAATATCCATGACTACCTGAATATATCTCGAGAGACATAAATTTGGTTTTGTAACTCCACTGGTTTTGATGAGATGTATACTCCCCACTTGTAAAGGAAATTTGAACCCCATCCTGAGGCATCTTGAGTCACCTCAAATCGATTAAAATACATATTTCTCATAAGGAGTTGGTCAACTTCTCTCAGTGATGGGGTATGACTAGAAATCCAAGAATTCATAATCACTTTTTTTGCCACTGTCATAAGGTTCGTCAGAAAGGGAATCAAGCGAGAGTGGGATTTACCCAAAGTCCAAGTGTCAAAATTTGCGAACAGTAAGGGAACGGGATCTAAAGTTACTTGTAATGCTAAAGTGGAATTTATATAATAAACCAATTTGTACCAAAATTTTTTAATTTTTCCGCAGGTCCATAAATTGTGAAATAATATCGCTGAGGATGCATTGCATTTTGGACACCGGCCAGATTCCTCTGCAACTAAATGTTTTCTCTGACCTTGTTCCATATATGCCCTAAAAAGTGTTTTAACATGAACCTCCTGTAAGACAGAAGTCCTCAGTGCCCTAAGGGTCCTGTCATAATATTGAAATAAAGCATTGTCATTCATTAAAGACGGTATATCCCTGAACCAGATCTTTTGCGTGTTGTTAATTAATTTTGGTACTTTAGGTTTCATCAATGTTCCATACAACAACCTCGTTTTATACTTATTTTCGGTATAACGGGAAACAATGTGGTTCAAAGGCTCTAAATGTGTTTCTGACTCAGGGCCCGAGGGTATGGACAAAGCGAAATGTGTGACTTGCATCAGGGAGTACAAACTACTACTGGGAAGATTAAATTCAGATTGTAAAACTCTAAAGGGTTTAATGTTGCCTCCCGAGTCAAATACTTGTGACACGGCCCTAAGACCCTTTGAGATCAGTCTCAGACAAGCCGAGTTCTCCAAACCTGGTGTAAAGGAGGGATTACCCCATATGGGTATCCATTCTTTTCTTGTCGTCTGTCTATTCAGCGTGGTGTTCACTGCGCCCCAAGCTTCATAAATATCTATAAATAACAAATTAGCACCAATATTTTTAGGAAAAAGACGTTTCGGGGTGAGCAATAAAGCTCCTGGAGAGTATGGATGGAAATATCCTCGTTTCAATTCAAAGTCTGTGAATTTACTACCTTCCGTCAACCAATCAAGCGCAAATCTGCATAAAAGCGCTCTAGAATAATGCGTGAGGTCTGGTAAGCCTAAACCCCCACTCGGTTTTGGGTATCTTAACTTCCATGAAGCAATCCTAGGCTTTATTGATTTCCAAATAAATTAAGAACAGATCTTGTCAATGTGTTTAATGTCCTTCTTAGTCAGTTTAAGGGGTAACATTTGCATATGGTACATCAGTTTGGGTAGGAGGATAGACTTTACCACTTCTATCCTGCCCAAAAGTGATAATGGTAAGTCATGCCACTGCTCTAGGGATTTTTCCATCTTTAAAATGATGGAGCTAAAATTCAAACTATAGATCGTAGATAAATTGCTAGAGATAAGGATACCAAGGTATTTTAAGTGAGAAGGCATGATTTTTATGTTCCATTCATTGCGTTCCGTCATTGTTTGATGGTTCTTCCCATTTATAAACAGTAGCTCTTTTTAGCTTACATTTATTTTGTAACCTGATATGTTTCCAAATTGAGAAATTAAATTTAAAATTTGCTCCACGCCTTCATGACATTTTTTAAAATGGGTGGTCACAGTTGCAATCCACAGAGCTGCAGAGACATCTTGCAAGTCTCGTTACAACAGAGTGGGCCTGACAAAACACAGTAGTTTGGCGTGGCCACAAGGAAGCCAATCCCGCCTCATTTTTTCTATACTGGGATTTAGGATTGAGTTGATCAATTAAAATATGACCCAGCAACCGCACGGTAAAAAAATAAAACTAGCAACCCCACGGTAAAAAAAATAAAACTTTCATGCCCCTTCCTCCCTCAGCCACCCAGCTAGCCCAGCCCCACACTAAGAAAAAAAACATGCAATTCACTCACCCACCTCCAGAGTCCACTCCAACTGAAGAACAGCACTAATCTGCAGCACACAGCCTCAGTAATCTGACAGTCCACTCAGCACAGCGTAGTTTGGCAGAGCAGTGACAGTGTCACTCACTGTCACCACATACGGCAGTGATTCGGCAGACAGATCTCCACTTAAGCAGATGGGTGCGGCTGTTGAAGATGCCGGCTGGCGTGGGGCTGCACAGCATGACCTCTTGACATAACGCGCAGCTGCGCAGCCCCATAGCCTGCCCAGTTCTCAGCGCTGCCCGGGTGAAAACACACCTGTGCATGTGCACTGAAATCCCGAGATTGGAAGCTCCAAACATGAGATTCAAATCTGGTGTTTTGGGCCAACATCCTGGGTTTCCATTGATCCCGGGACTGGCCTCCGTAGTGGCCACTGCTGCTCAGGAAAAATGCTATGAAGATTTTAAGATTGGCTGCATAGCGACAGTGTGCCCTAAGTGGTGGAGGGGTCCTCTGCCTTCATAGTTGTTCCTGGAAACCCAAATCATAGTCCCCACATTTCACATTAAGCCAAAAATTTGTCTGCACAATTCACATTATACCAAATACACCACTTTCCTCTGGAAGAGAGAAGGTCCTGAGCTGGCACAACACCCACCCATTCCCATCGCCGGGGTGATAATGCCACACATCTGTCAGCGCAGTATACACAACATTCCTCCTATTAATTCACCACAATAGTCTCAATTTTCCGCAGCGTACACTACTGCTGTCACAATAAGATTAAAGTCTTCGGCAGCCACTCACTGTCCAATAAAAAGACATAAAAGAAGCATGAGCACAAGATACTTAAGTGGCATCTCTCAGCAGATACTTATTCCCCATCCTCTGGTCTCCATGCATTCACTCAGAGCCCCACCTCAGGAACAGCCATACTACTCATGCTCTGGTTGTCTGCAGACTCTGAGGTAAATGTATGAAACAGTGATAAGAGTGGAGAAGTGAGCCAGCAGAGAAGTTGCCCATGGAAAACAATCACCATTAAAGTAACATTTATCATTTACATACTGTACAATTGTACGAAGCAACTGATTGGTTGCCATTAGAGATGAGCGGGTTCGGTTCCTCGAGATCCGAACCCCCCCGAACTTCACCTGTTTTACACGGTTCCGAGGCAGCCTCAGATCTTCCCACCTTTCTCGGTTAACCCGAGCGCGCCCGAACGTCATCATCCCACTGTCGTATTCTCGCGAGATTCGTATTGCATATAAAGAGCCGCGCGTCGCCGCCATTTTCACTCGTGCATTGGAGATGATAGCGAGAGGACGTGGCTGCGTTCTCTCAGTTTCTGTGTTCAGTGTGCTGCAAATATCTGTGCTCAGTGTGCTACAAATATCTGTGCTCAGTGTGCTGCAAATATCTACGTTCTCTGCCTGAAAACGCTCCATATCTGTGCTGCATTGTAGTTGTGCGCAGTATATAGTAGGAGGACAGTGCAGAATTTTGATGACCACCAGTATATATATAGCAGTACGGTACAGTAGTCCATTGCTCTACCTCTGTGTTGTCAAGTATACTATCCATGTCTGTGCTGCATTGTAGTTGTGCGCAGTATATAGTAGGAGGACAGTGCAGAATTTTGCTAACCACCAGTATATATATAGCAGTACGGTACAGTAGTCAATTGCTCTACCTCTGTGTCGTCAAGTATACTATCCATATCTGTGCTGCATTGTAGTTGTGCGCAGTATATAGTAGGAGGACAGTGCAGAATTTTGCTGACCACCAGTATATATATAGCAGTACGGTACAGTAGTCAATTGCTCTACCTCTGTGTCGTCAAGTATACTATCCATATCTGTGCTGCATTGTAGTTGTGCGTAGTATATAGTAGGAGGATAGTGCAGAATTTTGCTGACCACCAGTATATATATAGCAGTACGGTACAGTAGTGCATTGCTCTACCTCTGTGTCGTTTTTTTAAAAAAAACACCCGAATCCAAAACACACCCGAATCCGACAAAAAATTTTCAGGGAGGTTTTGCCAAAACGCGTCCGAATCCAAAACACGGCCGCGGGACCGAATCCAAAACCAAGACACAAAACCCAAAAAATGTCCGGTGCACATCTCTAGTTGCCATGGACAACTTCTCCACTGGCTCACTTCTTCACTCTTATCACTGCTTCATACATTTACTCCATAGGGTGGGGCAGGTCTGAGATACATGGTCTGAGCAGAGACCAAGCCTCCCTGTGACTGGACTTTGATGGACCAGGGTGCTATAATAGGAGGTGGGGCTGGGGGAGACAGAGAGAGACAATGGGAAGAGAAGTGGGGAAGAGAGAGACGTGGGGGAGAGATTGAGACATGAGAGAGGGCAGGAGGTGGGGGGGGAGTAAGAGCAAGATGGAGAGAGTGACATATGAGGGACGTGGGGGAGGGGAAGAGAGTCTGAGGGTAAAGTAGTAGCAAGGTAAAGGAAAAAGCTGCAATAGCTAGTGACCCTTCAAATGATGGGTGCAACAAAAATACAGTGTGTGCTGGTAGCTGTGTAATTCTTCCTCAATGTCACTATCAACTGGGAATAATAAATCACCCACATTTCAGTGTGTACTGATGTTTATAACTGGAGTCTCCCCAGAGGGTCACAATACTTACCTGCCTGATACTCATGTGACTGTTGCTCATGGTTCCTGCAGCCACCGCTTTGCGTTCTGAGGACGAGGAGTGGGTCCCGCAGCCCGCTACTCTACAGTTTAAGGAGGGGCCACCAGCGAGGATGGAAAGAGCCGTGTGGTGGTGACCATACAGGCTGCACAGTGCTGCTTCCTCTGCACAGCGAAAATAGCAGGGATTTCCGGCGTTTGGATCCGCTGCTGCTCACATATGCAGCCGCACAGCTCTGCTTCTGAGATCAGTGCCTCTATTGTGGGCGCAGTGCAGACACGGAGGAAGTCGGTCAACGGTGCACAGGCTGCTGCATTGCACAGAGGATGGGCAGTGATCGGCACACATGTGCATGCAGCGCACAGGGCATGGTTTGGTCGCATAGATGTACACCTTGTGAAGTGACCGGAGGGGCAGATCAATGCTTACATCCAGCATGTGCAGCTCAGCAGCAGCATCCACAGTATCCAGCTTTCGCATGTGGAGGATTATGGGGGGGGGGGGGGGGGGCACGGGCCCCTTAGGACCCGCCAGGCCCTAGGTGAGAGCCTAGATTGCCTAGTGGTAAATCCGGCCCTTGCGTAGGTGTGTGTGTGGAGAGTGGTCTGCATGAGTACCCTGCCGGGTGCGAGGTGCAAGGTACTTACCTCCGTTCCTCTCCGGCGGCGGCTCACGGCAGGCTTCAGCACGGCAGCGGGTTTCCGGCATGGAGGGACTTGCATCCGTTAGGATTCTACTCCCTCCAATTAAATTGCGGCAGTTTGAATGGCGCGCCAAGCGTGAGCCAATCGGGGCTCGCGCATTGGCAGCCAATGGGGAAAGGCCGCAGCGAGCCAATCAGGGCTCGCCGCGTCATAGCTCTGCCCTCTCCCTGCATCATATAAGAGACGCTGCGGAGCAGGAGAGCTCAGTCGGGCACCGGACGTGGAAAGAAGAAGAGCTCCAGAAGAAGCAAGAAGAAGAAGCAGTGGCAGCGACGGCGGCGGAGAAGAAGAAGTGGAGGAAGAAGAAGCCAGAAAGAGAAGCGGCGGGGGAAGACGCCCAGCAGTGGAGGTGTGGAGGAGAGTGCTGCAACGTGTGGGAAGCAACAGTGCTGACGAAGCTCCCCACTGCAGCCTCTCCCATTGAGACGGGTAGGCGGCCTTGGGCCACCAACACTTATATATAATCCTTCCTAGAACACCAGGGTTCAGGCACAAGGCCTGCGTGATAGTCAGGCCCTTCTGGCCTGTGCCACTATTAATCAGGCCCTTCCGGCCTGTGCCCCATTCAGTCCTCTGGCCTGTGCCCACAACCAGGCCCTTCCGTCCTGTGCCCACAACCAGGCCCTTCCGGCCTGTGCCCACAACCTGTCCCTTCTGGCCTGTGCCCACAACCAGGCCCTTTCGGCCTGTGCCCACAACCAGGCCCTTCCGGCCTGTGCCCACAACCAGGCCTCCGGTCTGTACCCACAACCAGGCTTCCGGCCTGTGCCCACAACCAGGCCCTTCCGGCCTGTGCCCTCCACCAGGATTCCAGCCTGTGCCCAACACCAGGCTTCCGGCCTGTGCCCTACACAGGCCTTTGGCCTGTGCCCGCATTCAGGCTTAAGCCTAAATTGCCACGGGTACAATTCCAGATTGAATGAGTGAGGAACCTTGTCTGTGAGTGTAATAACTACTGGGAGATACAGGATAAAAAGGGTTGCTGTGTACAGGGCCTGGCCCAGACAAGGATCCCCAGGGAGTGGGCTGTGAGGAAGCTTGCTGGGGATCTGAGTCTGGCAGGAAGTGAGGGACCGGCTGGTTCCCACACTGTGCACACTACAAGGGATTGGAGGGACTGTGGAATAACGGACCCATCCCACATGCCTCAACTGCCCGTGAACCTGAAGTGGACGACTGTCCGCAACAGCACCCTATTCGCACTCTCGTAAAGTGGAGAGCGCCCATCATGTCTGTTAACCTGTGAGCGAAACAGGATATATGGGGTTATTGTATCATCGCGTTGGGGTATTATTTAATCTGATTCATTGCATTGTTGATGTGATCTCTGTCAGTTAAAGCTAGAAACAGCAGTCCCAGTTGTATTTGATATATAGTTCGGCAGGTGAAGTTAGGCAGTAGTCAGTTGTTAGCCGTTAGTTAGATAAACCTGCAGTTAGGGATCCGCTACAATCAAGGTGACGAGCAAGCCAGAAGTAAGTATAGCTCTGTGTCTGTTTGCCCCCCCCCTTCTTCCCGTGCACCGGTCTAAAGGGGGTTTGCTCACGGATGTGAGAGCCCCATTGGCACACTACGCGCGAGAGTGTGAGTGTGTGAAAATTGGGTAGCTGAGGCTTTTAGCCAGCGATGACCTTTCGCCCAACCGTTGAAGGTCGCCGCTACCCCTGACGTATCCCCTTCTCTGCTGAGAAAAAGGGTCGATACTTCCTAATTAACTCACTCTCCTTCCTAGACTGACTGACGACCGCTTTTGGGAGGAGGCATCCACGCTCTGGGTTTCTCCAGAGGTTATGGTCCATCACAACTTCGGCATCCTATAGTGAGAAGGTGTGACCACAGGTAAGCAGTGGGACTACACCTGCATGGAAGCAGGCACTGCAGCGCGGTTCACCCCGTTACACGTGCACACACCTGAAAATGGGGTGTGGACATGCATCACTGGGGTGTGCTGTGCAGGGGTAGATCTAGACTTTTTTTCTAGGGGGGCGGTTTAAGAAGTGATCATGGCTCCTTTATTCTCCACTTGGAAATGGAGAATGCGCTTCAATACAGACAAGTGTAAGGTAATGCACTGTGGTAACAAGAACAAAAATAACACCTACCTACTAAATGGGGTAAAATTAGGGTATTCTGTACTGGAAAAGGACTTAGGTGTCCTCATAAATAGCAAACTAAGCAGTAGTACTCAAAGTAGGACTGCAGCAAAGAAGGCTAATAAGATATTAGCATGCATAAAACGGGGAATTGATGCTAGGGACGAGAGTATTATACTCCCGTTATATAAATCACTTGTGAGGCCACACCTTGAATACTGTGTACAATTCTGGGCACCTTACTACAAAAAGGATATCCTGGAGCTAGAAAAGGTTCAAAGGCGGGCGACCAAACTAATTAAGGGTATGGAGACGCTGGTATACGAGGAAAGGCTTGCAAGACTAGGCATGTTTACACTGGAAAAGAGGAGATTAAGAGGGGACATGATCAACATTTACAAATATATAAGGGGACAATATACAGATCTTGCGCTGGACCTGTTTTTGGTTAGATCAACACAGAACTCGTGGACACTCGCTCAGGTTAGAGGAGAGGAGATTCCACACAATACGGCGTAAAGGCTTTTTTACGGTAAGGACGATACGTGTTTGGAATTCCCTGCCTGAGGGAGTTGTAATGGCCAACTCAGTCAACACCTTTAAGAATGGGTTAGATAAATTCCTAATGGATAAGGATATCCAGGGTTACGGGGCATAGTCACGCACTATGGTTATTATAAAAAAAGAGGGGTTAATCGGAACGTCAGTCAGCAACTTCAGTCAAAATTTTATACAAAATAATCGTGCATAGGAGACCACAAATAGGTTGAACCCGATGGACAATTATCTTTTTTCAACCTTAGATACTATGTTACTATGTTTATTACTCCTCCCACTTCCAGTCCCATCCTGTCCTACACAATGTATTACGATACAAGTAATAATACTGTTAATATACCTGACTGGTGCAAAAAATGAGATGGGAGTTGGTTGTGGACGTTTAAGAAGGGGGGGAGGAAACAGAGAGAGAGAGAGAGAGAGAGAGAGAGACGGAGAGAGAATTATTACACACAAAAACAAATACAGCCAGATGCCAGATGCAACTGCTAGTAACCAATAATAAGACCACTCTTGCATTTCTATAGCTCCCAAGTATGACAGAAAAATAAACATAAAATATTTGGCACAGTAAAAAGTCAACAAGTAACTTTAAAATATGAAAGTCTGGGACTAACGGAAAAAAAGGGAACAAGTCCAAAAACTCACCTATGAGAGGAGATGTGGCTCCTCATATAGGAGAAAGTACAATGATATTGGAGGTCATTCCGAATTGATTGCTAGCTGCTTTTGTCGCTGCGCAGCGATCAGGCAAAAAATCGGCACTTCTGCACATGCGTATGCGGCGCAATGCGCACGCACGTCGTATTATTACAATGAACGATGTAGTTTCACACAAGGTCTAGCTGAGCTTTTCAGTCGCACTGCTGGCCGCAGAGTGATTGACATGAAGGGGGCGTTTCTGGGTGTCAACTGACTGTTTTCAGGGAGTGTTCGGAAAAACGCAGGCGTGCCAGGAAAAACGCAGGCGTGGCTGGGCGAACGCAGGGCGTGTTCGTGACATCAAAACAGGAACTGAATAGTCTGAAGTGATCGCAAGCGCTGAGTTGGTCTGAAGCTACTCTGAAACTGCACAAAATTATTTTGTAGCCGCTCTGCGATCCTTTCGTTCGCACTTCTGCTAAGCTAAAATACACTCCCAGTGGGAGGCGGCATAGCGTTTGCACGGCTGCTAAAAACTGCTAGCGGGCGAACAACTCGGAATGACCACCCTTATGTCCAGAGCTGTAGCTAGACATTTTGGTGCCCTGTGCCAGTAACTGACTTGGTGCCCTTCCCCCCTCCCCATATGTAAAATAGGGACAGTGTGTGCCGAAAGCGCGTTTAAATATATAGGGGTGTTGCTTTATGGGGAAGAGATGTGGCCACAGAATAGTACCAAATCAGATTACACCACACAGTAGTATCCATTATTCACATTACACTACACAGTAATGTCCTGCACATGGTTTGTAATACGTTACCGGCAGCCGGGATCCCGGCCATCACAAGTTCTATTTCCACTCTATGGGTGTCGTGGACACCCACAAGTGGCATTGCCGTTTCTATAATGGGTGCAATATGTGCAGTGCACACGGGCCCCTGGGTCCAGGGGGCCCACACCGCACACACTGCACCCATTTAAATACTTACCTTACTGGAGTCCAGTGGTGGGTGCATCATTTGTGGTGGAAATGGATGCCAAAATTGCTGCCGCGCATGCGCGGTAGCCAAATTGATCTCCGGATCATGGCAAGCGCCATGTTTCTGGAGACCAGCTCATGCGCAGTAGACTCCGGCACAATGCGCGAGACTACAGCGCCGTTCAGAGGAGGGGGCCTACCTGGAGGTGCTCACGGGCCCCCTCCTCTGTAGAAACGCCCCTGACAAGTGGGAATAACCCCTGTTGGTTAGCATGCCGACCGTCGGGATAGTGAGGGGGAGGTGTTGTGAGGTTATGGCCCTGATAACAAGTCCATACAACACAGTTACATTAGACATAAACAATACACAAAGTTCTTTATATATTGATAAGTAAAGTCTGCTGATTGTCATTCTGTACCTCCCATGTAGATTTCTCCTTGTACTGGTCACTCATTCTGCAATAGCCTTTGGGGATCCTTCTGCACTAGCAGCATCTTGTAGGTGACTACAGCAGGAATCACTGGGTCCTGAAACCACAGGCAGATGGCAGTGACCGCTGCGCTAGGTCTCCCTGGGATTTGGCTGCACACATAGCAGCACTATACCAGTGGTATAGCAGAGGAGCTGAGCTGGAGCATATTGCACTTTACTCCGTTCTGATGCTTGCGGACTTCTCTCACCCAGCAGCAGCACAGTGTAGGTCAGCATAGCCAGCGCATACTGCACCTAAGCAACAGGCGGCACAGCAGGGATCAGCAGATTTGACAGGCCCTGATCTTGGCTCCACTCTGGTGCTCGGGCCCTGGGGACTGTGCCAGCTCCTCGCTGCGGCAGACAGGAGCTGTCTAACAGGTCACTACCGCAGGGCAAGCAGCACAGCTTCTGTAGGAGTGGCCCTGTGCTGGGGGAGCTTTCTGGAAGAACATGCAGGAGAAGAGGAGCTGTGATGGGCGGTGTCGCCAGCCAGACCCTGTTATGGCTCCTGCCGTTCAATCTGTATGTGGCTGCAGTGCTGCGCTGCTCTCCCAAGTTGCAGTCTCAGGACAAGTTTGACACTGTGGCTGTGTGTTACGGGTGGCGATCGCCCTGATTGCCCCCAGCTTGATCCGCCACTGGTTTGTGGCCTTGTTGTGGCACACTCTGTGTCAGATAGTCTGTCAGTCAGCGGACAGCTGCAAATCCGTTCGCACCTCACTCACCATTGAATGATTTTTCCAGTGTGTGCAGTCTGTGCGCAGCCCAAGACTTACTCCTACAGTGCGATAAGAACAGGCTGATCGGGGCTGGAGCTGACGTCACATACCCTCCTTGAAAACGTTTGGGAACGCCTGCGTTTTCCCTGACACTCCCAGTAAACAGTCAGTTACCACCCACAAACAGCCTCTTCCTGTCGCCCGTACGATCGAAATTTTCGTACCATCCTGTCGCTGTCCGGTGATGCCTGTTGTTGTTTGCCGATGCACGCGTGCAATGCAGTGCATAGGCCGTGCATACGCAGTCTATTCCTGACCGCCTGCTGTGCGAAAATGCACAGCAGCGATCAGGTCAGAATCACCCCCTTAATTTGCAACAATTTGAAGTGTTAATGGAGACATATACAGTAATTAACAGTAACATGAAAGTTAAAATTATTAACAAACACTAATTGTGGCTGTAGACTATAGAAAGGTTGTGGAGAATTAGAAGTGTTCACTGTATTGCATTAAGCCGTCCATTGATTTTATTAACGGCCTCGCCGTCCACCCCCTACCCCCTCCCCCCCTTTTTCTCCCCAATAACCACTCGGACAACTGAATTGCGATTTAAAAGGTCACAGCCAAATTTATTGATTGGATTAGAATTGGTACTCTATAAGTGGGTGGCGAGAAAGCAGTGCATACCCCCGGCTACAGCCTCCATATTAATTTCTCCTAGATTAAACAACGGGGCGGAACCTAAGTCCCGCCCTTGCGCAAGTTAGCTGAGCGGTACCACTTCCCCTCATTGGCATAGCACCGGTCCACCCTTAAGATGACGACCGTGTCGGCCCTTGAGGCCACGACAAATTCGCCAAGTATCTGGGGAAGTGCCGGCCAACCGACGTTGCGCTACTACAGACCGCCGAGGAGCACTGCTTGCCGCGCCTGCTGGACCTCTTTTGCCAGACCATTCCTAAAGCCAGAATTGGCCTGACGCTGCCTCCACCGGGCGCACTTAATTTCAATTCCAGTTACCTCACCCTCGCCCTGGTGATGCTGAAAACTCTGGACTGGCCTTTCGGTGCCACCACCGACATGACTAATTAACCATTCACTACCCAACTACGAGGGCCTCTTGCCCTATCATTTGGGCGGGCGGGTGGGTGCCTTCTTGGATCCTTAATCAGCAATGAAAGAGGGAGCCTGCCTGGCCTTCCTGGTCTTTTGTACCTCCCAGGTAACTCTCCTCCCCTTTCTCCTATAGGCCCCTACTGTGCTACTTGCTCTATTCCCCCCCCCCCCCTCCCCCCTTTCCCTTAATCCCTGCCCCAGGCTCCTTCTTTTAAAAAACCCAGGACGCTTATTTATTCTTGGGCCTAATTTGTCCCTCGAATTCTTTAAGCCGTCCATTGATTTTATTAACGGCCTCGCCGTCCACCCCCTACCCCCTCCCCCCCTTTTTCTCCCCAATAACCACTCGGACAACTGAATTGCGATTTAAAAGGTCACAGCCAAATTTATTGATTGGATTAGAATTGGTACTCTATAAGTGGGTGGCGAGAAAGCAGTGCATACCCCCGGCTACAGCCTCCATATTAATTTCTCCTAGATTAAACAACGGGGCGGAACCTAAGTCCCGCCCTTGCGCAAGTTAGCTGAGCGGTACCACTTCCCCTCATTGGCATAGCACCGGTCCACCCTTAAGATGACGACCGTGTCGGCCCTTGAGGCCACGACAAATTCGCCAAGTATCTGGGGAAGTGCCGGCCAACCGACGTTGCGCTACTACAGACCGCCGAGGAGCACTGCTTGCCGCCATAGCCTGGTTCCTAGAACCCAGGCCCGCCACCCCCTGCTACCTCATGCCTTCCACTGACGCTTTCTGCTATGTCGCCCAAGAATATAGCTAAACCTTCCTCTGTCAGGTGTACTCCGTCTTGCCTGAACAGCCCCTCCTCTCCGAACCTCAACAACGGATGCCTGGCGATTGTATCGCCTTCTTCCGTTAATAGGCGGGCTACCGCTTTGTTCACCTTCCTTCTGACCCTTTCTAACCCCGGGCCCCCCTGCGCCCTTGGGACTATATCGGACCAAGTGATCCCTGTATTGGGCCACCTTCCCTTCAGCCATTGAATGTCAGCTTGTATTGCCGCAATCAGCTCGCTCCCCTTGCTTTTTCCCAGATCGTTGCCCCCTAGGTGTATTACGACCCTCCCTGGCATCCCGTGTGCCCTCTCATTCCTTAGCAACGTGTCCCGTAGCCCTTTCCACCTCAAACCCCTGATGCCTATCCATTCCACTTCTGCCCCCCATTTTTGTGCTAAATCCCCGGCTGATTTGTGTCTGCTGGCCCAGTAAATATACGAGTGGCCGACCATCCATACTCTCCCGTCCTTCTTTTTCCCTCCTGAAAAGCAGAATTACACATGTACGTTACCCCCTGTTGTATGCGGCCTTTGCTTGCGAACTTTCACGCGACCCAAATGAAGGCGAAAACCACAAAACCTCATTTTGTTTGAGGGCAAAATTGGAAAAAGTCCTTCAATCCCCCATTTTAATGGCGGGCAGCTTAAGGCCTTGGGTTTCGCGAAAGACGCCGCGCTGCTTTCTAGTCGTGCTTTTCCGTGCGTAAGTATACCTTGTACGCTCCCGACTTCCACCTGCCTAGCTTTTTGATCTCGCTTGCCGGCAGCCCCTCCGCCTCCGCGCAGGTTGCCGCCCCTATCCTAAAGGAATGGGTACCGTATTGCCCCACGGGCAGCTGCAATGCCCTCAGGCCCTTCTTGAATACGCTTTGGAACTGGAATCTAGTCAGGGGTGAACCGCTATCGTGCACTAGCCACTGCGGCCAGGGCCCTTGCGGGCGTCTCCGCTCGAAATCGCTTGCTAGTGTTACTGCGCATGTGCTTTGCTCTTCCTGCCTTCCTATCGTTACCCAGCGCCCCCGGCCTAACTGATCTGTTTTTGACTTGTGTATTTTGCAGAGCACCCTATCTTTTTCCACCGCTACGTTGCCTGCCATTAGGCCCGAATCTTTTGAGCTCTTGGAGCTCGCTACCAGCTCCCCTACCCTGAAAGCTCCTAAGAATGCGAGGGAAAAAGCCAGGTGGAAAAGCCCTGTTTCGTACTCATCCGCTGCAATGCGACTGACTACTTCTATTAAGTTCTTAAGCATGGGGCGCCCTATGGGCCTGCGCGCGTCGCCTGGCGTTGCCTGCTCCCTTGCCCACCCTTTTAGCGCTTTTGATAACAAAAATGACTTTGTTGGGTCCTCCTCCCCTCTAAGCTTTGCGACGTACGCTATCCCTGCGAGTGTTGCGGTCATTGCTGCCTTAGATCTCCCCTGGCTATACCCCTGCCACACGTACTCCAACAGTTCCTCGCGAGCGTTCTTACCCGCCTCTCCTTTTCCTATCCTGAACGCCTGCCATTCGCTGAAAGCCGACTCGTACGTCCTCAGCGTCCGCGGTGCCACTGCCTTTCTTGCTAGCCTTGCTAGCCCGGCTTGATAATCTGCCAGATATAATCAGGACAGTGTAAACCTTCCGACCTGGCTTGTGGTGCGAGCGCCCTGAATCTATCCCACTGGAACCTGGAAAGTGCATCCGCAATCTCATTTTCCACCCCCGGGACGTGGCGCGCTATGAAGTCTATGTTCTTTTGCAAGCAGCGCAGCACTAGGTGCCTCAGTAGCCTGAGCGCTTGTGGCGATTCCGCTTTCTGGTTGCTTATCGCCTGTACCACCCCTAAGTTATCGCACCAGAATACTATGCTTTTGTTCGCCAACCTGTCTGCCCATAACTCCACCGCCACTACTATGGGGAAGAGCTCCAGCAGCAACATATTTTTTGTCCACCCGGCCTCTCGCCATGCCTCCGGCCAAGGCTGCGCGCACCATTCCCCTGCCAAGTAAGCCCCAAAGCCAACTGCCCCAGAGGCGTCGGTGTACAATTGTAGCCCTGTGCTGTGCACCGGCTCGGGCAGCCATACTCGGACCCCATTGAACTCCTTTAGGAATTCCAACCATACCCGCATGTCCTGCCTCAGCTCGCTTGATATGCGTATCTTATAACGCGCCTTCCTGACCCCGCAGGTCGCCCTCTCTAACCTGCGACAAAACACTTTGCCCATGGGAATGACCCTGCATGCAAAATTCAACAATCCTAACAACGACTGCATCTGTTTTAGCGTGACTTTTTCCGCCCCTGCGCATTCCTGCAGCCTGCCCCTCAGTTTTTCTATCTTCTCAACCGGCAGTCTGCACAGGCCAAGCTCCGTGTCAATCTCTATGCCTAGAAATGTTAGCCTTGGTGTGGGCCCTTCCGTCTTCTCTGCTGCTATCGGGACCCCTAGCTGCCTGAACAGCGCCTGCGTCGAGAATAACAGCTCCTTGCACTCCTTGCTGCCCTTAGGGCCCATTAGCAGGAAGTCGTCTAAGTAATGCGTTACCCCGCTCGCGCCTGTCCCTGCCTTCACGCACCATTCTAGGAATGAGCTGAACCTCTCGAAGAAAGCGCATGAGATAGAGCAACCCATTGGTAGGCATTTGTCTATGTAGTATTGTTCGCCTAGCTTAAAACCCATGTACCTGAAGGAATTTGGGTGGAGTGGTAGCAGGCGAAACGCGGACTCGATATCAACTTTTGCCAGCAACGCCCCTTCGCCGCAACCCTGCACCATGGCTAGCGCCTGCTCGAACGATTGGTATGATACGCTACACGCCTGGGGGTCTAGGGCATCGTTTATTGATTCGCCCTCTGGAAAAGATAGGTGCTGTATCAACCGGAACTTTCCTGCCTCTTTCTTAGGGACGACCCCTAGCGGTGACACGCACAGCCCTTCTAGGGGCGGCGAGGGGAATGGTCCAGCCATGCGCCCCAACTGTATTTCCCCGTCTATTTTGGCCCTGACCACCTCCGGGAAATCTCTTGCTGACTTTAAATTCCTCTTTGCTACTGCTGACACTGGCCTCTCTAGTGGTAACTTGAAACCCTCCCTGAACCCCTTTTCCAAAAAGGCCGCCTCCCCTCTTAGCGGGTAGCGGCCTAGCCAACGCTGTAGCGGTTCAGTATTTATTGGGGAGGGCGCCTTGCTTATCCCCCCCTTTACCTTGGGCGCGACTGCAGTCTTTGGCTGAATGATTTGCGTTGCAGCGCATGCATGTGTGCTTGTAACGGCAACCCGCTCCCCTGCTGCATGTGTGGGAATTAAACGCGTAGCATTTCCCTTTTGTTGCGGCGCTACCGCCTGCTTTTGGCAGAAAGGGCTGCCTGCGCTCTGTCGGTTGCGTCGCCTGATTTGTGACTTCCAGCCAAACCTCTACGTCTTTTACCCCAAAGCTAATGACCTTCAACCCTTCTTGCTTTTCTCTAAATTTTTCGTCATATTGCCTCCAAACCCCTGTTCTGGCCGTCATGTACATGGTATGTATCATGTGCATGTAACGGAGGATGTTCAAGGCCTCGGCCGGCCTTGTTTCAATGTAGCATGCTGCGAAAACATACATACCCTCCGTCCAATGCGCGTAATCTCTTCGCGCCTCCTCTTCCCTTGCGCCCGCTGCCTTAGCCGCCTTTAGACCGCGCTTCGCTTCCTCCGTCATTGCGAAGACGTCCACGAACTTTCCCTTACGTATACCATCCTTTACCTTTGGCCTAACCCCCCTCAATATTGCTGTATTAGCGCAGTGCACCATACTCTCCTGCGAATCTGGCCCTGCGTCCCCCTTCTTCCCCGCCTCCCTGCTGCGCTTCTTGCTACTCCTTTTGCGTTTAAAATATTTTCTGAACTGTCGCCGCCTTTCGGCGGAGCTAGATGAGTCGCTCGAGTCAGTGTATGATTCGCTACTGCTAGAAGAAGACTTTCGCTCACCTGTTCCTGAAGCCTCGGGTGTCCGATTGACCATCTCTGCCGCTCCGCTCTGTCCCTCGTCGCGCAGCGCGCCCGCCGGGACTTGATCTGATGGTGGCCTTGGTGCCGGCTGTCTATCTTCTATGGAGGCTGGAACCTGTAACCTCACAGAGGATATGTGTAACGTATCTGCTGGTTGCGGCCGAGGCTGCTCCACTGGGTGCCGCTGCTGCCCTTCTAGCGGCTGGAGGGCCTGCGCCCTACTGCTCTGTCCGCGGTCTCCTGACCCCAAACTTCCGCTGCTCCCTGTCCCCATTGCCTGACCCGGATGCTGTTGCGGGCCGCTGTCTAAGGTGAGGGGCAGCCCGCATGACTGGAGGGGGTTTGCCCTGTGGAGGGCTCCTCCCGGGTGTGTGTAATGGCTTGCTGCTGCGGGCTGCGACGGGGGTGGGTACCATGGGGTTTGGGCGCTGGTGGGCCAGCAGCTCGCCCATTGCGGGTAATGGGCCGGGGGAGGGTGCAGCCCTGCCTGCCACCAGGGGGGGGGGAGCGATGTGTGCTGTTGCCCCCACCCCATCTGCTGCACCGGTGCGTATTGCGGCTGGCTGCACGCCGCTTGTTCTGGCAGTGCGTGCGGTGTGAGGGAGCTCCGCACCAATATTGGTGGGTACGGGTTGCTCATGTGCAGCGCCGCTGGGGGTGTATGCCATGGCTCCGGCGGTGGGGCCTGTCCCGCCGGAGGCGTGCTATGCGGCTGCTGCGCATGCCCCATCATGTGCGGGTGCATGCTGTTAATGCCTTGGGATGCGGGGGGGTTACATGTGGGCTCCGGCGGTGGTGCCTGCCCCTGGTTTGCACGTCCCAACGTGTATGGGTACGTGCTAAACATGTCCAGGGATGCGGGGGGTGTACGTGCGGGCTCCGGCGGTGGGGCATGTCCCTCCGGAGCCGCAATCTGCTGCTGCCGCCTATTGTTTGTGCGCCCCCTCATTTGTGGGTCCGTGCCGGTGCCTAGGGCTGCGGGGGGGGGATTCTGTGTGTGCTCCGGCGGTGGGACCTGCACCGCCGAAGCCGGGGTTTCAGGCTGCCGCTGCTGCAGAGCGGCGCCGAGCGTGACGCGTTCGCTCGGCGCCGGAAGGGGAGGGGCTTGCGTGCCGAGCGACGGGATGTGCTGTATCACATCCCGCGCCGGGCTGTGCGTTGGCTCGCCGGAGCCTGCCTCGAGGCCGCCGCGCGCCAGCCAGGTATGGAGGGGGGAAGCGGGTGGAGGTCTCGCCGCGTGGCCGCGTGCAGTACCGCCCGCTGCCGCGGACTTCGGTGCGTCTGCTTGTATGAGACGCTGGGGGGGGGCTGCATTCCTCTTAGGCCTGGGCATGCTGTTTGTGCAGCGATGGGTCTTAAATGAACTTGGGCTAACTGTGTATGGATGCTTGAATGGGGACTGCAGTGTGTGTATATACCTGCAGTTTGGGAGAGGGGGAGCGCAGGGGGGGTTAGTAATATAAATTGTACTTATGCCTTCCTTTGATTCCAGGAGCTGTGATGGTGGGTGCCTTCTTGGATCCTTAATCAGCAATGAAAGAGGGAGCCTGCCTGGCCTTCCTGGTCTTTTGTACCTCCCAGGTAACTCTCCTCCCCTTTCTCCTATAGGCCCCTACTGTGCTACTTGCTCTATTCCCCCCCCCCCCTCCCCCCTTTCCCTTAATCCCTGCCCCAGGCTCCTTCTTTTAAAAAACCCAGGACGCTTATTTATTCTTGGGCCTAATTTGTCCCTCGAATTCTTATATCAGTGTATTATAATGAGATTTTATAATACACTTATTTTTGTTTTGCCAGCAACACTCAAGAAAGTTTTTTTTGGATGAGATCTCCTGGCAGGACTTACTTCTGCTACTGCAGCTGCTCACTGCGCATCTGACCTATTTTCACCGGGTCAGCAGCGACCTGAGTTGTGTGACTAAGCTGAGCTCCTTAATTAGGTACTCTCATGAAACATTAACAAGTCCCTGCTCCATAGGACCTTAGCTGGTGTGTGGGGACCCCACTCTATACAGCTAACGTAAACTGTGGGCTTAAGAAGCCATTAGATTCAATCAGGCTTCTCTGAAACAGCAAAATTCAATCTCAGCTGGAGGCAGAATTCGACACCGGCAATTGCCACACAGCCCTGAAAATCCTATTTGACGATAATAGGCTGCAAAATAATATGCCAACTAAACAGGATCCATTGCCTTAAACAAAGCATCCTTGTTTCAACAGCGTATTAACCCTTTCAGTCATGAAGCAGCAATGTTAAGCTCTGGCACCACTCCACAACTGGGTTCAACATAAGGTCAAGAACTCTTGATATTCACTTCTTTCACTATATTGATAAGTGAAATTAGATAACAGTAGCACTAGCCTTGCCTCTGGTCCCATTAGAAACTAATAAGGCTCTACGGGGGAATTCAAATGTTTGAAGTCAGTTGGGTGTCTGTTTTTCCTGTCTATTAGATAGGAAAAAACAGACACCCAACTGACTTTTCAAACAATTACATATCCCCCAATGAGTCCAATACTTTCACAGTAAAGTAATATTCTTCTATTATTCTACACATAAAAAATGGCAATAGGTGAATTCTATATTTCCATAAGTGCCTCCAAAATTCACACCTAGGTGTAAATTTTATCTGCACAGCAAAAAAGTCTGCATTAAGTATATCAATGTAAAAAATGTCTACATGTTTGTAAAATCTAATACCCATATTAATTATGTCTAAGACATGAAGACATGGTGCTTTGGCACCCAAGGCAGGAACCAAGACATACAGTAGTATAACATTTTGGGATAGGACATTTACATAAGAACAACTTTATTTGCAGAAGTAAACTTGCCCCCTTACCCACCCCCCACCCCTCCTTCTAGCCTAGGGGAGGGAAAAATACGTCCCGCGGGCCAAATATGGCCCACAAACGGATCCTGCCCGGCCCGCTGCCTCCCACCACTGTGCAAAGACAAGCGGCACGAGTGTCTGCTTGTCATTGCACTACAAAAGCTCCAAGCCGCAGTGACCGACACTACGTCAAGTCACTGGTGCAGCCAAGTGTAGCTGGACCGGACGGAAGGACTTGTCGGTGCTGGGTGGAGTTGGGGTTGGAGCCAAAAGCAGGACGCTGCAGCTGAAGTGGGAGGCACTGACTGCCGTTGTGGACTGGAGGACTGGTTACTATATCGCTAAGGTACTATGGCTGTGGGCTGTCCGTGTTTGAATGGCTGGCGGGTGGCAGCGGTGTGGGGGTGCTAGGTCTGCCCAGTATGGGGGGGGGGGGCTGCTGAGTGTGCTGAGGGAAGAAGGGAAAGCTGGTAACTATGCCCCAAGGGTAGATGCTAAATCCTAGTGGGTTAAGGGACCTGTGACATCAGGGGGTGGAGCAAGGATGGCAGGATACTACTTTCAGTATCCACGTCACCAACTATTACCTTGGCGAGCAAAGCGGAGTAGAGCGAGCCACCATGCCCGAAGCATGGCGAACGAAGCGAGCCTGCCAGGGTCCATTTCTGGACTCTTTGCCGAACTTGCTCCTCCCCTTCTCTTGCATGTCATGTGGGTCAAATGTCCCTTAGCCCACTAGTAAATAAACACAACCATGCCCCAAGGAGGGAGGGGGGAAGGAGCTAGTAACATTGCCCAAGGAGGAGGTAAAGAAGGAGGGTGAAGGAGCTGGTGACTGTGCCCAAGGAGGGATGGAAGGAGGGATTGGGGTAGGAGCTGGTAACTGCCCAAGGAGGGAGGAAGCAGCTGGTAACTGTGCCCAAGGAAGGACCTAGTAACTGTGCCCAAGGAAGGATGGTGGGGAGGAGCTGGTAACTGTGCCCAAGGAGAGAGGGACGGGGGAAAGAGCTGGTAACTGTGCCCAAGGAGAGAGGGACGGGGGGAAGGAGCTGGTAACTGTGCCCAAGGAGAGAGTGATGGGGGAAATGAGCTGATAACTGTGCCCAAGGAGGGAGGGATGGGGTAAGGAGCTGGTAACTGTGCCCACGGAGGGAGGTACGGGGGGAAGGAGCTGGTAACTGTGCCCAAGGAGGGAGGGATGGGGTAAGGAGCTGGTAACTGTGCCCACGGAGGGAGGGACGGGGGGAAGGAGCTGGTAACTGTGCCCAAGGAGGGAGGGATGGGGGGAAGGAGCTGGTAACTGTGCCCAAGAAGGGAGGGTGGGAGAGGGGAAGAAGCTGGAAACTGTGCCCAGGGAGAGAGGGGAGCTGCTAATATACTGGATGCTGTTTCTTTGTTTTCATCACTGTTTTTATTTCTAATTACTTGCTTACGAGGGATTCTGTCCTTAGTGAAGGCTCTTCTGTTTATTTTATTTAGACATTTCTCTTTATTTTTGCCTTTCCCCATTATTAATAAATATATAATGCATATGGGGTGGGAGTGGGGGGGGGGGGACACACGTATATGTGTGAGGGAGGTGCCTGGAATTACAGCAGAAACAATATATTTTGTGTACGGCCCTCGCATATTCACTGTAAAGTGTTAAGTTGCCCCTATCTAAAATAATTGCCCACCCTTGTTCTACCCCAAATCATCCATTACTGGCCAGGAAGTTTTATGCTTTTTGGTAGCTACCCACCTTGTGAGTCACATCTACACCTACAGTATGACTGAAGGTGTTTTATGGATTTGCTCATATACAATAAAGATTGTATTCTTCTCTAGTGCTCATAGCCTGATACAGTAGGGTGTGGTATGTTATATCATGTCGAAGTTAAAAATATCACATACACACCCAATACAAACTCCAAACAGATGGGTCGCTGTGCGTTTGCATACACGCAGCGTGCACAGCGATATATGGTAGCATACGCATTCACACAGACAAGCCACAAAGATATATTCAACACATATTTCATACCACACATAAATGAAACATGTCAAGCACCAGACATTATAATGTATTATTTTCAAAAAGGGGTAGAGGTAGAATACTGTGCTGTATAGACTATAGCTGGCCTGGGGTGGTCACAGGGCTCCCGTCGGGCCCAAATCAGAAACAAGTACGTAAAAGGAAGAAAGACCACTCCTATTTGGTGCTAATCTGCTTACACCTACATATGATATCGTGATGAGGCCAAACTTTGTTGAGAATAAGGCATGTGTCAAGTGTTGTATAAAAACAAGCTGAAGTTTTAATTTAAACAAACACTTTAAAATTGAACAAAAGTGGATAACACAGGGAAAAAAATCCTACCAAGATGGTGGCCGGAGCCGCAGGTGTGACATGCAAGGTATACCCGGGAAAGATACCCTGCATAAGGCTCCGGGAGGCGAATTTTCCCTATGGAATAAACCGAGTCCAAATGTCCTTGGAGGTCCGGGGGCACTGGTAGGCAGACACCAACGCGTTTCGGGACGTCAAAGTCCCTTTTTCAAGGTAGTATGTCTCCAGTGCTCAAAGTATGTCCTTATATAGGGGTGCAATTAGTGAAATGTCTCTTCAGAAAGTACTTCCTGTCCGCTGACTACCGGAATCGGAAGTGACATCCATGTGCGTTCCACCCGCCGACCGGAAGTTGGGGCCCATACCGCATACATTGCACCTTTATTTTCATACTCAGCTCTCCGAAGTCCACAGCCGGGCGGCAAAAAAACACTGCAAAAATGGCCATGCGCAGTATGACTTTTGTCTCCAAAACATGGTGGGCGCCATGTTTTGGAAGACCTGTGCATACGCAGTAGACTTCGGCATATTGCCGGAGTCTACGGCACTGTGGAGAGGAGGGTGCCCACCCGGAGTGTGCACATGGGTCCCCTCCTCTCTTAAGACGAATGCGAAAACATGCAAGATATAATCTGTGAAAATGTTTAATTCAGCATATTGTTCAATTACTTTCCTATCTTTTATTGCATGCACAGTATAGTTTGGGAATCTTTACTACCCTTTAGCTTGATATACCATAAACGTGTCTTTTTTGTTATATCTTTTATTTTTAGTATTTTGTTTTTCTGTGTTTCAGTTGATTTCCTCAGTCAACTCAATGCCGTATAATCCAGAAGGCTGACTAGTCTGGAGCCTAGGGGCCATGCAGGGACTAGGGGCCAATCAAATTTTTTTGATGAGGCACATTTGCATGCGTCCTTGGGCTCCAATGGTTAAAGAGGTCAGCAGACTTTATTTCAACTAGGTATCAGTGTTCTTGTGAATACTGAAAGTGTAAATGATGGCATCTGCTTCTCAAACATTACCTGTAGGGGGGGTAAATGATTGAAGTGCCAAAGGGGGCCCGAAATACCTGAAAGCCTAAGGGCCAATCCATAGGTTAAAACACCCCTGTGTAAGCTGTTTGATGTCCCATTAAAGTTATTCACGAACGCAGAAAGCTTAAAGCGAGTTACAATAAGTAACAATACAACAGATTAGAATTATTGAGGGCCTCCTCTTTCATTCAGTGAAGAAAATCAAAGTTGTCTGATTATGATTATGGGATGTTACCCACTCGGCAGATAATTTGAATAGACCAAAGGCTGCAGTAAGCTGGCTTGTTACTAAGTGACAGAGCAGCGACACAAACACACGGCAGTTTATAGCACTCAATGGGCGGGATTCAAATCTTCTGTGTCCCCCTCCCGCCCCCAGTATTCAAATGTTGCTGACGATGGGTGTGATATCAGCATTTCAGCTCACCACCCCCAGGGGTGGTGAGCTGAAATGCGTGAAAAGTGACCAGTTTGGATGCTCAAACGGGTCTTTTTACGATCACGCCCATGTCTTTATTCGGCTTTAGCTGCTTTACGCGGCTAAACCCATCTCTTATGGGCGCGACCAGCGCGATAACGGGGGTCATTAGAATATCGCCCTGCGATCTCCCGACAAATTTAGATGGAAGATCGGGGGCAATAAATCATTTGAATCCCGCCCTATCTATAAAACATTGGCAAACAGCAGTGTTAGAAAAGAAAAGTGGTGCAAGATAGAATTGTCCTTGGGACCTCCCACCCCTTATGTTGGATATTAAAAAGGACATGCACAATTTAACAAACCAAGCACTTCAGCAACAGGGACTGCCACTTTTGTGGCTAAAGTGCTTGGTTTGTTTATGCTACAAGCTACCAATGGGCTTAAGGCAGCAAAGCTGACAGTGATGTCAATTATCCTTACAGTGGCAATATGTCATCATCATTATCATCCTCACTCTCACCCTCATCAGTGTTTGCATCATCCTCACACAATATTAATTCATCCGTGCTGGAATTCACCATTACAGAAGTCTCTGTACTTTGCTGTTAAAGGTCTTCCTTGGTAGAATTTGAGGTTCATTTTGATGAACATCATATTTTCCAGATTTTGAGGAAGTAGCCTCCTATGTCGATAGCTGACAAGGCTCTCAACTCTGCTGAAAACTCTTTCAGAGTACACACTTGGGGGTGGGCAGCTTAAGTAATGTAAAGCAAGCTTGTATAAGGGCCCCCAAATTGCCTGTTTTACCTTCCAGTAGTCAAATGGAACCTGTGACATGCCTATTTGTATGCTGTCATTCAAATAATTCTCCACCATTCTTTGGATGTTGACTGTATCAGATGGAGTTATGGTACTGGTGTCACTAATTATGGGCAATTATTTTAGACCTGGCCAGATATGAAAATGTTGTGTTGAATGCTCTGCATCACCACTGGGTGTCTTGGGAAAGCTAAGTTTTTCCTAGCAGCAGCAGTTGGTGAAGAAGCTAAAGGAGATGTCATGTCATGTACCACTTGAGCTGACAACTTGCTCACCAGGAACTCTTCACATCTCCTACAATCTGGGTCAGTTGAAAAGGATAACACGTTGTACAAGTTAAACCTAGTATTAAGCACAGTTGCCAAAATGTATACAATTTCAAGATGTTGGCAACCCTTGGATCCTGGCAAAGCGAATAAAGGAAAGTCCAATATATTTAGCGGAATTGTTTTGTTTTATATCCTCCTTCATTTTCTCAAGCTGCTTTTCCAAAAGTCTAATTAGTGGAATCACCTGACTCAAGCTAGTAGTGACTGAAGTCACTTCACAGGTGACTACAAATGGTTTCAGCACCTTGCACAACCTAGAAAGTATTCTCCACTGTGCTGAACTAAGGTACATCCCCCCCCCCCTTTCCCAATGTTTGGATGGCTTGTTGCTGCAGCATACAGAGGGTGGAATTCCACCTTGTTACCACCTCTTGCTTCAGTTGGTGGCAGGGCAGATTAAACTGTTCTCACAGCCTCTGAAATCTCCTACATGCTGTTGCTGAATGCCAAAAATGTCAACTTTTTTTGGTCCACAGAAATCAGCTCCTGCACACCCCTGTCATTCCTTACAAATCTGTGTATTACCAAGTTGATTGTGTGAGCAAAACATGGGATGTATTGGAATTCAGTCAGCTGTAATGCTTTCACAATATTTGTGGTATTATCAGAAATCACAAATCCTGAGGAGAGTCCGGGGGGGTGGGGGGGGTGGAAGCCATTTTGCTATGGCATCCCTTAGTTTTTCTAAGAGGTTGTCAGCGGCATGCCTCTTAGTAAAGCCAGTGATACAGAGAGTAACCTGCCTCTGAATGAGCTGGCGTTGTTGGCTAGGTGCTGCTGCTGTTCCTGCTGCTGAAGGTGATTCACCCACCTAGTGGGCTGTCACAGTAATGTAATCTTTAGTTTGCCCAGTTCCGCTTGTCCACATATCTGTGGTAACATCAACACTGGGTACAATGGCATTTTGGAGGCCAATATTTTTTTTTCTTTTTTAATGTCCTGGTACAGACGAGGAGTTATTTTTCTAGTAAAATGGAACCAAGATAGAATTTGGTAGCGTGGACACATCACCTCAATGAATTGCATTAATGGCGGATATTGGATGCATATCTAATACTAGCATAGCTGTCATGGCGTCAGTGATCTGCTGTGCGACTGGGTGACAACTGTCATACAGTACTTGTTTCCTCTTACAAAGGATTGCTTAATAGTCAATTTTTGTTTTAAACTACTAGTTGTCTTCTTGGTCCACTACTGGGATGAGGGTCCACCCCCATCAGCAGAAGTCCTTAAAAATAAATAATGCTGCCCTTTATTATGTAGGAGGAACTCTGGGCTGTGTAGTGCACCAGTAAAGAATTAATATAATCATGCTCTAGCAGTCTAAAGGATGTGCTCTCTGTCAGTAATATCCTGGCAGCCTAGTGTATGTACTTCCTATCCAGTGTCTGCTGTAAAATGCCACAAGTCACCCCTGCAGGCATGTATATCGAATCCAAAACTGCGAGATCCGACGCTGGGATGAAGATATTTTGACTCATTCTGTAATCCGAGCAAGGTGGGAAAACCACTACTTTTTGTAACTTTCTAAAATAGGCATTGTACTCTTTTGTTGGTAAAAAATGAATGTCAGTTATTTTAATCTGTCATAAAGGCTTCCAGAAACCACATTCTTTGAGGAGACTGTAGGCCCCCATCCACTAGTCAGATTTGGGCAGTTTTCTTCAGATTTCGATGCATCTGACCGTCATATCTGAAGAAAAGTGTCACATTGGATGGCTCTTCAGATCCAATGCTCACTCCCGTGTCAGATATGTCTGAACTACAGATCTCTGAGGCTGCCCCAACTATTTATCTGAATTTTTTACTTCAGATGTATCTGATCAGATTCATCTGAAGCGTCACTTGACTGGCATCTCCCTGACCACTCCCACCCACCAAGAAGGGGAACAGCGGCAGCAGCAGCATCAGATCAATCACATGTAGCATGTGTGCATCAGATATATCTGATGCGATCTGGCACATGATATATTGCATCAGATATATCTGAAGTGAATGTAATGAAAATTAAAGACAGGGTCCGATCCGATTCCCGGGACGCTTCCGGGAGAGTTCAAGAGAAATCTGATGCTATCTGCAGTTCAGACAAGTCTGAGTAGTGGATGGCCACTTAGATTGCTAAATTCTGCTATAAATTGTGATTAATTGGCAAGTAGGGTGCAACAACGTACTCCGTGGATATCTGTGTTGCTGGGCCTGTGCAATTGGAAATATTAATACATTGCTGAAGCAGGGAGCGTTATCCCAGACTGCATGGATCTGAATATCGCTAAGCCTTGTGCGCAAAGTAAAGGGGGTAATTCCAAGTTGATCGCAGCAGGAATTTTTTTAGCAGTTGGGCAAAACCATGTGCACTGCAGGAGGAGCAGATATAACATTTGCAGAGAGCGTTAGATTTGGGTGTGGTGAGTTCAATCTGCAATCTAAATTGCAGTGTAAAAATAAAGCAGCCAGTATTTACCCTGCACAGAAACAAAATAACCCACCCAAATCTAACTCTCTCTGCAAATGTTATATCTGCCCCCCCTGCAGTGCACATGGTTTTGCCCAACTGCTAAAAAATTTCCTGCTGTGATCAACTTGAAATTACCCCCAAAGGCCGAAACATGGGCTGCGGGACACTGGGTCGGCTGTGCTTGTGCTATTGAATTACAATTAGTGCACGATTAGAAATTGCTGAACTAGGAGGACCACACCTTACACCAACAAACAAAAAGCCTCCAAGAAGCAACACCCAACTTCTGTAGCATACAACAAAATACACAACAGAGACTTCAATAGGCGCTGGGTGAGGTTACATGCAAATGATAGGCAGAGTGAAAATATCCCCCGTGGGGAGCAATAGTTATAAGTCTTCTGTTATGGTTAAAGTCAGTTCTTCAATCAATCCAACGGTCTCCTTTACTTCTTTTCTTTTTCCAGCATATGGAACATCGTAGTCTTGAGAGTCACTCACAATCCAGTGAGATATATACCTATTATTCTTACGCAAATGTGAGTGTGATTCCTATAAAATTGGTCTCGCAAGTACAGTATATATACAGGATTGCACTATTGTTTTCTTCTTTATTTTGGGTATCACATTGAATGATGCTGGAAAAAGAAAAGAAGTAAAAGAGACCGTTAAATTGATTGAAGAACTGACTTTAACCATAAGGGAAGCCTTATAACTATTGCTCCCCACGGGGGATTTTTTCACTCTGTCTATCATTTGCATGTAACCTCACCCAGCGCCTATTGAAGTCTTTGTTGTGTATTTTTTGTTGTGAACTAGGAGCCTTGCCAGCAGACTGCGTGGATGCCTGGGAGCAGCTACCTATGCGCAAATTAGTATAAAAGGTGTGTCGGAAGGCCCACAACTTCCCTGTTGTTGTTTTTTTGTAGAGGTATTTGTCGACGGACCTTGCAGCACTCGCGGTTTTCTGACAAATAGTAGAATTATTTGTGGGTGTTGGCAGTGTGTTATAATCTCGTGTCTGCTTACATGCAGCATTTGCTGGATCCCTGACACTTATTTTAACTTATTATCGTTGAATGAGTCACTTCCACTCCCATTCTAACCACTTCTTCCCACCACTACTCCCATCCTGTCCCCCTGCTCCCCCCTTCTATTACTGCCAGCCTGCCTCCGGCTCTCCACCACTACTACGCCCAGTCTGCCCCCCTGCTTTGCACTACTACTTCCATCCTCCCCCTACTCCCCCTTCTATTATTCCCAGCCTGCCCCCTGCTATCCACCACTACTACTCCCAGTCTGCCCCTCTGCTCTGCACTACTACTTCTCCCATCCTGCCCCCTGTTCTCCTCCACTACTACTCCCATCCTGCTCCCTGCTCGCCACTACTACTATGACTCCCATCATGCCCCCTACTTCCCCTTCTATTACTCCCATCCTGCTCCCCCCTTCTTTTACTCCCAGCTTTGCTGCCTGCTCTCCACCACTACTACTCCCAGCCTGTCCACTGCTCTACACCATTACTACTCCCAGCCTGCCCCCTGCTCTCCACCACTACTCCAAGTCTGCCCCCTGCACTACTACTACTCCCATCCTGCCCTTGCTCCTCACTACTTCTACTCCCATCCCACCCTCTGCTCTGCGATTCTACTACTCCCACCCTGCCCCCACCTTCCCACTATTACTCCCACCCTGCCCCCATCAGAGGTGGAGTGTAAAGAGATTATGCTACAGACTTCATTGTACAGTACCCACCCTATCTACCACCCCAACCTCTGGAAAATACCCACAAAGTGCCCTACCCCCTGGCCTCCTGAACATACTGTACCTTCCCAGGCCAGCAGGAACATACACTACCCGCCCTACCATCCCCCTCCTAGCCCCAGGGACATACATTCCCCGCCCCTGCCCTCTGGCCCCCTAGACACAGTACCTACCACCAGGGCCGGCAACAGGGGGGGTCAAAGGGGACAACTGTACCGGCCCCAAGGATCAGAGGGGCCCCAAGGATATGCCACATATAGTCATACTTGCCTACTTTTGAAAAAGAATGTCAGGAAGATTGTGACAGTACCAGCAATCAACGCGGACGTGTACTGCTACATCTGAGAGGCGTGTCATAAAAATACATCCAAATGTAAATGAGCCACAAAGTTAGTAAAATCTACTTGTTGAGGAAAAGACACTGATATTGTGCAGGAATTATTTGTGTATTGTGTATTACAAGAGGTTGCATAAACTGTAAGTGGCCACAAGAAACCTTATTTAAAACTGCATGTAGCCATAGGGATCATTGTGCCTTATGCAGGAAAATGGCACTGATGATCCTATTTGAATGTATGTAGCTCTGATTTCTTTTTGTCCCCAAAGAGTGTAACAGCTACATAATGGGGGTAAGGTGCAATCAGGGAGACTATTCAGGGAGTCAGGGAGATTGCTACTATTTCAGGGAGTCTCCTGCAGAATGCGAGAGCATAGGCAACTATGCGCATAGTGCCTGGCAGGAATGTGAGCCGTCTTGTCCAAATAGGGCAGCGAGCTGTAGACGGTGTGGGTGCAGCCTCAGAGTGACAGGAGCCTCTCACACAGTGACTGTGCGGCGTGAGTGTGTGGCTGCTCTTCCAGGTCCAGGTCTGCTACAGGCAGTTACAGGACAGCTCCGCTGGCCAGGATTCCCATGCCATGCACCGGCCTCTTCTGGTGGGATGTGAGGGCTGCATGGTACCTGCTGTGCGGTGTTTGGGTCTGGATACTGGGTAGTGCAGCGCAGGGGCATAGGTGTGCGCAGGGGGGGGGGTGCCTGGTGCGCACATGCACCCCCTAATGTCTGGCACCCCGATCTCACATGCCTGATGCAGCGATCGCCGAGCAGGCTGATTACTGTCCCCCTGCGCTGCACCCTGTCAGGACTGTATTACCGACCGGACGCCTGGGTTAATCAAGGATGCCACTGACACCGGCTTTCAAATTCCCAGCTCCACCTCCATGTACAAAAACAGTGTGATGTGACGTTATTACGTCATGCTGCTCGCATGCTCACCCATCACATGCCCACCTCTCTCCTTCTATGCTATGCCAATGCCAGCCACTGATAAGGAACAGCATGCAGCCAGCGTTCCTCTTAGGAAGACAAATTCAATACTGGCAGGCAGTCGGCAGCAACATTGACACGTCACTCGTTTTCCCAGCAGCGGCAATACTAGTCTGCGACTGTCAGTGAGTGACTGACTTGTAAGTAAGCTGCTGCAGCTTGCAGGGGAAAGAGAGGGGGAGCCAGACCAGGCTGAGGAGGAGCACTGTAATTGCAATGAGTGCCATCAGGGGTGTTTGTTTGGTGCACATCTGACAATGTATCTGCTTTATTAGGATTGGTACAAGGGTGGATATTTTATATTGCGTTGACCATCAATAGATGGTGCTAGACCCACCCCTCCAATGGTGCACCCCCTAATAAAATGTGCTGCGCACACCAGTGCGCAGGGGGTCTCTCCCCGGGGGTAAGAGTGGCTGGTGAGGGGATACAGGGCTGTGGGCTGATGTGGGGGAACTGGGAATGCAGCATGGAGTCATTGGGGAAAGACAGACTGTGGGATATGTGGGTGGAAGGAGAAAGGGAGACACAGACTATGATGTGTGTGGGGGAGGAAGCAGAGATATACATATTTATATAAATTAGATAAATAAATATATATTTATTACTAGCTTCTGCTATAGCACAGCAAATTCCGTTGTGCTTTAATATATATAAATGTGTGTGTGTGTGTGTGTGTGTGTGTGTGTGTGTGTGTGTGTGTGTGTGTGTGTGTACATAATAGGATTTTAATACCTACCGGTAAATCCTTTTCTCTTAGTCCGTAGAGGATGCTGGTGATGCTTTAAGAACCATGGGGTATAGACGGGATCCACAGGAGACATGGGCACACTATAAGACTTTGAATGGGTGTGAACTGGCTCCTCCCTCTATGCCCCTCCTCCAGACTCCAGTTACAAGAACAGTGCCCAAGGAGACGGACATTTTGAGGAAAAGGATTTATTTAATTATTTTGAACTAAGGTGAGATTCATACCAACTCACACCTCCAACACGCCGTACAACATGGCATTCAACAAACAATGCATGCAACGGCATGACCAACAACAGTAACAGAGTGACTGAACTCAACGCAACATGAGCGTAACTATAATCAAACTGCAGATACAGCCCGCACTGGGACGGGCGCCCAACGTCCTCTACGGACTAAGAGAAAAGGATTTACCGGTAGGTATTAAAATCCTATTTTTTCATACGTCCTAGAGGATGCTGGGGATGCTTCAAGAACCATGGGGTTTATACCAAAGCTCTAGAACGGGCGGGAGAGTACGGATGACTCTGCAGCACCGATTGACCAAACAAGAGGTCCTCCTCAGCCAGGGTATCAAACTTGTAAAACTTCGCAAAGGTATTTGATCCCGACCAAGTAGCAGCTCGGCAAAGTTGTAACACCGAGACTCCACGGGCAGCCGGCCAGGATGAGCCCATCTTTCTGGTAGAATGGGCTTTCACCGATCCTGCCGTAGAATGAGCCTGCTGTATCATATTACAAATCCAGCGCGCAATAGTCTTCTTAGAAGCAGGAGCCCCAATCTTGTTGGGAGCCCACAGGACAAACAGAGCCTCTGTTTTCCTAATCTGAGCCGTTCTGGCGACATAGATCTTCAAAGCTCTAACCACATCGAGAAACTTTGAATCCGCCAAGGCATCAGTAGCCACTGGCACCACAATAGGCTGGTTCACGTGAAATGATGAAACCACTTTCGGTAGAAATTGCGGACGAGTTCTCAACTCCGCTCTATCAGCATGGAAAATTAAATAAGGGCTTTTGTGAGACAAAGCCGCCAACTCAGACACTCGCCTTGCGGACGCCAAGGCCAACAACATGACTACTTTCCAAGTAAGGAATTTTAACTCAACCTTGCGCAAAGGTTCAAACCAATGCTATTGCAGGAACTGCAACACCACATTAAGATCCCATGGTGCCACAGGAGGCACAAATGGAGGTTGGATGTGTAGCACGCCTTTCACGAAGGTCTGAACTTCTGGAAGGGAGGCCAATTCTTTCTGAAAAAAGATCGACAAGGCCAAAATCTGTACTTTAATAGAGCCTAACTTTAGGCCCGCATCCACACCTGCTTGTAAAAAATGGAGCAAACGCCCCAGGTGAAATTCTTCCGTAGGAGCCTTCTTGGATTCACACCAAGACACATATTTTTTCCAAATACGGTGGTAATGCTTAGCCGTTACTTCTTTTCTAGCCTGAAGAAGTGTGGGAATGACTTCACTGGGAATACCCTTTCGGGCTAGGATCTGGCGTTCAACCGCCACGCCGTCAAACGCAGCCGCGGTAAGTCTTGATACACGCACGGCCCCTGTTGCAACAGGTCCTCCCAAAGAGGAAGAGGCCAGGGATCTTCTATGAGCAACTTCTGAAGATCTGGATACCAGGCCCTTCTTGGCCAATCCGGAACAATGAGTATCGCCTGAACCCTTGTTCTTCTTATAATTTTTATCACCTTTGGAATGAGTGGAAATGGAGGGAACACATATACCGATGGAAACACCCACGGTGTCACTAGGGCATCCACCGCTATCGCTTGAGGGTCCCATGACCTGGAACAATATCTCTGAAGTTTCTTGTTGAGGCGGGACGCCATCATGTCTACTTGAGGAACTCCCCAACGACTTGTCACTTCTGCAAAGACCTCTCGATGAAGACCCCACTCCCCTGGATGGAGATCGTGTCTGCTGAGGAAGTCTGCTTCCCAGTTGTCCACTCCTGGAATGAAGACTGCTGACAGAGCGCTGGCATGTCTTTCTGCCCAGCAAAGAATCTTCGTGGCCTCGGCCATCGCCGCTATGCTCCTTGTTCCGCCCTGGCAGTTTATGTACGCCACTGCTCTCACGTTGTCTGACTGAATCAAGACAGGCAGACCTCGAAGCAGATGTTCTGCTTGCAGGATGCCATTGTAAATGGCCCTTAATTCCAGAATGTTTATGTGTAGACAAGCTACCTGGCTTGACCACTTTCCCTGAAAGTTTCTCCCCTGTGTGACTGCTCCCCAGCTTCGAAGGCTTGCATCTGTGGTCACCAGGATCCAATCCTGAATCCCGAACCTGCGTCCCTCCAGAAGGTGAGAACTGTGCAGCCACCACAGAAGGGAGATTCTGGTCCTGGGAGATAGAATTATTTTCCGGTGCATATCCAGGTGAGACCCGGACCACTTGTCCAACAGGTCCCACTGAAACACCCTGGCATGGAACCTGCCATACAGAATGGCCTCGTAGGCCGCCACCATCTTCCTCAGCAATCGAGTGCATTGAAGAACTGACACCTTTGCTGGTTTCAGAATCTGTTTCACCATGTTCTGTATTTCCAGAGCTTTTTCCAAAACTCTCTGCAATTCTGTATCCAGAATCATACCCAGGAACGACAGCCGTGTCGTCGGATCCAACTGCGATTTTGGCAAATTTAGGAGCCAACCATGTTGTTGCAGAATCGTCAGTAAAATGGCAACATTTTTCAGCAATTGCTCCTTGGATTTCGCCTTTATGAGGAGATCGTCCAAGTACGGGATAATTGTGATTCCCTGCTTGCGCAGGAGAACCATAATTTCTGCCATTACTTTGGTGAAAATCCTCAGAGCCGTGGACAGACCAAACGGCAACGTCTGAAATTGGTAATGACAATCCTGAACAGCGAATCTCAGGTAAGCCTGATGTGGAGGATATATGGGGACATGCAAGTAGGCATCCTTTATGTCGACCGACACCATAAAATCCCCCTCCTCCAGACTGGAGATCACTGCTCGGAGAGATTCCATCTTGAATTTGAATTTTTTTAGAAAGAAATTGAGGGATTTTTGGTTCAGAATCGGTCTGACTGAGCCGTCTTCGGGTCCACAAACAGGCTCGAATAAAAACCTTCCCCCTGTTGTGACGGGGGCACTGTGACAATTACTTGATTTTGACACAACTTTAGTATCGCAGCGCTTACTACCTCCCTTTCTAGAAGAGAAGCTGACAAGGCCGATTTGAAAAATCGGTGAGGGGGCACGTCTTGAAACTCTAACCTGTATCCTTGGGTTACTATTTCCACTATCCAAGGATCCAGGTCCGAGTGCACCCAGACCTGACTGAAGAGTTGGAGACGTGCCCCCACTGGTGCGGACACCCGCAGAGGAGCCCCAGTGTCATGTGGCGGATTTGGTAGAAACCGGAGAGGACTTCTGCTCTTGGGAACTTGCCACAGCCTGTGACCTTTTTCCCCGACCTCTCCCCCTTGCAGCAAGGAAGGAAGACCCACGTCCTTTTTTGAATTTATTGGGCCGAAAGGACTGCATCTGATAGTGAGGCGATTTCTTCTGCTGTGCAGGAACATAAGGTAAAAATGAAGACTTACCCGCGGTAGCCGTAGACACCAGGTCAGTGAGGCCGTCACCAAACAAGATCCTACCGTTAAATGGTAGAGACTCCATCGCCTTCTTAGAGTCAGCGTCAGCATTCCATTGATGAATCCACAATGCTCTCCTTGCTGAGACTGCCATGGCATTGGCCCTTGATCCCAAAAGGCCAATATCCCTCACAGCTTCTTTTAAATATGCTGCAGCGTCCCTGATATGACCCAGAGTCAAAAGCACACTATCCCTGTCTAGGGTATCTACCTCAGATGACAAGTTATCTGCCCACTTTTCAATAGCGCTACTCACCCATGCCGCAGCAACGGCAGGCCTGAGTAGCGACCCTGTAGTGACATAAATGGATTTTAGTGTATTTTCCTGCTTACGATCCGCAGGATCCTTTAGGGCTGCCGTGTCAGGGGACGGAAGCTCCACCTTTTTGGGTAGACGCGATAAAGATTTGTCTACCGTGGGGATTGACTCCCACCTTTCCCTGTCCCCAGAGGGGAACGGATATGCCACTGGAATTCTTTTGGGAACCTGTATCTTCTTGTCAGGATTTTCCCAAGCCTTTTCAAAACACTCGTTCAGTTCATGAGAGGGAGGAAACGTTACCTCAGGTTTCTTTCCTTTAAACATACAGACCCTTGTATCAGGAACAGCAGGGTCCTCTGTTATATGCATCACTTCTTTTATCGCCACAATCATGTACTGAATGCTCTTAGCCAGTTTTGGATTTAATCTGGCATCACTATAGTCGACACTGGATTCAGAGTCCGTGTCGGTATCTGTATCATCTATCTGGGTAAATGCATGTTTCTGTGACCCCGAGGGGGTTTGGGCTTGTGACAAAGCCTCCTCCATGGATTTCCTCCATGTCTGGTTCTTAGACTCAGATTTATCAAATCTCTTAGTCAACCGAGTCACATTTGCATTTAAAACACTCAACATGTTTACCCAATCATCCGTCGGCGGTGCCGACACAGCCACTCTCACAGTATTTTCTGTCCCCACACCAGCCTCCTCCTGGGAAGAGCACTCAGCCTCAGATATATCGACACACACAACCACACTGGGGCTATAGGAGACAGACCCACAACAAAGCCTGTAAGAGAGACACAGAGAGAGTTCTGCCAGCTCACAACCCAGCGCCTATCCCGGTACTGAAGCAAGTAAAAAGACTGCCCAGACCTGTTAGCGCTTTATATATATATCAATTAGCACCAAATCACTTGTGCCCCCCCCAGTTTAGCATCCTGTTACTTGTACAGCAGTCTTGAGGTCAGGGCCAGCGTCTCTGCAGCTTCTGTGAAGAGAAAATGGCGCTGGTCAGAGCTGTGTGGGCTAAGCCCCACCCACTACATGGCGCACTTCAGTCCCACTTAAATTTATATTTATACTGGCGGGGGTCCCTTAACTTAACTTAACATAGAGGGAGGAGCCAGTTCACACCCATTCAAAGTCTTATAGTGTGCCCATGTCTCCTGCGGATCCCGTCTATACCCCATGGTTCTTGAAGCATCCCCAGCATCCTCTAGGACGTATGAGAAATATATATATATATATATATATATATAAAATCTAAGGAGGCTGACAAGACCCTCAGGATTCTGAGGGCCTCTGTCTTACAAGAGGTACACATGAAAACTATCTTTAGGGAGTATATGACTCAACGGCAGAGACAACATTTCGTACCAGAGGAATCTGGCTGGTGTCCAAAATGTAATGCATCCTCAGCAACACTAATCCATAACCTTTGGACCTGCGGAAAAATCTAAAATTTTTGGCATAAGCTGATTTATTATATACTTTATACCTTTGCTTTGCAGGTGTCTCTAGATCCCATTCCCCTACTATTCGCAAATTTTGACAACTGGACTCTAGGTACATCTCACTCTCGTTTGATTCCCTTTTTGATGAATCTTGTGACTGTGGCAAAAAAAGTAATTATGAATTCTTGGATTTCTAGTCACGCCCCATCACTGAGGGAAGTTGATGCTCTCCTTATGGGATATATGTATTTCGATCGCTATGAGGCAACTCAAGATGCCTCGAATAGGGGTTCAGGTTTCCATAATAAATGGGATATATATCCTCAAAATCAGAGGCAATACAAAACCAAATTTACGCCTCCCTAGATATATACAGATAATCCTGAAATTTGGTATAGCTAAAAATACGTTTTATGTGAAGTCCTGTAATAGTGTGGCTGCCCCCCACCTCTTTCTTCCCCCACCTTTTTATATTAAATACGAGAACTGGCTATTTGACAAGGTGGATGGAATATGTCAACGTGGATAAGAGTCTATCCTGTTCCATTTACTAGATATTAGTAGATGCAGGAGATGATTTCCAATTTTTTTATTGTTTTCTGTGGGAGGCAATGTGTTGGGTTTTTATTAGTTGCACCACGCATGTGTCCTGATGGTGTTCGTACGAAGCTGCAGGACAGGTTTAGATGCACGCACCAAGAAGTGTATTAGAAATGTGTTGGGGGGGGGGTTGGCTAATCAGATGTAGATGTATAGTAGTATGGGCATGTTGTTGAAAGTGGTTGCATGTACAGTGCATCCGGAAAGTATTCACAGCGCTTCACTGTTTTCACATTTTGTTATGTTACAGCCTTATTCCAGAATGGAATAAATAAATTTTTTCCTCAAAATCACTTGTACATAAGTATTCACAGCCTTTGCCATGAAGCTTAAAATTGAGCTCAGGTGCATTCTGTTTCCACTGATCATCCTTGAGATGTTCCTACAGCTTAATTGGAGTCCACCTGTGGTAAATTCAGTTGATAGGATGTGATTTGGAAAGGCACACACCTCCCTATATAAAGTCCCACACTTGACAGTGCATGTCTGAGCACAAACCAAGCATGAAGTCAAAGGAATTGTCTGTAGACCTCCGAGACAGGATTGTCTCGAGGCACAAATCTAGGGAAGGGTACAGAAAAATATCTGCTGCTTTGAAGGTTCCAATGAGCACAGTGGCCTCCATCATCCGTAAATGGAAGAAGTTCGGAACCACCAGGACTCTTCCTAGAGCTGGCCGGCCATCTAAACTGAGCGGTTGGGGGAGAAGGGAACTTCAAGGTGTTTGATAAAAGCTCCTGTGGCAGCAGAAACGCGTTGGTGAGCTGATCGGGGAGACTGCGGCAGACCAGGTTATTAAGAGACTGGACACTGCAGGTCTAGGGATGAACATGGCACCAAAGAGAACTGGGAGGTACCCGTGTAATATAACTATGCTTGTTTGAGTGGGCATTAAATGACACCCCTATAAATCTGGTACGCTTCTCTGCCTGATTAATGGTGGATTTATGTGTGTTATTATCCTGATTTAAGATTACACTTTTTGGAATAAAAAATTGTGCTTCACTATATACCTTCTCTCTTTGAATTTTGGGTTGACACGGAGCTATTACCCGCCCAAGGAGAGAGACAGGTTCTACGAACAAGAAAGGATATGGACGGAGAATATATTCCTGAGTGGAGTTTGTGAGGATTTGAGACTCCAAAAAACTGTTATTTTGGATAAAGAAATAGTGACGTATTGAACTCTATATTGTATAATTTTCACCTATATCTAAGAGGGTGCGCACAGCTACTAAGTTGTGTCAAAGTCGAAAAATATTGCAGAACACACATCACGTACAAACTGCACACACATGCCCACTGCATGTGCACTTGTTCTGCCGTGCGTGCACATATCCGCAATTTGCGTATGGTCCTGCGCATCGGTGCGTGGTATGGGTATTTACGGCAGAGTTTGTGTACGCATGGAGAGCCACCAAAACACATTACATATTTAATCCAAATAGTGCACAATGTACACATGGTCTCCTTGCACCACATCAGAAAGTTATAGCTGTTTAAATGGTTGCAGAACAAAGGGATTCACCTTTAAAGGATAAGAGGGGACAGACTAAGGTTATAAGGTGGTATTTGGTATCCAGCTGTAGGGTATTTTAAGGGTAACATTCCGGTGTTGGTCTGCGGAAGATCGCATGTTCCTGCGGATAGTTATGTGCAGAAGCAGAATATAGATATAAACTGTATTTACTGTATATTATGTATGCAGCGGGAATCCAGAGGAGACCACCCACAAGGGCAGTTGAGAAAGACATCGCCTACCTTTTCAAATCAACCTATGACCTCTCCTGTACTGTAAAAGTGCATTCCTGTGTCCAATGGACAAAGGGATTACAGTATCCATTGTATTGCTTTTGGAAGAATTGTATAAATAAAGCCTGCCGCAGCCTGGCCTGACACAAGACTCACAAAGTTATCTATCAGATGACCGGGGACCGGCCGGGTAGCGCAAGCGATTCCAATCACGTATGTACATTGACTGTAGCCATTATTCTGTTATATTATATTATATTGTATTGTGTTGATTGTATTGTAACCGCCTTTCAGCAATATTACGCTGTGGTGTCGGAACCCAGTGATTTAACTACAAATCTGGTGTTGTGTCCCACGGCCGTAACTACGGGCGGGAGCTAGGGGGGCATGTGACCTGGGCGCAGGATAGGAGGGGGCGCAGAGAGGATCAGTTTAATCCCCCTAACATCCCCTCCCTATGCGCTGCGGTTCCTTAGAGCCGACGGAGCACAAGCTCCAGACTCTACTAGCTGCCGCTGAGAAAATTAGGAATAGTTTGTGCGCAATGACTTTAGCAGCTGGTAATGTCTCAAAGACTCCTAGAGGTTTCCTTCACCCCTCACCAACACAGTGCACAACAGAAAGAATATGGAGACTGAGACTTAACTAGCGCTTCTTATTCCTGATGGTGCTTGTTTTCCACAGGCTTCCGTCACTCACATATGAGTGTAGCCCTGTAAATAAATAAAGGCTCAGCAGGAGATACAAGAGGGTAACTGTTATCTGAGGACTACATTAAATATATATATATATATATATATATTTCTTTATCATCCACTAGGGGTCACTGGAGTACTCTTGGGATATGGTCGGGCTTCCGTAGGAACAGCACTGAATATTTAAATTTAGAACACTCCACCCCTCCATATCCCCGAGTACCTCCCAGTGTTTTTTCTGTGCTAGACGTAGCAACAGCTCTGTGACTGAAGTCAAGATTACTTTGAAGAATTTTTTTTTTTTTTTTTATTTTATTTTTATTTTTTCTATTTTACATCCCTTTCCCCCTTCCAAAAGGCAGGGTCAGGGATAGTACAGCTGCTGAAAGCAGCAGGGGCGTGTCGGGCCTCTCTGAAAGAGCTCCCTCACAGCCACACACACAGCCTCCTGCACAGGCTGGCCGGCGCTTGTTCAGAAGCCCCGTCGGAGCCTCCTCACAAACTGCAGGATACAGGTATGTGAACGGGGCGGTCAGCTCCCGCTGCCGCCCCGAGGTGTGGGGACATTGTAGCGCTTAGCGCCCGCTGCTGCTCGCTCCACTTGGCCGCCCGTCCCGCCGCTGCTCTCCCCACTCAGCGCCCTCCCCACACGGCCACAGTCTTCAGCACAAGACCTCCGTGCAGGCCGCCGGCCGCTGCAGCTCTCTCGCTCACGGGGCCGGCCGCCGCTACTGCTCCGGGTCCCACCGCTGGGTGACGCGCGGCTCACCCGGGCTCAGCACAGCGCTCGGCGATACCCGCTGGGGCCCCACACGCTGCGCTGCCGCTGCTCTGATTCGAAAAGAGCAGGCAGCCATTACACAGGAGCAGGGGGGACAAGCAATAAGTTAAGGGGGCAATAAGCGGCATACGAAATACTGCAGCAGCAGATGATAGACTGCAGGGATTTTTTGCAGGGTTATAATCAGTGAATGTTGTAACCAGCATTAGGATTATATGTATAAGCATAGCATGGCAGCCATGTTTAACCATGCTTCCTGTGTTTTCCTGCTGTGATTCCAGAACGTTCCAGTACTACATCTCTACTCCACCGGAGGCGCAGGGGTGTTAGTGGGAATTTGGGATCACATTTCACAGTACTGGCCACGTGTACTGCACTTGGCCAGATTTATATACAGAGACACCTTACTGCTATTTTACTGAGTCGTGCAGGTGTCTGTTTTTTGTGTATTGTATTGTCTGTCGCCATAATGAGTAAGGCACCAGCAAAAACTAAAAAGCATAATTGCAAAGTCTGTGGCAGTGTGTTACCGGATGGATCTACCACATGTACAATATGTTTTGTGGATTCGGTTCAGAATACTATTTCTGCTCCAGTTTTACAACCAATGTCCTCACCGGACCCTCCGTGGGGTATGTTAGTAAATGTACTGGATAGATTACAATCAGAATTGACCGCCGCTCGTCAGGAGCGGGAAACGGTAAGGTCTGAGTCTAGGGTGAGACCGTCAGAACTACCGGAGGCGTCTCAGCCTTGCGTAAGGTCCAAATCCATTTTGGGTAAATGGGATAAATTTCATATGTCTTATGATTTTCCCGTTTCTGCTATGTTGCATTCTGACGATTCCATGCCAGACCTCACGGAACAAGATGAGGGTGAGGAGGGCGAAGTGGAGTCAGATCAGGATTTTAACAGTTCCGGCATTGATGATCTCATCAGAGCGGTACGTCAGTCTCTGAGGTTTCCTGAAACTGAGGAGCCTCTCACAAATAATCAGGTCGTATTTACGAAACGGCGGAAGACGCCAATAAGTTTTCCTGTGTCGGATTCTCTAAATCAGATGTTAGTAGAAACACGACAGAATCCAGATAAACGGTTTTCTATACCTCGCAGATTTAAGTCTAGTTATCCGTTTCCAGACTCGGTAACGTGTACATGGGAGAATCCACCAATAGTTGATTCGTCAGTGTCCAAGCTTACCAAGAAATTAACCATACCAGTGCCAGCAGCTACTACGCTTAAAGATCCTTCAGATCGCAAGATAGAAACTATGTTAAAATCCATGTATGTAGCAGCAGGTGTGATGCTAAGACCTGGATTGGTTGGCATTTGGGTCACTAAGGCGCTCATAATATGGCTTACAGAACTCAAATCTGCTTTACATGACGAAAACCTGATAATTCTTGTAAATCAAATGATTGAGGCTGTAGAGTATCTCTGTACAGCGTCTACTGACGTCTGTCAGCTCACTTCTCGTATTTCATCGTCGCTAGTTACGGCACGAAGAGCACTCTGGCTGCGTGCTTATCATGCGGAGGCAGAGGTCAAACGAAGTATAGAGGCGTTGCCTTACGATGGCAAGAAGTTGTTTGGTCCTGAATTGGACGCATGGATTGCGGAGGCGACGGGAGGTAAGTCTGTTTTCTTACCATTGCCTCCACCGGTTTCAAGAAGAAGGTACGCTGGACCTTCGTTCAAATCCTTTAGACCTCAGCCCTTTCGAGGACGTGGTAGAGGATCAGCCACGCCTGCTAGACGTGGTCGTGGACGTGGTTTCCAACAAACCAACACAACTCGCCAGGACGCTAAGGTTACCGACAAGCCAGTGGCATGACAGGCTTCCAGCCCATCTCGGTTCTCCAATTGTGGGAGCACGCCTTCAGACGTTCCATGTGGCGTGGTTCCACACATCCGCGGATGGGTGGATCCGCAATTTAGTGTTAAAAGGTTACAAAATAGAGTTCGACTGTCTTCCGCCTCTGCGGTTTTTCAAGACAGGATTGCCTCTGTCGGACGACAAGAGGACGGTTCTGCAAATTGCCATTCAGTCCCTACTGGATTCGGCAGTTTTGATTCCGGTCCCTGTACACCAACAGGGCCAGGGTTATTATTCAAGTATGTTTGTGGTACCGTAGCCGGATGGCTCAGTCAGACCAATATTGAACTTAAAGGGGCTCAATCAGTACGTAACTTACTACAGATTCAAGATGGAGTCTCTGCGTTCGGTGATTGCGGGCTTAGAGGCAAAGGAATTTATGATTGCGCTAGACCTCAAGGATGCGTACTTACACATTCCAATTTGGCAGCCTCATCAGAAATTCTTACGGTTTGCAATACGCCAGAACCATTACCAGTTTCAGGCTCTACCGTTTGGCCTGTCATCAGCGCCGCGGGTATTCACCAAAGTGATGTCTGTGATGATAGCTCACCTCAGATCCCTGGGAGTGACAATAGTTCCGTATTTAGACGATCTGCTCATCAAAGCTCCGTCTCAACAGATACTTCTCCAACATGCGCTGCTAACATACAATGTACTGGTTCACCACGGTTGGATTGTCAACTTCAAGAAATCACATCTAATTCCGTCTCAAAGCCTTCAGTTCCTAGGTATGATTCTCGATACGGTCAATCAAAGAATTTACCTACCACAGCAGAAAGTACAAATGCTACGCCATCTAGTACAATTAGTGCTCAAGCCACGCACAGTGTCGGTACACTTGTGCATTCGCCTCTTAGGCACAATGGTGGCAGCTTTCGAGGCGCTTCAGTTCGGAAGATTTCACTCTCGTCCATTTCAACTGAATGTGCTTGCCCAGTGGTCGGGCTCGCATCTGCAGATTCACCACAGGGTGAGGTTGTCGCCAACAGCAAGAGTATCTCTGCTCTGGTGGCTCAAGGAACACAATTTAACCGCAGGAAGACGGTTCGGAGGTTGGAATTGGATAATTCTAACTACGGACGCCAGTCTCAGAGGCTGGGGAGCGGTAATTCAAAATTGTCAGCTCCAGGGTCTCTGGGCGGATCACGAGAAATTGCTGTCTATAAATGTTCTAGAACTCCGCGCAATTTACAATGCGCTACGACAAGCAGTGCACATGCTTCGCTCTCAGCCTGTCCAAGTGCAGTCGGACAATGCGACGGCAGTCGCATACATCAACAAACAAGGAGGAACGAGAAGCCGCATGGCAATGCGGGAAGTAGCTCGAATCCTCAATTGGGCGGAATGCCACCAGGTGATATTGTCGGCCGTGTTCATTCCGGGAGTGGACAACTGGGAGGCGGATTATCTCAGTCGTCGGGATTTTCATCCAGGCGAATGGGCATTAAATCCAGAAGTGTTTCACATGTTGGTTCAGCGATGGGGTTATCCTCAGGTGGACCTGATGGCGTCTCGACACAATCACCAAACGTTCCAGTATGTGTCCAGAACAAGAGATCCAAAGGCAGTGGTGGTGGATGCTCTCACTGTCGCGTGGCCGTACAGTCTTGTGTATCTGTTTCCACCGTTTCCGCTGCTCCCTCTGGTGCTAAAACAGATCAAAAGAGAGTCGGTCACAGTCATACTAGTGGCGCCTCATTGGCCTCGGAGAGCTTGGTTCTCGGATCTCCGAGGATTACTCGCAGACGATCCTTGGCCGCTCCCGCTACATCCAGACCTGTTACAACAGGGTCCGTTCCTTTACCCCGATTTAGCGCGGCTGCGTTTGACGGGGTGGCTGTTGAGACCGCCCTCTTAAGAAGAGAGGGCATTCCAGATTCAGTTATACCAACCATGTTACGAGCTAGGAAGCCGGTTACGGCAGATCATTATTACAGAATATGGCGTGCCTATATAGGTTGGTGTGAAGCTCGGAAATTTCCGACATCAGCTTTCAAGTTATGCCGCCTGTTGTTGTTTCTACAAACAGGGTTAGATGGAGGATTGCGTTTATCTACACTAAAGGTGCAGGTATCTGCTTTGTCAATTTACTTTCAAAGACGATTGGCTCTATTGCCGTCTATACGCACTTTTCTCCAAGGTGTACTCAGGGTACAGCCTCCATTCATTCCACCTACAGCGCCATGGGACTTGAATCTGGTTTTGGAGTTCTTACAGTCTTCATATTTTGAACCCTTACAGCAAGTGGATATAAAGTTTCTCACTTGGAAAACAATTTTTCTCCTAGCCTTAGCTTCGGCAAGGCGTGTTTCGGATTTGGGTGCCTTGTCATGCAAGGCACCGTATTTGGTATTTCATGATGACAGAGCGGAACTTCGGACGAATCCCGCTTTCTTACCAAAGGTAGTGTCATCTTTTCACATCAATCAACCAATAGTAGTTCCTGTGTTGACAGCACATTCTGGAATGCTGGATGTGGTACGCGCTTTACGCGTTTATGTATCCCGAACGTCTTCAGTTCGTAAGACGGATACGTTGTTTGTTCTCTATGATGCTGCCAAGATAGGTTGGCCAGCGTCTAAACAAACCTTATCCAGATGGATAAAACTGACCATACGTCAGGCTTACCTTCATGCTAGGTTACAACCGCCTACGTCAGTAACCGCTCATTCCACACGTTCTGTGGGAACTTCATGGGCAGCGGGTCGTGGGGCTTCTACGACGCAGCTTTGCCGTGCGGCTACATGGTCTTCAGTGCACACGTTTGTGCGCTTTTACAAGTTTGATACGTTTGCGGCATCAGCATCTAGCTTTGGCCGCCTAGTGTTACAAGTGCCAAACAGCTCTCCCGCCCACGGGGGAAGCTTTGGTACGTCCCAAGAGTACTCCAGTGACCCCTAGTGGATGATAAAGAAAATAGGATTTTGGTACTTACCAGGTAAATCCTTTTCTTTGAATCCATAGGGGGCACTGGACGCCCACCCAGAGCAGTTTTACCTAGTTGTGGTTAGTTCTGAGGATCTTATGGTAACACACTTTCACCGACTGGTTCAAGTTACAAGTGCTGGTTAGGGTGTCAACTGTTTAGTTGTCAGTAACGTTATGTGTTAACTTCGTTATTGTCAGTTATGTTATATGTAATACTCCATTGTCAACATCTCTATAGTTCCTGTTCGGCTCAGTAAAAAACACTGAGAGGTACTCGGGGATATGGAGGGGTGGAGTGTTCTAAATTTAAATATTCAGTGCTGTTCCTACGGAAGCCCGACCATATCCCAAGAGTACTCCAGTGCCCCCTATGGATTCAAAGAAAAGGATTTACCTGGTAAGTACCAAAATCCTATTATATATGTACCAATCTATAAGAGGAATTTAATGCATGTATAAATATATAAAATATATTTCATCTGTGTAAATGTCTGTGTAAATATATGAACTATAATCTAGCTGTCTAATGTAATAATTGTACCATGTATAGAGTTACTGATGGGGAATATGTACAGTAAATAGTAAATATGGTTCTGGGTAACGGGGCCCATTGTCATGAGCAGGGCTAAAGAGACTTTTCCATAAGCCCTCGTGCTGACTATGGGGTGCCCGGATGGAGAGCTCAGTTGAGGGGAGCGCGAGGGAGAAGCGGGAGAACTGGTGGTCGCTGAGGAGGAGACGGAGGGAGAGGAACGACGCTGGGGCGGTGAACTGTGCATGGAAGGACTGACGCACCTGAATTGAGCCTGCGTTCTGAGCGAAGGACTCCGGTGTGCGTTGTGGTGGCTCCGGTGGAGTGGGGAGCGAGGGCCGAGTGGCAATAACCGTGGTGAGCAGCAGTGGGACTTGGAGCGGCTGTTCCCGCTAGGCGGAGCGGAGGAGGTGGCTTGTGACGGACGGAGACGTGGGCGGCGTCATCGACGAGGTCTCAGGAGTAGACTTCCTCCCTGCTGGGCGGATCAAAGGCGGCACCATCCAAGATACCATCCCAAAGCAGGCGGTCTGAATCGGTGAGTGACAGCGGAGGGCAGAACCGGAGCCCCAAATATAGTACTCATGATCCCGCAGCAGCCAGTCACCTGTAGTGTTCTCTTCAGCCATTCAGCCCAGACTCAGCCTTGTCAGTGACAAGTAGTACAGTACTCATATGTGCCTCAGCCCGCCTCAGCCTTATCAGAGATAAGCAATATAGTACACCTATAAGACCCTCAGTGTACTCAACTCAGTGTTGATGTCAGAGACTTTTAACGCACCTTGTTCTGAGGCAGTCAGCACAGTGTATGCACACATTTCTCAGCCCTGCCTTACATTGCCAGTGACAGCTAGCTCAGCGCTACCCACATAGTGTTATCAAAGGTTACCCAACACTGCAATAGTTCGGTCAGAACTAGTCGGACTAGTCACTCAGTATGTCAGTAGTTTCGCCAGTTTCATAGCACCATTGTAATTCCTCTGTGATCTTCGAAAGCAGCTCATTCTCTGGAATTTATTACCTGATTCGCAGCTTAAGTAATAATTGACTACAGGGAAGCAGTTACATATAATTCGCATCAACTACTAAAACACTGATTATATGAGTTCCAGTGCCAAGTACCCTGTAATTCTACACTACCCCATTGATTATATTGTATGCTCTGAACTGTCTACTAATTGAATATCCCTTTCAGTTGAAGGATTGGACTACAATATGGGTGAAAGGATCCTACATGCTTGTCTCTAACTAAAGTAATTGGGGGAGAAAGATCCTAGAGTCGTTCTTTATCACTTCCAAGGGATATAGATATCTATTGAGAAATTCCCAGTCACAAGTTGTGTTGGCCAGTGTGGAATAAAGAGTAGAAGATTTTCGAGTAATCACACTGACTATTATAATGAAGGTGGTAAAAACAAAATAATCACATTGCACGGTGATAACGAGGATTATTCTAGAAGTACCTAGGTATCTAACTATAGGGACGCCTGTAACTGTACTATCAACCTGCCGATACCTAATCCTTGGGCTCTCAATAGGCCCTTGATACTTCCCGAACAGTATCCTAGTATAACCCTGACAAAGACTATCCTGGAAAAGGTACAAAATGGGGTTCACTTATATGTAACTCTAGTATTAAGGTACAATAATCACAAGTCCAGTTATCATTGAGTGAAGAATACCTCAGGAGTACAAAAGGTAAAACTGGGCCCCAACAGTGCACCAACGATAACCAACTGGTATACCCAACACATAAGCTTGATACTGCAGTGTGACTGATAAGATTATAGTAAGTGTATTGATAATCTATCTGATAACCCTAGTTAAACTAAGTTGTTGTATGGTATAACAGGTAATAATTCATGTATATGAATATATGTTGTTAAATTATATCTTTGTTTTGCGAGTAATGATTCCAATTGCCCATAAAAATTGGTAAGGTAACCTGAAACTAAAGTTAGGAAGTGTTTATTCTGTGAAGAAAAGAACATGAGAAGGTATTAAAGTTCTATTAATAAATACTTACCGTTTAAGGGGACTGGTTGTCTCATTCATCTGAAGATCCGAACCTGAAACACACACGAAGATACAACAGGTAAATTAAACATATTAACCAACCCACACGAGACAGTAAATATATCTCTACTTGCCTCAGCTTTCCCAAGCAAGCCTGGGTTGGAACTATCACTGCTTGGGTGGAGGCACTCCGTCATATGTATTAAGTACCCCCGTGAGGTGAAATAGGGGTTACATTTGGAGGCACTGCTGAGATCCTAAAATAGCCAAGATTCAGTGGTTGATACCGAAACTATACATCATGGAAGAAGTTACCAACACCGATATCTATAGGTGGTGTAAAGAAAAGGGCGTGGAACCCTTATGCAGCTTTGGGCTAGTTGGAAAACTTTCATTAGCCAGTGATGATGCAGTCATTCGGGCTGTTGTGCAACTTTATGGTATTAGTCAACCATTTACTGTTGATCGATGGAAAGGACAAGAGGGAGAAACTTTCGCTATCTTACTTAGTAATAGACTTCCTTTGGATAACACATTACTACCCCGTATGGTGGTGGTTGAAGATGTCCCTGGGCGAAAAGTTCAACTAGTGTGGCCTGAAAGTATGGAAGAAGCAGCCACCCCAGGAGAAGAGATGGGAAATGATACCACTGCTGCAGGAGACTGTTTTCATATCAATAGTGGGGAGGATCTGACAGAGAATGTGGAAGAATCTCCTGGGAAAGGGGTGGAAACAATGATGAATAAAATGGTTAGTCAGATGGAGAGATTGCATTATGAAGGGGCATATAGAAGACTCAGGATTTTCTCGGGTATTTCCCCTGTGCCTGCTGGTGAAGAAACCTACGATACTTGGAGAGAGGCAGCCATTCAACACTCTGAAGAGTGGCAATGTCCCGAGCATATCAAACGACAGCGTATAGTGGAAAGTCTCAGGGGACCCGCTATGAGGGTGATTCAAGCCACGAGGAGGAGTAAATCTACAGCTACTCTGAAGGATTATCTAGAGGCTTTGGATTTTTCTTATGGCACCATGGAGGATGTAGGGGATTTGATGTCAAGATTACATCGCACCTATCAGGAACCGGGGGAGACTCTAACTCAATATATTTATAGAGTGGATAGATTGATTTATCAAATTGTAGAGAAAGGGGGGATAGATAAGGAGGCGGTAGATGAAAACAGAATGCGACAGGTTCTGAAAGGAGCTCTCACTCTTAATCCAGTTGCACAGAGACTACAAAGTACCCGGCGGTCAGGACCAGCACCAAGTCTCACGGAACTTGTGAAGGAGGTCAAGTTAGAGGAAGTACAAATCGAGAATCGAGACAAGACTATTAAGAGAGTCAAAGCTATTATACCTGCTATACCTGCCCCCACCTCCACTGTTATGGATGATCGATTGATTAAGTTGTTGGAAGATCAAAATAAAAAAAATAGACCAATTGATTGCTTTACAGAGTACAGCGTCATCAAGGCCCTACTGGTCGTCGGACTCAAACAGAGGAAGGACAAGGGGAAGTGGTAGTCGTGGGACTATACTTTGTTATAATTGTGGACAACCAGGGCATAGATCCTTTGAATGCTCAGTGAGTGGTATGGAGAGGAATGGAAGAATGCCGTTTTACCACCGGTCCAGAAATGAGCAGATGGAAAACCCCAACGGGAGTACTGTGAACCCCTCACAGGCTCCCCAACAATAAATGTTCATGCTATGGGGAGTGCCCAGTGGTCCGATGCTATTCCAGACAGTCTCATGGGACATGCACCATTAGTGAAAGCCTTGATAAATGGACAGGAATGTATGGTGTTGTTGGACAGTGGGTCACAAGTGTCCATTGTATTTGAAACATGGTACCGGGAGAATCTGTCAACTGTTCCCATTCAAGCTCTTAGCGGTCTTACAGTATGGGGCCTCAGTGAACAGAAGTACCCGTATTTGGGGTACATAGTTACACAACTTACTTTGGAACCTGGACTAATTACCCCTAATGAGTCTATTCCATTGGTTGCCCTAATTTGCCCTGATTCCCCTGGGGATAATGCCCACTTGTCCGCTATAGTGGGTACTAATACCAATATGTTTAGAAATCTAAAGCGATGGTGTGATAAACAAGACAGAGGAAATAATGAAGGGATGAGACCATCGGTAGAACCAGAAATAGTTCACTGTAAATTCTTGGAAAGTCATCCTGATCGAATGGTTACCCATTCGTCTACTGGGTCTCCGTGCAATTACAACCAATTGAATCTGGAAGAGTGTTTTCATGGGAGTGATATTGATCAGACACGAAAAGACCTGCTAATGGAACAGCTCATGTTAAGGGAAGATGTTTTTTCCAAAAGTGATTGGGACCTAGGGACTGCCACGGGTGTTGAACATCATATCAAATTGACAAATAATACTCCATTCCGAGAGAGATCCAGGAGATTGGCTCTGGCTGATTTCGAAGATGTCAGGAGTCACCTTAGGAATTTGTTGGAAAATAATGTCATCGCTGATTCCGAGAGTCAGTATGCTTCACCTATTGTGGTTGCTCGGAAAAAGACCAGAGAAATTCGTCTATGTATAGACTATCGTACTCTGAACAATAGAACCGTGCCTGATCAGTACACCGTACCTAAAGTAGACGAAGCATTGGATTGCCTTCAAGGGAGCCAGTGGTTCTCCGTTCTTGATCTACGATGCGGGTACTATCAGATCCCCATGAGTAAGGAGGATAGGGCCAAAACCGCTTTCATCTGCCCTATTGGGTTCTATGAGTTCTTAAAGATGCCCCAAGGAATCAAGGGAGCACCGGCTACTTTCCAACGAACCATGGAACAAACTGTAGGTGACATGTGTTACCGGGAAGTATTAGTGTACCTAGACGATATCATCGTGTTTGGGAAAGATCTAGATGAACACAATGCCCGGTTACTGAAAGTGTTAGACCGTCTACGAGCCCGAGGGTTAAAGTTGTCAGCCGAAAAATGTAAATTGTGTAGATCTTCAGTTAAATATTTGGGTGGTGAGTCGGAACGGGATAGCCACCGACCCAGAGAAAGTGGCCACGGTGAAGAAATGGCCCCGACCCACCAACCTTAAAGAATTGAGGTCTTTTCTGGGTTTCTGCGGCTACTACAGGAAATTTGTAGAGCACTATTCCAAAATCGCTAAACCCTTGACAGATTTATCAAGAGGATATCCACCAGTCAATAAAGACCGAAGGAAGAAATCGGATGTAGACATGTCTTACCATAATCCCAGAGAATTGTTTGGAAACAGGTGGACTGAACAGTGTGAGGAAGCCTTTGTTACTCTGAAAGATCGCCTCACTAAATCGCCTGTGTTGGCATATGCTATACCTGATTTGCCTTACGAAGTACACATAGATGCCTCATTAGACGGGCTTGGAGGGATGTTGTACCAAAAACAAGCACAACTGTTGAGACCCATTGCCTATGTTAGTAGAGGAATTTCCAGTAGTGAAAGAAATTATCCAGTCCACAAGTTGGAATTTCTCGCATTAAAATGGGTGGTTAGCGAAAAACTGCACGACTATCTTTATGGAGCTCAATTCATTGTACAGACGGATAACAATCCACTTACTTATGTACAGACCTCCGCTAAACTTGATGCCACTGGACACCGATGGCTTGCAGCCCTTACCAACTATGACTTCACTATCAAATATAGGCCAGGTATTAATAACCAGGATGCAGATGCTCTATCTAGGATGCCTCACCCGGAAGCTCCAGGAGGTGACTCTGATTGGATTGAAGTACCTGCTGGGGTAGTGAAAGGACTGTGCCAACATATTAGTATCACCAAAAATCAAGAAGTGGCTGCTGTATATGATATAGGAGCTTCTGAAATAGCTATTCCACCTTCTTATTGTAGGTTAGGACGGGTTGAACTGCAGGGGTTAGGAATAATAACCTCCGACCAACTTGCTCAAGAACAACGAAATGACCCCAATATTCTTCCTATAGTTCGGATTATCGAAGATCATACTTATCAGTTACATCGCTCTCAATTACCAAGGAAGGCACAAGTATTGATGCGACAGTACAGGAAGTTAACTATTCTGAATGGGGTATTATTTCGGAAAGTAATTAAGAAGGACGGAGGTACTAAAATGCAGATAGTATTACCAACAAAGTATAAACAGATGGTGCTAGAAGCATTGCATGATCAACATGGTCACCTTGGATATGAGAAAACACAGGGGTTGGTGTCCGATCGTTTTTTCTGGGCTTATATGAATCAGGATATAGAACGATTCTGTAGAACATGCGGGAATTGTATTCTCCGAAAAACGTTACCTATATCTACCGTTCCATTAGTTAATATCACCAGCACTGGACCTATGGAGTTAGTATGCATCGATTTTCTCACCTTAGATGGCCCTGGCAGATCGGACTGTCATATTCTTGTAGTAACTGATCATTTCACCAGGTATGCCCAAGCCTACTTAACTGTGAACCAGACTGCGATAACTGTAGCAAGAACTTTGTGGGAGAAATTCTTCATACATTATGGATTACCAGCAAGGATTCATTCCGATCAAGGTCGGGAATTTGAGAGTAAAGTAATTCACGAACTGTGTCATTGCTGCGGTATAACTAAATCACGCACTACCCCTTATCATCCCCAAGGAGACCCTCAGCCTGAGCGATTTAACAGAACTTTATTAAACATGTTGGGTACATTGGACTCTAAAAGAAAATCCAACTGGCGGAAGTATATTGCTCCTTTAGTGCATGCATATAATTGCACACGGAACGATGCTACGGGATACACACCGTATTACCTCATGTTCGGTCGAGAGGCAAGATTACCCATAGATATTTGTTTAGGAACTAACACTAATTCTGGTTCAAAAATATCTCACAGCCAATATGTTAAGCAACTTCGTCAACAATTGCGAGAAGCCTATCAACTAGCTGAGGATGCTGCCAGAAAACTGGGTGACAGAAACAAAGAGTACGTCGATAGGCACATTAAAGAACACCTCTTAGAGCCTGGAGATCGAGTGCTGATTAAAGCTCTGGGGGTACCTCGAAAGCAAAAGTTACAGTATAAATGGAAACCCACTCCTTACATAGTATTGAGACAGCTCCCTAACATTCCGGTATACCAACTTGTACCGGCCAATGGAAAGGGAAGGATGGTAACCTACCATAGACAACATTTACTCCCTATTGCCCAGGACATTAGGTGGGAGAATACTGTATCTTGTCCTATGGAAAATAATAAAACTAAAAACTTTGGTACACCTGAAAGTAAACTTCAGAGCCAAAGAACGGAAGCTGATTAGATTGAGGATGACTCTAATGCGGGATATTACTATTGGGATAGTGAACCGTGGGAATCAGGAATCAAAGTATTGGAGTCATATCCTGGGAGACAAGCAAAAATACCCTCTTACTACAATGGGGAAGAACAGGAGAATGTTGGAAGCACTGATGGTAATGGAAATGAAGTCAACGGTGAAATAACTGAAGTTCCTGAACCAATCCATATGGGTGATATGGGAGAGGGAGTTATTTTTGAACAAACCCCTTTGTCACCTAGGCCTCAACGAGTCAGGAGGGCCCCTAGAATACTCACCTACGACCAGTTAGGAACCCCTAATGAAATTCCTTTGGTATTGCACCCTAGCATGGTGATGTCATGGCCATATTTTGGATGGAATGTACCCTATAATAATTCAATGGAACCATGGAAAGTACCTGTAGGTGGTGAGATACAATTAACAACAAAATTGTGTAAATGTGCTCACCAGGGGGAGAGTGTAGCCCTGTAAATAAATAAAGGCTCAGCAGGAGATGCAAGAGGGTAACTGTTATCTGAGGACTACATTAAATATATATATATATATATATATGTACCAATCTATAAGAGGAATTTAATGCATGTGTAAATATATAAAATATATTTCATCTGTGTAAATGTCTGTGTAAATATATGAACTATAATCTAGCTGTCTAATGTAATAATTGTACCATGTATAGCGTTACTGATGGGGAATATGTACAGTAAATAGTAAATATGGTTCTGGGTAACGGGGCCCATTGTCATGAGCAGGGCTAAAGAGACTTTTCCAGAAGCCCTCGTGCTGACTATCGGGTGCCCAGATGGAGAGCTCAGTTGAGGGGAGCGCGAGGGAGAAGCGGGAGAACTGGTGGTCGCTGAGGAGGAGACGGAGGGAGAGGAACGACGCTGGGGCGGTGAACTGTGCATGGAAGGACTGACGCACCTGAATTGAGCCTGCGTTCTGAGCGAAGGACTCCGGTGTGCGTTGTGGTGGCTCCGGTGGAGTGGGGAGCGAGGGCCGAGTGGCAATAACCGTGGTGAGCAGCAGTGGGACTTGGAGCGGCTGTTCCCGCTAGGCGGAGCGGAGGAGGCGGCTTGTGACGGACGGAGATGTGGGCGGCGTCATCGACGAGGTCTCAGGAGTAGACTTCCTCCCTGCTGGGCGGATCAAAGGCGGCACCGTCCAAGATACCATCCCAAAGCAGGCGGTCTGAATCGGTGAGTGACAGCGGAGGGCAGAACCGGAGCCCCAAATATAGTACTCATGATCCCGCAGCAGCCAGTCACCTGTAGTGTTCTCTTCAGCCATTCAGCCCAGACTCAGCCTTGTCAGTGACAATTAGTACAGTACTCATATGTGCCTCAGCCCGCCTCAGCCTTATCAGAGATAAGCAGTATAGTACACCTATAAGACCCTCAGTGTACTCAACTCAGTGTTGATGTCAGAGACTTTTAACGCACCTTGTTCTGAGGCAGTCAGCACAGTGTATGCACACATTTCTCAGCCCTGCCTTACATTGCCAGTGACAGCTAGCTCAGCGCTACCCACATAGTGTTATCAAAGGTTACCCAACACTGCAATAGTTCGGTCAGAACTAGTCGGACTAGTCACTCAGTATGTCAGTAGTTTCGCCAGTTTCATAGCACCATTGTAATTCCTCGGTGATCTTCGAAAGCAGCTCATTCTCTGGAATTTATTACCTGATTCGCAGCTTAAGTAATAATTGACTACAGGGAAGCAGTTACATATAATTCGCATCAACTACTAAAACACTGATTATATGAGTTCCAGTGCCAAGTACCCTGTAATTCTACACGACCCCATTGATTATATTGTATGCTCTGAACTGTCTACTAATTGAATATCCCTTTCAGTTGAAGGATTGGACTACAATATGGGTGAAAGGATCCTACGTGCTTGTCTCTAACTAAAGTAATTGGGGGAGAAAGATCCTAGAGTCGTTCTTTATCACTTCCAAGGGATATAGATATCTATAGAGAAATTCCCAGTCACAAGTTGTGTTGGCCAGTGTGGAATAAAGAGTAGAAGATTTTCGAGTAATCACACTGACTATTATAATGAAGGTGGTAAAAACAAAATAATCACATTGCACGGTGATAACGAGGATTATTCTAGAAGTACCTAGGTATCTAACTATAGGGACGCCTGTAACTGTACTATCAACCTGCCGATACCTAATCCTTGGGCTCTCAATAGGCCCTTGATACTTCCCGAACAGTATCCTAGTATAACCCTGACAAAGACTATCCTGGAAAAGGTACAAAATGGGGTTCACTTATATGTAACTCTAGTATTAAGGTACAATAATCACAAGTCCAGTTATCATTGAGTGAAGAATACCTCAGGAGTACAAAAGGTAAAACTGGGCCCCAACAGTGCACCAACGATAACCAACTGGTATACCCAACACATAAGCTTGATACTGCAGTGTGACTGATAAGATTATAGTAAGTGTATTGATAATCTATCTGATAACCCTAGTTAAACTAAGTTGTTGTATGGTATAACAGGTAATAATTCATGTATATGAATATATGTTGTTAAATTATATCTTTGTTTTGCGAGTAATGATTCCAATTGCCCATAAAAATTGGTAAGGTAACCTGAAACTAAAGTTAGGAAGTGTTTATTCTGTGAAGAAAAGAACATGAGAAGGTATTAAAGTTCTATTAATAAATACTTACCGTTTAAGGGGACCGGTTGTCTCATTCATCTGAAGATCCGAACCTGAAACACACACGAAGATACAACAGGTAAATTAAACATATTAACCAACCCACACGAGACAGTAAATATATCTCTACTTGCCTCAGCTTTCCCAAGCAAGCCTGGGTTGGAACTATCACTGCTTGGGTGGAGGCACTCCGTCATATGTATTAAGTACCCCCGTGAGGTGAAATAGGGGTTACATGAGTATCATAGAAATATAAATATAAAGTGCATATAGTGAAATACCATTTTAATAGCATACATATATGACACATCTTTAAAATACAAAAAGGTCAGATATTGCACAAATCCCTTCAAGCAGCAAAAGAAAGACGGGCTAATTACCAGATCACTCAGAACTGTGGTTAAACAGTTCTAAAAGCGCATGGAAGATGGTATAGGGATTTCCGGATAGTCCCACCACACACACGTTAGGTCTTACTGGATACTGGTCCTTAAGTCCGTCCTTAGGCTTGTCAGGAGGTAACCTACGCGTTTCCACCCCGGGCTGGGGTCTTTGTCAAGGTTCAAAAGTCTGAATGCTGACCTCTCCATTCAGACTGCTATTTAAATATACACAGCACCAATAGGAATCCTAATCGCCCAGCTGGACCCTATACAAAACAAGAACTACCAGTCCCATGGTCCTCTGCTGTAGGCGTCCCTATCATCATGGAGACTCCAATCCTAATCTAAAAATCTTCTAGTAGAGGAGAAGCAGCTGAGAGGTACCTGGGAGTACCCACAGGACTGATGACTTCAGGAAGATGGTGAGTGTAGTCTCCAGGGGTGACAAACTCAGCCTTCCAGCGGGTCTGAGATGTGGGAGACAGGAGGTGACACACAGCAGGGCAGTAGCTGCAGATCCACAGTGCCGTTGACAAGCCTAAGGACGGACTTAAGGACTAGTATCCAGTAAGACCTAACGTCAGGCTTACCTACTTTGCTGCCTCCTCCTCCGGGAGGAGGCAGCGTTGTAGGTGAATGGGGGGCGTGGCTGGCAGCAGGACGGGTGGTTCGGGGGCGTGGCCGGCAGCAGGATGGGCGGTCCGGGGGCGTTGCATCAGGGTCGCGTCATCGTGACTCCACCCCCCGCTGTTCTGTGCCGAGAAACGAGGCGCTGCATAGCGGGGGGCGGAGCTACGATGACGCGATTCAGCGCGAATCGCGTCATCGGACCCCCTCGGCCCGCCTACTTGTTCACTGCTGAGGGCGGCGAGGGGGAAAGCGGGAGGCTTGCCCATCTTTCCGGGGGGCCGGGAGGGTCACCCGATTTTCGTGAGCCTCCAGACCAAACCGGGAGGGTAGGCAAGTATGCCTAACGTGTGTGTGGTGGGACTCTCCGGAAATCCCTATACCATCTTCCATGCGCTTTTAGAACTGTTTAACCACAGTTCTGAGTGATCTGGTAATTAGCCTGTCTTTCTTTTGCTGCTTGAAGGGATTTGTGCAATATCTGACCTTTTTCTACTAGCTGCCGCGGCCGCATTGCTGTGATTAAACTGAAAATAAACTACAGCTCCCAGCAGCCCTTGCTGCTGGAGCTGTAGTTTACTTTCAGTTTCTTCTTGTCACGTGTAGTGCCTGCAGGGCACAGGGAACAAGATGACTCCCCAGCCTCCCCCCCGCTGCCATTACTCATCGCAGCAGTGCACTACTATAGTGCACTGCTGAGCTGGAAAAGAAGAGGCAGCCGTAGGTCCGAAAAGGGGGCGGGGCTACACGGCACTGTCCTGTACACAGTGCCAGGCCAGCCAGCAGCATCATTGGGAGAGCTCACTATCCAGGACAAGGAGCAGAAGAGCCTAAGTAGTGAGTGTAAGGGAAGGGGCACTGTGTGTGTGTGACTACCAGTACCATATACAGTATGTGTGTCTCTATGAGTGTGTGCATGTGTGTGACTGTATGTGAAAAGGTGTATGACTGACTACATATCTGTATGTGTGCTTGTGTCTCACTATATGTAAGTATGTATATATGTTTGACTCTATATATGCATACCTCCCAAGTTTATGTTTTTGCAAAGAGGGACACACGCGCGGCGAAGCCACGCGCGCTCCCGAAAAAAAGGCGTGACCTAAGAAAAAGGGGTGTGGCTTCGTGGGGGACCCGCGATCGCGAGCCACGCCCCCGTTTTCATCACTGAGGGGGCATGCCCAGCGCTCTGTGAGCCGCTGGCATGCCCCCTCTCCCTCTGACTCCCCTGAATAGACGCTGTGCGCATGCGCACAGCGTCTATTCAACGCTGCTCTGCTAAGCAGGGCAGCGACAGACAGAGACTCCCAACTGCCCCCCCACCGCGGGACACTGCGGCCCGCGGGTGGGACAGCGGGACAGTCCCCAAAAAACGGGACTGTCCCGCGAAAATCGGGACAGTTGGGAGGTATGTATATGTATGTATACAGGTGTGTGACTATGTGTATATATATATGAGCGAGTGAGTGAATGTATGCATGCATGTATATATTCAGGTGTGTGACAGTATGCATGTGTATAGGTGTGTGATTTTATGTATGTTTCAAGGTATGAGTATTTATTTCCCTTTTTTTATTTATCCCTAGGCCAAATAAATTTCTAGCCATCCCCTCGATAAAAATCTTTACAGCAGCTACCAGCCCTTATGGAGTTCACACACACAGACACACACACACTCAAAGTGTTCACAGAAGGATGTGTCCTGCTCAGGTACCTTCCCCAGGGAGGTCACCCCGCCACGATATGATTGGAGGCTGTCAATCACAGAAAACGTGTAATGGTGCAATCAACGTTTCGGGGACCACCTCCCCTTCATCAGGATGATTGCATCATTACACGCTTTATGTGATTGACAGCCTCTGAGTGCCACCTCGTTTTTCCAAGCACAATATATATATATATATATATATATATATACACTCACTCACTCACTCACACTCTTACAATGAAGGGGAGGGGGGGCGCCAACTTTCTGTCTTGCCCCAGGTGTCAAAGATCCTAGTTTCGGCCCTGCGTGTCCTCATTGCCCTGCTAAGGTTTAAAGTGTATTATTATTGCATTGCATTGCTGTAGAAGGTTTAAAGTGTATCTCTGGGTGTGTACGCGCTGTGAGTACTTTGTACCGTCAGCACGGCGTGTGTACGCAAAGTCCGTACACTGTACGGGACTCTGTATGCTAATGCTAATAGCGTAAAAGGTGCGTAGAGTGTGAATTAAGTATAGCGACCGCAGCGGCTAAAGGTTTAAAGTGTATTTAAGGTATGTTTAAGGTATAGCTTTCATTCCTGTAAAGATAATCAGCTTTATCAGTTGTATATTGTATAGCTTATGTGTACTGGTGGCTAGGCTTGGATTTAGCCATAGACTCAATTTATGGGTCATGAGAGAAGGTTTATATTGTAATATGTTTGAACTTCCACAGTTCAGGGAGATATGGCTTTTCTCTCAGGTGATTCTTCTCTCTAATCCTTCCCCCCCTATACCACACCCCAGGCCTAGGCTATCCAGTTTTAGCTTTGGGGTCGGCAGGAGCCGTATGCACCATTTATCAGTGGGCAGCCCCCAAGCTTTTATTTTATGATTATTTTTTTTTCTGTACAGAATAAGCAGCGCTAGGCTGTCTGGGGACACCAGCGCTGCTGCTCCTTCAACTTCCTGCCAGCGCCGGTAACTGGTCTGGTGATTCCGGTGGGCACTTCAGAACTACAGCTAGCAGGCTCCTTGGGGACCCACAGGCTGCAGTCGAAGAACGGGAAGACAGGTAAGGCTTGCAGGGACCTGCATCTACATTGCAGTCTTTACTCTGGTCGCAGAGGTGGACCTGAGGCACTGATGTGGGCGCCGGTCCTTCCACAACACCACTAGTCCACCAGGGCAATGTTATACTTGTGCTGGGGCTTTTTGTGAGTCCAGTGGCCACTGGAGGATAACATTAGCTAAGGGGAGGTCAGCTCTCCCCCCGGAAGTCCCTCCGCCTGCTCAGAGTGGTTCTCCACTGCGGCTTCCCGCCTCTGAGCTGCTCCTCGCTCCACCTCCTCCCACTCAGAGACGCTCAGCGGTCATTTTCAGATACGAGGATTATACTGCAGGTCTCCTGGAATGCTGGGTCCAGTCTTCCTGTATACCTCTTCCAAGTGCCAGGTTATACAGCGCTAAATCCTACCAGCCACTATGGTCTGAGTAGTTGATCTTAGTGCCCATTGCAATTGTGTATATATACACAATTGCACATTATATGTGACTTGTGCTAGCTCTGCAGTCTGAATTCCTCTGTCAATTATAACTATCCCTTCTCTTCTATAACCCTGGATACCAGTGTATAGGGGTTCACAGTACCTCACATTTACACAGTATTTGTGAAGGGTGTCACATTGCTATACTTGCTACACACTTATTATTGTGCTATAGTGTGCTATACTTTTACTGTTGCTTTATTCTCCAAAGGCAAAGATAACAAGGAGGTTACTGCTCCAGTGCTGGTCTCATGCGGTCCTGTTCAAATAGCAGACGGCATGACAGCTCCCGCCATGCCTCCCTTATGGGATCCCCACAGCAGTAACAACCTGCTTTATCTGTCCCCTCTCTGCCTCCTCCCTGGGTAGATGTACTGTCTCAGTTCAGAATCTGGCTCAAACTTCTGTCACCTTTCAGCCGATGTTACAGAGTAACATCCAAAGCACATAGGTGTACGGTTCCATCCTCACAGTCTACACAGCTTTCAGATTCTGACATATCCTCTGGGGAGGCAGAGGAGGCAGACGTCTTTCTCCCTGAGTCACCCTCAGGAGAGGAGGAATGTCATTCAACACTGGATGTTTCTGCGTTACTGCAGGCGGTCAAATCTATCCTGGAAATAGAGGAGGAGGAGCCAGCTCCTAAGCCTAAAACCCCACTATTCAAATGCCAAGAAGTTGTTTAAGCTAAATTTCCTCAATCAGAGCAGCTCACAAACCTCATGTGTGCAGCTTAGAGTACCCTTAGTAAAAAGCTTCAGTCACCAAAATGACTAGGTTCTTTAAACCCTCTCCTGTCTGGGGAATTTGTTAAGTGGGAGGTGCCCCCTACAGTGGATTCTCATGTGGCATGCCTGGTTCGAAGCTCTATCTTGCCTATTCCGTCTGCACCTTCACTGAAGGAAATTATGGATAGGAAAATTTAAACTTGTCTTAAATCTGTCTGTTCTCTTAGATGAGCTATTACACGTCTAGCTAAGGCCTCAGCCTGCATAGCTAAGGCTATTGGAAGCTGGGCGGAGGCCCTTGAAGACAGCCTCCCCTCTGCTGTTATCAAGGAACAGCTGACCCACATCTCCCATATCAGGGAGGCAGCCTTCTACCTAGGTGAAGCGGCTTTAGATACGGGTATCCTAGCTTCTAAGGCATCAGCTACTACCGTGGACGCCTGCAGGGTCATCTGGCTATGCTCTTGGAAAGTAGACGACTCCAAGAAGGCCCACGAATCCCTGCCTTATACTGGGGAGAATCTGGTTCAAAAATGGACAAGATGGTGGCTACTCTAGCAGCCTCCAGGACTGCTTTCCTGTCCTCAGCACCTACCCCAAAGCCTCGGACATAGGGCCTATTTCAGATCTGTTCGCTAGCTATTTTTTTGCAGCGCTGCGAACAGATAGATGCCGCCTATAGGGGAGTGTATTTTAGCTTTGCAAGTGTGCGAACGCGTGTGCAGCCGCCCTATACAAAAACAGCTTGTGCAGTTTCTGAGTAGCTCTGACCTTACTCAGCCGCTGCGATCCCTTCAGCCTATTCGAGCCCGGAATTGACGTCAGACACCCGCCCTGCAAACGCTTTGACACGCCTGCGTTTTTCCAACCACTCCCAGAAAACGGTCAGTTGCCACCCACAAACGCCTTCTTCCTATCAGTCTCCTTGCGAACTGCTGTGCGAATGGTTTCTTCGCTAGAACCAGTGCACAACAACGATCCGCTTTGTAACCGTACTGTGCGCCTGCACATTGCGGTGCATACGCATGCACAGTAGTTACCTGATCGCTGCTCAGTGAAAAATGCTAACGAGCGAACAGATCTGAATTAGGCCCATAGAAACATAGAATTTGACGGCAGATAAGAACCACTTGGCCCATCTAGTCTGCCCACTTTTTTTATACTTTAGGTAATCTCAACCCTTTTTAATAATAATAATAATAATAATAATTTTATTTATATAGCGCTCTTTCTCCAAACAGGACTCAAGGCGCTTTACATCAAAACAAGCATAATACAGAAGATTAATACAGCAATACACAGGCATAAAAATGAAAACCTAAAATGCATAGAGTAATCATAATGCAGGGTTGGTGTAGGCATTTTGGGTAATAACTTCCATGGGCTGTGTATTCCAACCTCACAGGGTACCAGGTGCGGCAGCCATCTTCGGCGCACAGCGTAGGATTACCCTTTTTGAATCTTAATTCTTTGTAAGGATATTCATATGCCTATTCCAAGCATGTTTTAATTGCCCTACAGTCTTAGCCTCTACCACCTCTGATGGGAGGCTATTCCACTTGTCCACTACCCTTTCTGTGAAGTAATTTTTCCTTAAATTTTCCCTGAACCTGCCTCCCTCCAGTTTCAGTGTATGATCTCGAGTTCTAATACTCCTCTTCCTCTGAAGAATGTTTCCCTCCTGAACTGTGTTAAAACCCTTGGTATATTTGAAAGTTTCTATCATGTCCGCCCTTTCCATTCTCTCCACCAAACTATACATGTTAAGATCTTTTAGCATTTCCAGGTAAGTTTTGTGATGTAGGCCATGCACCATTTTAGTTGCCCTTCTTTGTACACTCTCTGATGTATTTATGTCCTTCTGGAGATATAGGCCCTCATTCCGAGTTGTTTGCTTGCTAGCTGCTTTTAGCAGCATTGCACACGCTAGGCCGCCGCCCTCTGGGAGTGTATCTTAGTTTAGCAGAATAGCGAACGAAAGAGTAGCAGAATTGCTACTAAATATTTTCTTGCAGTTTCTGAGTAGCTCCAGACCTACTCCTAGATTGCGATCAGCTCGGTCCGTTTAGTTCCTGGTTTGACGTCACAAACACGCCCTGCGTTCGGTCAGCCACTCCCCCGTTTCTCTTGACACTCCCGCGTTTTCCCTGACACGCCTGCGTTTTTTAGCACACTCCCGGAAAACGCTAAGTTACCACCCAGAAACGCCCCTTTCCTGTCAATGACTCACCGATCAGCAGTGCGACTGAAAAGCGCCGCAGGATCAACAGCAAAACTGCTAAGTTTTTAGTTAAATAACTAAGCGCATGCGCGCTGCGTTCAATGCAAATAACAAATGCAAATAACAAATCGCAGCATAGCGAAAATCGTCAGCGAGCGAACAACTCAGAATGACCACCATGGTCTCCAGAACTGAACCTGGTTTCCAGATAAGGCCGTACCAATGACCTATACAGTGGCATTATTACTTCTTTTTCTCTTACGTCCTAGAGGATGCTGGGGTTCCATTTAGTACCATGGGGTATAGACGGGTCCAAAAGAAGCTTTGGGCACTTTAAGAAATCAATAGTGTGCACTGGCTCCTCCCTCTATGCACCTCCTACCAGACTCAGTTTAGAAAATGTGCCCGGAGGAGCCGGTCACGCTTAGGGAAGCTCCTGAAGAGTTTTCTGCATTTATTTTCTGTTTGTTGTTTTCAGGCAGGGCTGGTTGGCACCAGACTGCCTGCTTCATGGGACTTAGGGGGGGGAATGGCCCAACCTCCTATAGCGTTAATGGTCCCGTTCCCCACTGACAGGACATAGTTCCTGGGGGACCTATTCGCAAGCCCCACCACGGCGACCGTACAGTCCCGCAGCACGCCGCCACCCCTAACAGAGCCAGAAGTAAGAAGAGTGGTGAGAAGATGGCAGGCGTCCCGGTTAACAGGTCGCCGCCGGTAATGGCGGCATAAGGATAGGAGCGCAGCGCTGACGGTTCCGGTATAAATGGTCGCCCATGTTATGGTCGGCAGTCATTAGGTCAACCACTATTGGTCGACATTGGCATGGTCGACATGGACAAATGGTCGACACATGAAAATGGCCGACACATGAAAAGGTCGACATGAGGGTTTCGTTTACTTTATTTGGTGTTGTTTTCTGCGTAAAGTGACGGGGAACCCCAATTAGTGCACCGCGTCCCCTCGCATGGCTCGCTTCACTTGCTATGCTTCGGCCAAGGTTCCTTGCTGCGCTCGGCACAGATTACCGTTCCCAATCGTAGTCCACATGGATCGGAAAGTATGGAAAAGTACCCCAAAAGAAAAAAAATATGAAAAACTCATGTCGACCTTTTATGGTCGACCTAATGACTGTCGACCATCCAAATGGATACCAGCGCTGACAGGCTGCGTCTCCAGGCTTCAGAGACATAACATGTTCCGCTGTGAGGGGCGCGCTGAAGCCACAACTATACCCACACTGGCACTAAGTTTACAGGGGTTCTAACCCACTGTAAACCAAACATATAACCTCAGCCAGTATTAAAAAAATGGGAAGACCGCGCGCCATTATGGGGCGGGGCTTCACTTTGAGCGGATCCAGCAGCTCACCAGCGCCATTTCCCTCGGCAACTCTCACTGAACAGCCTGACAGAGACACGCAGCTCCACCACAAGGACTCCAAATTACCTCAGTGGTACCAGGGGTCATAGCAGGGGGGGGAGCAGTATAGGAATACTAGTACACTATTAAGGGTATTTAGGGGTACATTTACTAAGCAGTGATAAGAGCGGAGAAGTGAGCCAGTGGAGACGTTGCCCATGGCAACCAATCAGCACTGAAGTAACATCTATAATTTGCATACTATAAAATGATACAGAGCTGCTGATTGGTTGATGGGGAAATTTCTCCACTGGCTCACTTCTCCACTCTTATCACTGCTTAGTAAATGTACCCCATAGTCTGTGACCCAGCTAAGCTCAGCTTCATCAAGAAGGGCGCTGTGTGGCTGGGTACACATTCTCTGATTAGTGGATCCGAACCAGCATGGTTGGATTCCCGAAAAGGGAATGATCTCAGATATTTCTAATAAATTGTCCCATACTGAGAAAGAGACGCAACAGTTAAGTCTATGGATGACCTGATGAATAGAGATTCAAGTCCCATGCCAGCGTCTCATACCCCTGCCATTTGTCCACAAAAGCGTACATTGGCCCACATATTGCAGGCTGACACTGATGATGATGATGATGATGATGATGATGTGTCAGACCCAGAGGAGGGTGAGGTGGACTTAGGTGGGGGTGGGGGGGTGGATGCAGCCCTGTCACAAGGAATAGAGGTCCTGATAGAAGCTATTAGGGAAGTCCTGCACATCAAGGTACAACACAGTGACAGGAGAGGATGAGGAATCTTATTTTAATGTGAAAAAGAAATCCTCTGTTACTTTCCCTGCATCTCAGGAATTAAATTCCCTTTTTGAAGAAACTGGCGTTAATCCTGACAAGACGTTTCAGATCCTTAAATGGTTAATTACATCCTTCCCTTTTCCTCAGGATGATAGGAAAAAATGGGAGAACCCACTGATTGTTGATGCATCAGTATCTAGATTATTAAGATAGTCTTGCCTGTCCCGGGGGCAGCCTCCTTAAAAGACGCGGCTGACCGCAAGATTGAGACCACTCTCAAATCTATGTACAGAGCTGCGGGGGCAGCCCAGAGACCTACTATAGCTTGTACTTGGATCACAAGAGCCATTGCAAAATGGTCAGGTGAACTACTGGAGGGTTTAAATTACTTACCCAAGGGGGAGATTCTTTTACTCTTAAACTATGTACATGACTCTGCAGGTTTTAAGGTTGAGGCCATAAAAGAAATAGGCTTGCTAATTGCACGCACCACGGCCATGGCAGTGTCAGCACACAGGGGCTTATAGCTACGTCAGTGGACTGCGGATGCAGATTCCAGAAAAGGTGTGGAAAGCTTACCATTCACAGGTGGGGCCCTGTTTGGAGATGAACTGGATACGTGGATATCCAAGGCTACGGCGGGTAAGTCTACATACCTTCCCTCCGCAGCTCTCCCACCTAGGAAGACGTACTCGGCTTCTACTCTGCAGTCCTTTTGGACTGCAAAATTTAAAAATAAGACCAAAGGTTCTTCTACAACCTTCAAAGGTTATAGAAGTAAACCCTAGAAACCAGCAACTGCAGGTTCACAGGAACAGCACTCAGGTTCTGCTTCCACTAAGCCTTAAGCATGACGGTGGATCGCACTGCCTAGAAGACAGGCAGGTGGGAGCCCGTTTAAGAGATTTCAGTCACATCTGGACGACATCATGCCAGGATCCCCGGGTCATAGAATTTATCACCCAGGGTTACAGACTAGAGTTTCAGGAACTCCCACCTCACAGATTCTTCAAATCAGGCTTGCCAGCTTCTCCAGAGGCAGGCATAATTTTACAGGATGCAATCCAAAGACTAGTACAGACGCAGGTCATTGTTCCAGTTCCATCTCAGCTGCAGAACAAAGGTTATTATTCCAACCTGTTTGTGGTACCACAGCTGGATGGTTCAGTGAGACCCATTTTAAACCTCAAGTCATTTAACCCATTTTTATGGGTGTTCAAATTCAAGATGGAGTCTCTGAGAGCAGTGATCTCAGGTCTGGAGGATGGGGAATTCTTGGTGTCTCCGGATATCAAGGTTGCGTACCTTCATATTCCAATCTAGCCACCTCATCAGGCTTATCTAAGGTTTGCATTACAGGACTGTGACTGTCACTATCAGTTCCAGGCCCTGCCATTTGGCCTCTCCACAGCACCGAGGGTGTTCACCAAGGTAATGGCAGAGATTATGTTTTTCCTCCGCAAACAGGGAGTGAACATAATTCCATACCTGGACGACCTGCTGATCAAGGCACCATCCAGGGAGTGATTGTTGGACAACATTGCCCTCTCAACTCGACTACTCCAGGATCACAGGTGGATTCTGAACCTACCAAAATCTCACCTGGAATCAACACGGAGGCTTCCGTTCCTGGGGATGACACTGGATACGGAGGTACAGAAGGTATTCTTTCCATTGGAAAAGGCATTGGTAATCCAGTCGATGGTGCGGGATGTATTGGAACCAACCCGGATATCGGTGCATCTCTGCATTCGCCTTCTGGAGAAGATGGTAGCTGCCTACGAGGCGCTACAGTATGGAAGGTTTCACGCAAGGCCCTTCCAGCTGCATCTGTTGGACAAATGGTCTGGATCACATCTCCACATGCACCAGAGGATACGTCTGTCGCCAAGAGCCAGGTTTTCTCTTCTATGGTGATTTCTCCCCTGTCCGAGGGCTGATGGTTCGGGATTCAAAATTGGATTCTGCTAACCACAGACGCAAGCCTCAGGGGTTGGGGAGCAGTCATCCGGGGGGAACAGTTCCACGGAAAATGGTCAAGTCAGGAAGCCATTCTTCCGATCAACATTGTGGAACTAGGGGCCATATACAGCGCCCTTCTACAGGCATCACATCTTCAAGATCAAGCCATTCAAGTTCAGTCGGACAATGTGACGGCATTAACGTACATAAACCGACAACGCAGAAAGAAGAGCAGAGCAGCAATGTCAGAGGTGACAAGAATTCTCCTCTGGGCAGAAAGACACGTGGTGGCGTTGTCGGCAATCTTCATTCTGGGAGTAGACAACTGAGAAGCAGACTTCCTCAGCAGACACGACCACCACCCAGGAGAGTGGGGCCTTCACCCAGAGATGTTCGGGTGCTTGACACGTCGGTGGGGCGTTCCACAAATCGACATGATGGCCTCTCGTCTAAACAAGAAGCTCCACCCTTGTCCTCCTCTTTATTTATCTATTTGTTTCCAAACGTCTACTGCCTCACACTTTCTATAAACGCTATGTTATTAAGCGATATCGTTATGAGGTTGTTCTTGATTCCAGATTTTGTAAAGTATGCCGAACGTTGCACCGTTGCAGATAAGATAGACGAATCTGTTGACTCTTTTTTACTGTTTATTGATGTATATTACTACAGTTGATAAGATATGAGACTGTTGTTACGTTCTATTTTTGATATGTATGTTGACATATTTGGAACTTGTTTTCTATTATAAAATGAAAAATAAAGAATTTACAAAAAAAACAAGAAGCTCCAGCGGTACTGTTCCAGGTCCAGGGACTCACAGGCTTTGGCGGTGGACGTTCTGGATCTACCAGATGGTGTATGTGTTTCTGCCAATGCCATTGATCCCAAAGATTCTCAAAAGAATAAAAAGGGAAAGGGTTCAAGCAATTCTTATTGTTCTGGACTGGCCAAGACGGGCTTGGTACGTGGATCTGCTGGAGATGCTCCTGGAGCATCCGTGGCCTCTACCTCTTCAAAAGGATCTCCTGCAACAGGGGCCGTTCGTCTACCGAAGACTTACCACGGCTACGTTTGACGGCATAGAAGTTGAATTTCAAATTCTACCCCAGAAAGGAATCCCGGATAAGGTTATTCCGACTTTGATCCAAGCCAGAAAAGGGGTAACGCCTAAGCATTACCACCGTATTTGGAAGAACTACGTCTCTTGGTGTGAGAACAGGAAATTTTCTGCGGGGGAATTTCAACTGGGACTTTTTCTGCAGTCAGGTGTGGATGTGGGCCTACGCCTGGGCTCCATAAAGGTCCAGATTTCGGCCTTGTCCATTTTCTTCCAAAAACAATTGGCTTCCCTCCCGGAGGTTCAGACGTTCTTGAAGGGTGTTCTGCACATTCAACCACCCTTTGTACCTCCCATGGCACCTTGGGATCTCAATTTGGTGTTGCAGTTCCTCCAATCGGAATGGTTTGAGCCGATACAGGAGGTAGACTTAAAGTATCTTACGTGGAAGACCGTCACACGGTTGGCCTTGGCTTTGGCTTCAGGGTGTGTCGGAACTGGGGGCATTGTCTCACAAGAGCCCCTACTTGATTTTCCATGAGGACAGAGCTGAACTCAGGACTCGTCAGCAATTTCTTCCTAAGGTGGTGTCCACGTTTTACATCAACAAACCTATAGTTGTTCCGGTTGTGACGGACACCTTGGCTACTTCCAAGTCTTTGGATGTTGTAAGGTATATGTGAAATCGGACTCGTTGTTCTTTATGATCCCAATAAGATTGTGTGTCCTGCTTCAAAACAGTCTATTGCACGCTGGATCAGGCTCGCTATCAAGCATGATTATTCCACGGCAGGTTTGTCGATTCCAAAATCTGTACAGGCCCACTCTACTAGGTCGGTGGGTATCAATTCCTTTGCAGAGCCAGCCCTAACCAATATGATGCCCTAGGCAAGATTTTGGCAGGTGCCCCCAAGCACCGCTGCTAGTTCCACTTCTGACCCCGCACCCCTTTCCCAGCACCATCACCCCTCACACATAGCAGTCCCGATTTTGATCAGATTGGAACAGTGTGCACATTTGGTGCACAGCTCAAAAGGGAGCGTGTTCTTGTTGAGAAGGGGCATGGACACACAATAGTACCCCCACTCAAATTACGCCACACAGTAGTGCATCTTTGTTCACATTTTATCATGTGATAGTGTCCCTTATTCCTATTACATCACACAGCAGTACCACTTTAACTTATGGGCCTAATTCAAGGTTGATTGCAAAATAAAATTTTCCCCTAATGGGCAAAACTATGTGCACTGCATGTGGGACAGATACAGTATAACATGTACAGAGAGATTTAGATTTGGGTTGGTTATATTGTTTCTGTGCAGGGTAAATACTGGCTGCTTTATTTTTACACTGCAATTTAGATTTCAGGTTGAACACACCCCACCCAAATCTAACGCTCTCTGCACATGTTATATCTGTTCCACCTGCAGTGCACATGGTTTTGCCCATTAGAGGAAAATTTGGTTTTGCAATCAACCTTGAATTAGGCCCCATATACGTTATTCCTCACAGTAGTGCTCCTTATTCACATTACATCACAATGAATTGCTCCTTATTCACATTACACCACACCATGTTGCTCTTTATTCACATTAGACCACACAGTAGTGCCCTTTCTATATGTTATGCTGCAAAGTAGTGCACTTTATGCACATAATAATGTCCCTTACACACTTATGAAACACATTATTAATATCCTTATAAACATAATGCACCTTACACATTATGCCAACCTTTATTAATGCCCTTATACACATAATGCCCCTTACACATATGCTGAACACTACTGCACAACCAACCCACCCACACACAGCACTCACATGGCCGCTAACACTGTGACCTCTGCCTCTGCTTGGATTCAGATGTGTCCTCGAATATCTTGCCTCAATACACCATGCAGCAGGAGATTCCTGGCGTGAGTCAGCTGGCAGCTTTGCTAACGTTGGGCGCCTTTTTTGACGAAAATGCTTCTTATTTGCATTACTATGTGGCTAGGATGCAAACACAGCCACAGTCACACACAGAATATAGGCATGCAGCATACCATTTAATCAGCAGAAGCTGCTTGTGCTCCTAGGCATACCAAATGCCCTAGGCATTTGCCTAGTGTGCCTATGCCTAGGGACAGCTCTGTTCCTTTGTGTCCTATTCTATCTTCTGAGAGTGCTACCATTTTGGCAGCCAACATGGTCCAGTTCCAGGATGGGCCATCTGAACTTCTGTTCCTGCTTCCTCGCCTACAAGTCTACAGTCCACAGTTTCAGCAGATTACGCGAGTACCTTAACACCAATAGAGGCTTTAAGCATGCAGCCCCGGGATCTTCTGTCAACTCCGGCTGAGCACTCCTATTAGTCGGATCCAGAAAAGGCATCTACTCTCTTGAGTCCTATTTTGACTTCCAAGACTTTGATTGAAATTCAATCTTCTAACCAGTCATTTCATATTCCAGCATCTTATTTTGACGGAGATTTATTTCAGCTTGGTGATATAATACGCCAATACCTCACTGCCATAGATTCGGGAATCTTTTACGAGTATCACGCCAGCTCATGCAGTTAAGTATTTTCTCCTTTTCTTTAATGGTAGCCTTAGGGCCAACCCTCTTATTGAATCTAAATATCCAGTATTGAATGATCTTCCTGCTTTTATTAAAATGGTTCGACAGGACTTTGCAAGACCATCGAAGACATCTTTACAATTAGCCAAAGATCCGCTCCAGCATTGTTGCCTGTTCAAGACCAGAGCATGAAAGACTTCCAAGTTGTCAAGACCTCAGACTTGAGGTTCGCAAATACTTCATTGTCTTCTAGCAGAGATTCCAATTGCACTAGTCTTCCACTCAGTATTCAAGACATTCACCCAATGCTCAGTTTTTTGACCCATCACTTTCAAAACAAGATAATGCTTTTTGTGAACCAATGCATTAGAGATTACAGGAAACCTAACAATTTGAGAATACCGAAACAGTTCAAAGAAAACAGTCTATTGATGTAAGAATGAGCTACGCTTCATTTGTCTCCACTCCTGACTCTTCACATTGGGGCCGATTCAGACCTGATCACTGCTGTGCACAGGCACGACAGGCCGCAGCGACGGGATGGTGTAAAAAAAAAGCGATCGCACGGGTGATCGCAAGTTGAATGACAGGAAGAGGCCGTTTGTGGGTGGCAACTGATCGTTTTAGAGGAGTGTCTGGAAAAACACAGGAGGGACCAGGCGTTTGGAGGGAGTGTTTCTGACATCAGCTCTGGCCCCGATCATCGCACTGGAAGAGTAAGTCCTGGGCTGTGCAGAGACTGCACAAACTCCTGTTTGTGCAGCTCTCCTGCACATGCGATCGCACCCCTGCACAGGGATTTCCCCTTCCCCCTGTAGGCAGCGACTACCTGATCGCAGGGATGAAAAAATGCATCCTAGCGATCAAGTCTGGTTTAGCCCCATAGTCCCAAGTCCATAGAAGTGCAGGTTGATAAGGATAACGTTGTTTCAAAAGAGAAGATTCCAATGCTTACTGTAGACTTGGACTCATATTCCAATCGCAAATTTGTTGACGACTCAAGGTACATTATGGATGGAACTATGTCTTTCCTCAAGAAGAAATTCCGCTCTCTCTGGTGAAATCCGGATGTTCTCAGAAGAAAAAGAAGCATCAACGACGGTTTTAAGTTATTCTCCAGTTCTTCCATATGAAATTCTTCAAGTTTTCATAAGATTCAAGATGAGTGTCTGGAGTCCGCCCATGAAGAGGGTCATGAGCCTGAACTATTTCATACATGTGCTAAGTGCATACTTGCCTACCTGACCCTCTCCATTGGGTATATTTACTAAGCTTCCAATTTTGACCGATTTGGTGTATTTTCTTCAAAGTGTCATCTCGGGAATTTACTAAACTTGGTGGCCCAAGTTCAGAAATACTGTACGAATGAATACACCATCGGTCAAACACGGCTGTTTAGGTATAGAACTCGGTCATTTACTATTCATTCGTATTTGTAATTTCCACCGTGAAAGTGCATTTGCGGTCGTAAAAATATACAATTCGTAAAAAATCACAAAAAAAAAGTAGACCTGCTTTTGAGAAGCGTGTTTACATGTGTTCCGACTTCATCATTAATCACACCTGCATTTTTGGCCCTTTAAAAGGTGGGCCAGCACATTTCTCAAATCAATCACTCTGAAATGGCTGCTGCCGTGTGTAGCAGTGAATTTGGTTTTGCTGTGGGATTCCTGAGACTGCTGCATGAGGCTACAAGAAACCAGGGCCAGGAAACTGAATGTGGTCAGCAGGTTGTACAGGTGCCGCGGAGGCTGCGCAGGCCTCATTTTTTAGGGGGCGTTTAAACTTAAATGCATTGGCCGATGACCAGGTCATACAGATGTTCCGGCTAAATAGGAGTAACATTTTCCGTCTGTATGACCTAGTCAAACTGGACCTAGACCCTGAGACAGCACGCTCTCGCTCTGTCTCAGGCCTGCACAAACTCCTGGCTGTGTTGCACTTTATGGCTACTGGCAGCTTTCAGGCTGTGACAGGCGATGTAATAGGAATCTCACAGCCCACCTTTTCAAAATATTTAAATCAGGTGAGGCAAACCATACATACTCCTCTTTGCCCCATTTTTGTATTGTGTAATGTGAATTTATACAGTATATTTGAACAAAGTGCTTAAGACACTCACCTTATATTTTTGAATGTACACTCAGGTTTTGGATGCATTGGAACCCCACATAGATGCCTCTATCTGCTTCCCTACCCAGGAGTCTCAGTGGCATGCAGTCAGGGTAGCTTTCTATGAGCTTGCTGGCATGCCCAATGTGCTGGGTGCCATAGATTGCATATACGTTGAGCTGAGACCACCTAGGGGCAGGCAATATATTTATATAAATAGACATCTTGGCCAATCAACTAATGTCCAGGTGGTATGTGATGCAAATCTCAAAATTATGAGTGTTGTTGCAGGTTACCCTGGCGGCTGCCATGACTCATTCATCCTCAGTCAGTCATCCCTCTTTGATAAATTTGAGGCTGGAGAAATGCCGGATGGATGGCTGCTGGGTATGTACCAAGTATTTGTGTTAAATTTTGTGTTTACCTCAACCTGCACATTGTGTTTGCACTGTGTTTGTGCATCAATATTTTTCAATGTTGGCAATCTCTGTTTTTCAGGTGATGGGGGTTATGGCTGCTACTCTTGGCTTCTCACTCCATTGTCCGTCCCTGATTCCCCTGCTGAACACAATTACAATCATGCACATAAGTCTACGCGGGATGTGATAGAACGATGTTTTGGTGTACTGAAATCAAGGTTTCGGTGTCTGGATAAGTCTGCCGGGCTTTTGTTGTATAGTCCCTTAAAGGTGACTAGGATTGTGTTCTGCTGCTGTTTTCTTCATAACATGTGTTTGTAGCAACATCAGCCACATGATGATGATGAAGAAAACAGTCAGCAAGCAGAGGAGTTAGAAACATCTGGCGACACTGTGAGTACAGATATAGGGAGGCAGATAAGGCAAGACCTGATTTTGGCACATTTTAGCGGCAAGTAAATTTGCCTGTGTGCTTTGTATATGAACAATTAAGGCACACCAATGTTTTTTCTGTAGTAATGTGGCTCTTGCTCCCTGTCGAGCTAGTCAGCTGACTGTTGTTATTTTGCTTTATATGTGTTTATGTCTAACTGTTGGGTATCAGTTACTTAGCTATTTGTATATAGATTTTTGTTAGTAATTATGTGTTTATAATGTTAAAAGTTTGTTTTTCCAATTCGAAGGTAATGTTTGCCACAATACTACATAATAAATGAGTATGCCCTAACAACCATTTTTGTTTAGCCTATTGTTTGTGTTTGTTGTGTGTAGACTTTCTTCTGAAGCTGTGTTTGAAATATGTAACCTCATTACCACAGCATAATGGACATTGAGTAATGTGTGCCAATTAGCCAAACATACATTGCCTAACACCAACCTTACAAAATTGTTTACAAATAATTATGGCTGTGATGTGGTAAACCTTCATGTTAGTAATGATGCTAGAATAGTCCCAACACATGTGAGTAATTATCCTGTTACACTGACAGTTTTTTTCACATAACACATTGCACATCAATCATTTCTTACATTTATTACTGTACAACATGTGTTTTCATTTCAAATAAGTGCTATTTTGTAGGGCTAGGATTGTGAACAATGTGTCTCCAGCTGCAGGGTTGGTTATTTCTTAGGCTGTTCTTTGGTGGCTGACGTGGGTTTGGTTTGGACAGTGGAGCGGGTTCGGCTTGATCTTCGAACTGGTGATGAAATTGGGGTCTGTGTAGGTGTGTTGGTCCCTGAGCTGGAACCTTGTTCGTGTTGTGCCAACAAATTAATATTTTGACTGAGGTTAGCCAGGGTTGCGATAAGTTGTGTTGTGGCTGTTGTGTTGTTGTCTATGATGTGGGACATGGTTTCTGATATAATTTGATTATTTTGAATTAACTGAATGAGGGCTTGTTGATGGCGGTGTTGCTCATCCATTATGCGCTGAAAGGTAACAATAAGTTGGCTGTTATCTGCTCTCATCTGTTCCATACTGTTTGTGATTCTGCATAGCTGGACATTGAGCCTGCTTGTGTTTCTACACAATCTCGGTAGATGATGGGGCAGACTGGCTAGGTATTGGGGGGTTCACTACGGCTGGCCGGCGGTCGGGCTCCCGGCGACCAGCATACCGGCGCCGGGAGGCCGACCGCCGGCTTACCGACAGTGTGGCGAGCGCAAATGAGCCCCTTGTGGGCTCGCTGCGCTCGCCGCGCTACGCGCGCCACACTATTTTATTCTCCCTCTATGGGGGTTGTGGACCCCCACGAGGGAAAATAAGTGTCGGTATGCCGGCTGTTGGGCTCCCGGCGCCGGTATACTGAGCGCCGGGAGCCCGACCGCCGGCATACAGAAGACCACCCGTATTGGGTGTGTGTACGTAGGCAATCAATATTCTGTGCCTGTTGTTGGTTCCATGTTACCCAAAATGATGGGTCAGGTTGTTGCGGGGGGGTTGTTTGTCTCAATTGTGGGTGTGGTGACATTTGGGGTGGCGGGGTACTTTCCTGAGGCGTGGTAGGTTGGTTAACGTCTATTGCTTGCAGATGGAGGGTGTATGTTTCCTGTTGTTCAGATTCCTGTTGGACTTCCGGGGGCATGATGTCTGGTTCTGTATGGGGTTTAAAGGGACAACATTTGAGAATCTTTTTAAATTATGTTGGTTTTATTATTTAGTTTAACTTTCTAGACTTGTTTGTCAAACATTTTTCAAAAGAAAATTAGGATGTTCACCAAGACTCGTATACACATTCAAAAAGGCCAATTATGTAGGTTTCTATGAAGAAAAAATTTACATCAAAACAAAAGTGGACACATGTTTGACACACTTACGAAACAAACACACAGAGGTACAAAGTTTACCCCATGAAAAAAGTGATTTGTCATCCGCCATATCGTACTTGCATTAAAATATCAAACAGTAAATGACAATATGAATTCTATCACCATTGTGAAAGGGTGTGAATCTACCTGAAGCACAATTTTTTCCTATTCAAATAAATAATGACAACACAATACTACTGTAAGGCGCAAGAGAACACTCTAAATTTGCGCAACTTTTATAGTGGAGATTGGGTCATTTTTATTTTGAAAGCCATGTGCTTGCTGCTGTGGATAAGTACTAGGATTTTTTTATTTTTTTTTGCTGATGTGTATTTTGTGTGCAAAAACAGTGTGTAAGTATGTTATTTGTAATTTTTGTTTTGTGTTTACTCACCAGACAGCTGAGGGGAATGTGGTCCTGGTGTTTGAGTACTCTCCAAAATGTGTTCTGGCGGCTGAGGCAACACAGTTGAAATACAACGTGGGGGTGGGCTTAATGCTGGTGTTGATGCAACATCAGGACGACGTCTCTTGGTAGGCCTGCTCGTTTGGCTGCCAGACCCCTGTGAAGGACGTCTTTGTGGACTGTGATGCGATGTTGAAGTTCCTATGGATTAATGCAAACATTAGATTGTTTGTAAATTTTGTGTTGGGCACATTAACTGGTGTCAATTTTGCGTTACCTGTATCGCCAGCATCCACAACTCTTGACAGTGTTGCTTGTGTTCTGGAAGTGGTGGCTTGCTTTCGTACTGTAAAAATGATAAGTTGGTGTTTATGACCTTTAATTACAGTGTGTACTTTTGTAAGCAGCAACATTTAGTGATGTGTCCATATGATTACCATTATGAGTACACTTTCTATCAATAAATTATTTAAAAATGGGTTGCTTCATTGTTTGTGAAAAGGCTAATGAGGTTCCATTTCCAAAAACATAGCCAAGTAGTCTAATTTTCCATGGCCAACAGCTGAATATACACCCATGTATTACCATATATTTTTGAGTATTACATTAATCTGAAAATATGTCTTTTAAATTTTAAATACCAAAATAAATGCAAAGTGAATATAAAGTAAACATACAATACTTAGCCATCTACACTAACATATTGCCCACAAAGACAAGTAAATACAACATACATTAAACAAATTAAAAAAAAAAAAAATTACATTCTAAACAACACGTGACTCACACATAACTAATGTCCCTTTACAAATAAAGCCATCTATGCAAGAATTTACAACTTACAAAATGGACCAAGCAAAATAATTATATACACAAAACCATTACTACCTAACACCTCACTACACAAACAGAAAATCATTAAAAAAACAAACACAAATAGCTAATCAATTTATAACATAAAAATATATTAACAATACAATATCATTTAAAAAATACTAATTAGGCATAAACACATATGCAGATATAACAAATAAAAAAAAACCTCACCATCATGCCTAGGACGATCCGAATCCCGCACATTAGTCGCACCAACAACTTCATGCGGAATAAGGGTCCGCACAGGTTCCTCCCACTTCCGATAAGACGCTATAAAGGGATGGCCACCCCCTATTTGCCTGGCTGACTTAGCCTCCTTTGCCATCTTTGCCTTGACACGGCGCTTGATGTCGTAGAATCTCTTCCGACACGTGTCCTCGGTCCTCTTCACCCTCACTGTTTACTGCCGCTACTACCTTCCCCCACAGAACAGTTTTCCTGCACGAAGGCACCTTGGCCGCATCACGCCCAAACAGCTGGCGATGATGGCGCATCAACTCATGCACCAAAGCCATATTTTCCGCATAGCTAAATTTAACATTTCTGCCCGTCTTGGTAGTGGTGCGTGGCTGCGGAGCAACACCACCATCACTGTCACTATCACTCGAGGCCGCAGCAGCAACCTCACCCTCCTCCACCTCACTAACCTCCTCCCCCTCACTCACCTCCTCCACCTCACTCACCTTCTCCACCTCACTCACCTCCTCCCTCTCACTCATCTCTACCCTCTCACTCACCTCTGACTGGGACATAATAATGACAAACAACAAATAACACTAATAAAAAAAAACACAAAACACACTCCTCCACTACCACTACACACAACACACCAACCACACACACACACACACTCACTCACACACACACACACTCACTCACTCACAAACAATGACAATAGACTGAAACTAAAATGCACAAACACTAAAAATGACACAAACTTTAAAGAGACTACACAACAATTATCACAAGACTACTTACACACACAATACAGCACTCAACAATCGCAAGAAACCTCCAAAACCGACCAACAAATCACCAACTCCAAAACACCAACTTCCTCTCACCTCTCCACTAGCTAAACCCACGAGGTGCGGCAGGTTGGGGGCTTTTTTATACTAATGAGCACAGACACTCCTCCATGACAAACACAACCAATCATGGACGAGTGACGAAAACGAAAGTTAGAAAATAACGCGGCCGGGAAGGGACAAAAACACTGCCGTGAAAAAATAATTTACGAATCCGTAAGAAAACCACCAAAATACGACCGCAAATACAAGATTCGGCCGCGTTCACATATAAAAATATACGAATGACATCGACATCGAAAAATACGAAAACACAAAATACGAAAGCTTAGTAAATGAGTCGTAAAAAAAAAAAAAGTTGCAAATTAACACTACCGATGTCAGTCGTGTTTAAACTTCAACCAAATTCTGAACATTACAAATCTTAGTAAATATACCCCCATGAGGGAGAAAATGCTCTGTTCCTGGACTTTCCTGGTAATGTATGATTGCCATCACCTGTGGTGAGCTAGTTAATTGATAAGAAAGGTGTTTCACCACAGGTGATGGCAATCATACATTACCAGGAAAATCCAGGAATAGAGCATTTTCTCCCTCATGGAGAGGGTCAGGTAGGCAAGGATGGCTAAGTGTTCTTTGTGCCTTACTTCCTTTTCTGCAGGGGTTTCAGGATTTCGCCATGCAGACTACAGCTTCCAAGCTACAGCATGTATTTGGTTACAAACTGCAGTCTGTGTACTTACTCCTGATTAAGCCACCTGTGTAAGAATTCCTCTGTGTGAGTAATCAGCATGATCCAACATCTCAGGCTAAATGTAATAGGGTGTGATTTTGGAAACCATACAATTTTACCTCAAATTTCCGAAAATCGCAAATGTAATAGCTTGCAATTTTGTTAAAAATCGCAAGTTTTGAACATATACCAAAAATCGCAGGTGAAAAATCGCATCCAGATGTTTTCCCATTGAAAATTGCAAATGTAATAGGATGCCATTTTTTTCACTTTGCACACAAAACCTTATCAAACATCGCCAGAATAATAGACCAGGTTTAGACTGGCGATCTTTAGAGAAGCATGCACAGATCAGTGAGATCCGTGCATGCTTCTGTCTGTAAAAGTAAAGAAAGTGTTAAAATAAAAATAAAAAACGATGTGCAGGTCCCCCAAATAGCATAACTAGCCTGGGGCTCTTTGAGCCGGTCCTGGTTGCAAACATACATGGAAAAAATTGACTGGGTTTCCCCGTATTTAAACAACCAGCACCGAACTAGTGGACTGGTACTGGTTCCAAAAATATGGGGGACAACAGAAGTAGAGGTCCCCCGTATTTTTGAAACCAGCACCGAGCTCCACTAGCCAGGGAGGTGATGCCGCAGCTGGAGGACACTTTTATATAGGTCCCTGAGGCCAAAACATCACTCCCCCCAACTATTCACCCCTGACCGGGGTTCCTTTGAAGCCTGAGGAAGTTCCCCCCATCACTTTTGTGGGTGACCTCAGTTAACCTCGCGGTTAGCTGCAGACTGCAATTTTCCCACCATTGACTATAATGGAGGACCTGATTGACAGGCCAGGAGCGCACAGCCAATCAGGAGAACACTATGATGTGGCGCTCCCTGATTGGCTGCCGGATCCTCTAGTGACAGCAGTCATGGGGGGTCCCGGAATTCGGGGAAAGTGGTTACATGTGTAAACATGGAACACCTTTAGTGGCGTGGACCGCGTTTTTTGCAATTTGTTTTTTTTAACCCATGGATGCCTACATGGAAAGAAAAGGACCAATCTTCACTGGATTATCGGTGAGTATATTGGGATGCTTTTTTACAGGTACCCCAATGGATTCTACTGGACAAGGGGAACAATGGGCCCTGTGGGACACTAGGTAAGTATGTGTGAGTGTGTAAGTGTGCATGTATGTGTAAATAAACTTGTACTTTCACGGTGTGTGTGTTGTGTTTTTATTTGGGTATTTCTTTTGATGTGGAACTACAAGTACCAGCGGGCCCATTAGCATCCACTACACAGGGATGGGGGGGACAGCATCGGGTTTCACCCCTGGCCCTTGGGTGCCTGGAGGGGGGACCCCTTGATTTAAGGGGTCCCCACTCCACAGGAAACCCCAGCCAGGGATGACCAGTTGGGGGGAGTGATGCTTTGGCTGCAGGGACCTATATTAAAGTTTCCTCCGGCTTCGGCATCACATCCCTGGCTAGTGGAGCCCGGTGCTGGTTTCAAAAATACGGAGGACCCCTACTTCTTCTGTCCCCTTTATTTTTTGGAACCAGGACCGGTCCAAGAGTACGGTGCTGGTTGTTAAAATACGGGGAACCCCCAATCAATTTTTTCCCTGTATTTTTGCAACCAGGACCGGCTGAAAGAGCCTGAGGCTGGTTATGCTCTTGGGTGGGACCTACACATAGTTTTTCTTTAAATATATTTTATACAGACAGAAGCATACCTTCCAACTGTCCCGATTTTTGCGGGACAGTCCCGTTTTTTGGGGACTGTCCCGCTGTCCCACCCGCGGGCAGCTGTGTCCCGCGGTGGGGGCAGTTGGGAGGCTCTGTCTCTCGCTGCCCTGCTTGCATGCGCACAGCGTCTATTCACTGAAGTCTGAGAGAGAGGGGGCATGCCAGTGGCTCACAGAGCACTGGGCATGCCCCCTCAGTGACGAAAACGGGTGGCTCGCGATCGCGGGTCCTCCTTGGAGCCACACCCCCTTTCCTTAGGCCATGCCCCTTTTTCAGGAGCGTGCGCGGCTTCGCCGCGCGTGTGGCCCTCTTTATAAAGATGAAATGTTGGGAGGTATGCAGAAGCATGCACGGATCTCACTGATCTGTGAATGCTTCTTAGTAATAAAAATATGACCTAAAATCCTCATGTTTTTATTACTAAAAATCACGTTTCCTTTACTAAAAACTGCAAATAATTGTATGCGAATTCCGTTTTAACCTTAACATTAGCACCCTATTACATTTGCAGTTTTTAGTAAAAAATCACAAATTACAAACGTGCGATTTGGTATGATTTTTTAGACACCTAAAAAACTCACCCTATTACATCTAGCATCTAGTTTCTTTGTTCTTTGTGTCCCAGCATCTGCCGCCGTCTCAGTGTTGTCCTCCACAATGTCTGTTTCCTAGTGTTTGGGCCTAGTCCAGAGTTCCCTCCAAAACTTGACCTGGGTGCAGCCATGTTACCTGGTGAGCTGACCGGATTGTTTACCAATAGGAGTGCTGGTAATCCTCAGCTGACTCTTTCCTCCAATGGCAGCCTACTTAAAGATATAAAGCAGGTCCCCCGGAACAGGATGTGGCCAGAACAACGTCTTCTTTCAGTGACTGCATGTTCCTGTTAGCTGTTCTCAGTCTCTGTGCTGCGTCCTTATTTGGATCCCCAGTGCTACTCTATGGGGGTCATTCTGACCTGAACGCTTGCTGCAGTTCTTCACAGCGCAGCATTCAGGTCAGAACTGCGCATGCGCCAGCTCCGCAGTGCGCAGGCGCATGGCTGACAGCCGATGGCTGTCATTGCCTAGCGATAGCCTCTGCTGATTGGCAGGAGGGCAGCAAGGCGGCGTTTGGCCGCCGTTTTGTGGGTGTGGTCCGGCCAATGCAGGCGTAGCCAGACAGTGCTGGGGGCAGGCCGCAGCGGCTGCTTGAGGTCACACGCAGCCGCTGCGAGCCGGGCAGCGACGAGTAGCTCCCGGCCAGCACGCAAAAGCTGCGCTGGCTGGGAGCTACTCCTGAAGTACAAAAGCATCGCCGCTGTGCGATGCTTTTGTACTTCAGCGACGGGGCAGGGACTGACATGCAGGGCAGGCTAGCACTGTGCTGGGCGTCCCCCCACATGTCTGTGTTCCTGATCGTAGCTGTGCTACATTTAGCACAGCTACGATCAACTCAGAATGACCCCCTCTATTCCCAGTGTTTCTCAGCGCTCTCCAGTGCTCTAAGTATTTACCAGTGTATCTCAAGTCCTTCCACGTGTTTCCAGTGTTGTGTGCTATCAGCTATCTCTAGTGTTGCTCACCATCAGTTAAACATCGATCCTTCTGTATGTTTCCAGTATTGTGTGCCATCGACTATCACCAGTGATCACCAACATCAAATAAACGTAAATTGTTTTCAAGCGCTTTCAGTACCAAATGCTATCGGTGATCTTCAAAGATCTCCAGCATCAACTAATTTCTGTTATCATCTGTTGTACTTCTTCCTCAGACTACCGGATACCTAACCAAGTGGCCGCAACCTGCTTGCTGGGTGCCGCAAAGCACAGGTCCCCTGGGGAGGGGGGTCACTGGTGAAAACCATCAGTGGGTTAGACTCCGCGCCTCTTGTCAGGTCTCGTCAACATCCCGGGTTAGCCAGTGCATGAAGAAGTCCTACATATGTCCTCCTCATCTGCTGCTGCCTTCACAACCAGTATCTCCTCCTCTCAGCTCTCCAGCCGAGACCACCAGGGATCAGGTCGTGACAGTCCTGTAAGTTCGAGCTGTCTACAGAGCCATCACTCTGGCTTGGAACATTCTGCAGGGCAGGCCTGTCCAAGTCCAGTCCGACAACACCACTGCAGTGGCCTATCTTAATCATCAGTGGGACACTTGCAGTTAGTTGGTGTGACAGGACGGTTCCGTACGAAAGCACTCACCGCTTTCGCGTCCCGCCCCCTGTGCACAGAATGGAAGGTTAGGTCACATGGGACCTGACCACATAGGGGATTCCCACTTACCATCAGTAACCGCCAGTTACTGACTCTACCCACTGCGCTGTGGGCGGGTTTATGCTGCCACCACCAAACTCCTAACCTGCCGTGGCGTTTGGAACCACGGTTCTGCTCTGTATGTGCCAACACACTGCCTTACCACACCTGTGTGGTATTGACGAATCCCCACTAGTCCTCTACCGGTAGCTGGCGGAAGGCGGAACTTGGAGACGTTGGGGTACTTCCCTGGACAGCCGGAGGACGGGGCTATGTTTGGCATAACCCTGTAGGTCACAAAATAACGCGGTCTTCTTGAGGCAGATGATGTTTATTTGCTCAATAATAGCCTTAAAAAAGACTCTTCCCTATTGCTAGGGGCAACAGCATACAGCAAGATGTTCCAGCAGAATAAAGATGGTACAAATACAATCTGGAGGCACGCAGGCCTCCTTTTTATGTCAATTTTCCACACAGTACAACAGGGTGTCATGTCCTACCTGAGCCCTTTCTATCCAATCAGGATATTTTACAAAATACCAATAAATAAATAAATTACATTTCAAAAGGAGATAAGTGCAATAAAACAATATCCTCCTTCCTGTCACCCAGACAACGTTTGGTATCAGATTAACATTCACTATTGATAAATTTATCACATAGCTTCAAAATACAAATGTTTCTGGTCATTCACATCTTCAGGCAAACCCAGTGTTTGGGATTACAACAGGAAAGGCTATACAACACATCAAACAGTCTTCCTTCCTGCATCTGCCATTCAGGGTTCGTATATCAATTAAATCATTACATGAAACAGGTTCCAAGCCCAGAACTACTTTACATATGGGATAAGGAGATCCCCCGTCAGTAACATCCCTCTCTAAGGAACTTACACATCAAAAGGTTTTGTCATTCACACCTCTCTGCTAGGACAGGGCCATTAGCGTGCCACTTCCTACTGACAGGAGATGATTATTCAGACATCTATAGTAAGTGCATTTTTCCTTTAAAATACAGGTGACCACATCTTAAATATAAATACATTTAAACATGCATTCCTGCAATTGTGCACAGAGCACTACATATGACATGTTAAGACACATCATTAAACATATTTTTAAACAGTCTGCGCCCAGCGCAGTAAGTACATTTAACAGTGACGCCAAGCGCCTATTGTCCGCAACATGGCGCCAGGCACTAGGGGTTAACCCCTTCAGTGCTGCAGCGCCCATTGTTCACGTGGGCTGGGGTCTCTCCGGCCACAGTTGGTGATGCAGGAAGTGGTGCACATTCTCTGTCGAGTCGGACATCATCTTCCAGCCATCTTGGCAGTGTTCATCCCAGGGATCCTCAACTGGGAAGTATACTTCCTCATAGGGATGGCCATCAATCATTGATAGTTGTCAAACATCAATGGCTAGCTAATGGTGGTCGATCGTTTTGCCTTCGGTGATAGAGAGCCAATGATTCTCTGCCATTGATTGCTGAGTGGAACTGAATACTTTTTTTTTCTTCCTCCGGGTACGAAGTTTAGCCCCTCTCCCCAGTGGCCCATTAAACCCCACCCCCATTATTGATTGGCCTGCGGACAGAACCTGTCAGCAGTGGCCATCGAGTGGTGCAAACCATTGGTGGTTGGTTTAAGTATGGTTTAAGTACCATTGATAGCTATCGCCGATAGTGCATCGATGGCAACCATCAATGGACAGCCCACTGATGGCCATTCCTGCTTCCTCAACTGTCACAATGTCCAGGCAGGAGAGTGTGCTCTACACTTAGACATCGTCCAAACTCTGATGGACAAATGGGGCCTACCGGACGTGGACCTCATGGTCTCCTGACACAACCACAAAGTTCCCATGTACGGGTCCAGGACAAGAGATCCTGAATCAGCCTTCGTGGACTCTCTGGCAGTGAATTGGGCCTTCAGTCTGGCGTACCTCTTCCCTCCGGTCTCACTACTTCCAGGGTTCTTTGCAGATTCATACAAGAAGGAGACACTGTCCTGTTGATAGCACCGGCCTGGCCCAGGTGCCTTTGGTTCACCAATCTACAGAGTCTCTCCACAGACACTCCCTTTCCACTTCCTCTGTGACCAGACCTGTTGTCTAAAGGTCCCTGTTTGCACCTGGACCTAGCTTGTCTGTCTTTGATGGCATGGCTCTTGAGTCATCCGTGCTAAAATCCAAAGGTCTCTCCTACTTTGTGATTCAAATGATGCTCAGAGCACGGAAGCCTGCCTCAGCATGTATATATTACTGAGTTTTGCGCGCTTACTTCCATTGGTGTGCTGCAATAAACTATGACCCTCTGGTTTTTTGGGGTTTCCAGGGTGCTTGCCTCGGCTGCCACCTGGCATCCCCGAAAGTGCATGGCTCAAAAGTGCATGGCTTTGCTCTCTCCATCTGATTCCAGTGAATGATTGCTCCACTACCTGATTTTCGAAGATTCCTTCAGGGAGTCCTTCGCATTCAACCTCCCTTTGTCCCTCCAGTGGCTCCATAAGATTTGTCTTTAGTTCTACAGGCTCTACAGAAGACCCCATTTGAAACTCTTTACTGAGTGGACCTCAAACGGCTGACGGTGAAAACACTGTTTCTTCAGACCATTGCCTGGACCTGAAGGGTATCGGATTTAAGGGAGCTCTCCTGTCACTCCCCCTTACACCCAAACAGGGCTGTTCTCTGGTCCTGAGCCAGCTACCTCCCCAAGGTGCCGGCCTTCCAGTCTCCGGACCTCTCACTGGGGGAAGCCTCATTGGATGTTGTCCATGCTCTTCGGATTTTCGTGTAATGTGCTAGCTCTTTCAGGAAAACAGATTCCCTCTTTGGGGGTAATTCTATTGCTGCAGTGCGTTTTCACACAGCGGGTGATTAGATCCGAACTGCGCATGCGTATACACCGCAACGCTGGTCAGTGATGGGATTGTGCGAAGGATCCATTCGCACAGGCGTTCACAAGGAGATTGACAGGAAAAGGCCGTTTGTGGGTGGCAACTGACCGTTTTAAGGGAGTGTCCAGAAAAACGCAGGCGGGATCAAGCGTTTTTCAGGGAGAGTGTCTGACGTCAAATCCGGTCCTGAAAAGCCTGATGTGATCGTAGCTGCTGTGTAAGTCCTGGGCTGCGCAGAGACTGCACAAAATCAGTTTCTGCAGCTCTATAACATGCAATCGCACACCTGCACAGCGAAAATACACTCCCCCTGTAAGCGGCGACTATCTGAACGCAGGACAGGAAAAATCGCTGCCTAACGATCAGATCTGAATGACCCCCTTTACCCTATATGGATTCCATAAGCAGGGCGGAGACAGCTAACAAGCAGACTCTGGCCAGATGGCTTCGCATGACTATCTCACAGGCTTTCACGCAGGCTTACCATCCTGTACCAATTACAGTCTCTGCCCATTCTACTCGCTCTGTGGGTCCTCTGTAGGCAGTCCATTGTGGCGCGTCTGCTAATCAACTGTACAAAGCAGTCTTCTGTCCACACCTTTCTTAGGTTATATGCCTCTGATACCTTTGCCTCTCAGGATGCTTCCTTTGGGTGTCCCCTCCCTTAAGAAACTGCTTTAGGACATCCCCAATGTCATCCCTGTGGATGTCCATGGACCCTGAATAATCAAATAAGAGTTATGGTACCATAGTTAACTCTTATTCTTTGAAGTCCATGAGATCCACAGGGCACCCACCCCGATGCACCTGGCTTCTATGGGTTTTTCCTCTTGGTCACTGGCAGGGGCGCTGGAATATTTTGAGGTTGGGGGGATGTGGTAAAAATTACATTTTGACGCTCCCCCCAAACCTCCCCACCCCACCACTGCGGGTGAGCGGCGACTCCTGCTGTAAAATCAATGTGCTGCCTGCTATGCCCCATGTCCTCCTAGCCGGCACTTCACTGATGCATTACTGGGAGGAAGTGGGGATGTCCCAGCAGGCTCAGCATGGCCACGCCTCCCTCCCAGTAATGCATCAGTGAAGAGCCAACTAGGAGGACATGGGGCATAGCAGGCAGCGGCAGCACATTGATTTTACAGGAGGAGTCACCCATGGGGATCCCCCTAACCCGCGCCTGCACCTCCATCTCGTTTGGGGGTGGGGGTATGCTGCACCCTTGCCCCCCCCCCACTTCCCCGTTCTGACGCCTATGGTCAATGGTTCCCTTCTCTGTTGTATGGGAGTGTGTTTCTTGTGTGTACCATTCTTCTGCTCCTGCCTTGGGCTTGTATGTAAAACTGCATACCTCCCAACTGTCCCAATTTTTGGGGGACAGTCCCGTTTTTTGGGGACTGTCCCGCTGTCCCACTTGCGGGCCGCAGTGTCCCGCGGTGGGGGGGAGCAGTTGGGAGGCTCTGTCTCTCGCTGCCCTGCTTAGCAGAGCAGAGGTGAATAGACGCTGTGCGCATGCGCACAGCGTCTATTCACTGGAGGGAGAGGGGGCATGCCAGCGGCTCACAGAGCGCTGGGCATGCCTCAGTGATGAAAACGGGGGGCGTGGCTCGCGATCGTGGGTCCTCTTGCGAAGCTACACCCCCTTTTCGTAGGCCATGCCCCCTTCTCCACACAGGACAAAGTTGGGAGGTATGAAACTGGATCGCCTAGACTGGGGGTATAGGGGAAAAGGACCAGAGCATTCTGGGGGATCAAAAGCTTAACTGTTTGGTGCCTATACTATCCATCCACCTATACCCTGATGTCATCCCTGTGGATCCCATGGAATTTGAAGAAAAAGAGTTAATTATGGTAAGTCTACCATAACTCTTATTATTTAACCTTTTCAGTACTTTTGGTTTGTCAGGTGGGCTACTGTGAACCTAACTAAAATACAATTTACAGTTATTTTTCTAAAGTTTTGGAATTTCACTCTTGTGCTGGGTACATACTGTATTCTGTTAGAAGCAAACAATTCAGGACACTGTTATTTGAAGTTAAATGTTAGGTTTTTATTATAGTGCAACTGTTACAATCTGCTTCTCCAACTGCTGCAGCACAAATCTCTATGCCAAAATGTTCTAGTTTCCTGTCTCCTGTACTTCTTTTTTCATCCAGGAGTTTTTCACTGAACAGTGAGAGAAAGCAGCTTTTCAAGATTTCAGAGCTTTTTCCCTACTGCAAGGTCAGACATTACCTGAAAAACTCTACAAGTACTGAAGCACTTTTTGCAACTATTTATTCTGGTATGATAGGTACAGACAGCGCTGAATTAAAAACACGGAGGTTGGGGTAGTCATGAAGCAAGGCATGGCGGGGCACTGTGGCATACAGTATGTAAACTAGGGTTTCTGCATTCTTAGGACGGTATACTATTAATAATTAATGCATCGGGGGCTATCCAATTAGCCCTGACAAGCTGGCGTGAGGCGTAGCTTATCGGGGATTTTGTTTCACCTGCCTGAGGCAGGCAAAATCAAATACCTTGAAGTAGCCCCGTTTTCATATGAAAATGGGACTGTTTGTCACTAAAACACACAGGTTTCACTAAACCTGTGTGTTTTTGGGAGGAAAGCTATTTTTCTACGGGCGATCTAATTGGATAGCCTGTAAAAAAAATATTGGTGAAACACCAGTAAAAAGTGTGAAAAACTGTCATTTTCCGTACCTGATGTTTTATCTCATCTAATTGGATACCCCCCTTTGTGTGAGGGGTGTCAAAGTCAAAAATATTACATACACGCAAATACAAACTCCAAACAGAGAGGTCTCTGTTCGTGCGCATACACGTAGCGTGCACAGGATATACGGTAGCATACGCATCCACACAGACAAGCCACAAAGATACATTCAACACATATTTCATACAACACATTAATTACACATAGACAAAACATGTCAAGCACCAGACATTATAATGTATTTATATAATATAGTGTAACATCAGATATATATGTATTATTAAAACGGAACAAGTTAAATATATCATGCTTAGTGTCAAAATGATCAGGAGAATGTGTGGAGTAATTTGATAGCTATGGGTAGATTGTAGCGCATTGCAACAATTAGTTGTGACCAAGTATATGAATACAAAGGACTTCCTGAAGACTTAAAACTAGCTTCACAGCATGTGCCAGCAACATAGGACAAAAGCCCCCACACTGACCTATGAGCCGTTGAGTTCTTGAGAGGTCTGGCCTCTGGACCAATGGAAGGAGACCGAAATCAACAGACTGTTAACTCCCACTGGTTTGATATAGGCAGTTTTTCTAAGATATAGGGGGACATTTACTAAGCAGTGATAAGAGCGGAGAAGTGAGCCAGTGGAGAAATTGCCCCATCAACCAGTCAGCAGCTCTGTATCATTTTATAGTATACATATTATAGATGTTACTTCAGTGCTGATTGGTTGCCATGGGCAACTTCTCCACTGGCTCACGTCTCCGCTCTTACCACTGCTTAGTAAATGTCCCCCATAGTTAGTTAGTTGCTTGCTGAGGGGGAGAGAGATGGAGACGACTGTGCACTGAGCAACAGGGTGAAGTATGCTGGCTGTAACTGATTCTTATGTAACTAACTGCTTCTTGTGTAATTGTAACTCTGTAACCATATATATATACATGTTACACCTAATGATATACTGTACATATGTTATATTGTATGCATACCCCTTTTAATATCAAATATATATCTGAGCGTTGGACCTCAGCTTACAATGTGTGCGACTGCTTGCTTTCTCTTAAGGGACATAGTGTCTGCAATGTTCAGCGCACTTTTATCGTATATGGTAATAAGATGCGCCTTGCGTCCACAGTTCATATATTAACGCTGGCATTTAAACGTTTGTTAGAAATAATTAGAAATTCACTGTGACATATGTGAACTGGAGTTTCTGTCTGGCATAATGTGACCTGAGGGCACTACAGTTTTTAATGCATCTGTTGCCCAGGCCCCCACAAACCATAATCCGACACACTCCCAACTGGCCCAGTTAGCAAACCAAAAATGTAAGTAATTGGGGAAAACCATGTTGCACTGCAGGTGGGGCAGATGTAACATGTACAGTGCAGTGTAGGAATGAAGCAGCCAGCATTTACCCTGCACAAAAACAATGTAACCCACCCAAATCTAAATCACTCCACTTGCAATACAACATGGTTTTGCCCAATTGCTTACTTTTTTTGGTTTGCTAACAAACCTGAATAACCCACCTTGTCAAAATTCCATGACAATTATGAGATGAATTAGCGCCTCTTCAATGTTGTGCGTACCAGAAACATATGCACACTGCTGTGTAGAGATGTTAGGAGAGTGGAGGGGCATGAGGTAGTCCAGCACTGGGCTCTTCTATAGTTTAGTTCATTTATTACTGGCTAAGAAGGAACATCACATAGTAGTTCTAAAATCCTGCCATTCTCTGAGTGATTGAATTTAGTAGGACAGCACAAGCCCGGATTTCCCAAAAGGCAATCTAGGTACCAGCCTAGGGCCAGGCGGGTCCCAAGGGGCCTGTGGCTGGGCCCCACAAAATCCGTCCAGTCCATGATCCATCACAAAGGTTTGCTTCTAGTTAAATGTGTTACCGAGGCTCAGTAACGGTATCACTAGTAGTGGCACTGAGCTCCGTTACTGTGACTCTGTAAAACGTTCCCAGAGGGGTGCTGCGCAACCACCTTGTGACATCATGATATAACATGATGAGTATCCATCTATAAATAATTTTTGTTAGGAACCATGTTGGCGTAAAATAACGGGCATCTTGGCTGCTATATTGCAAGTGACACCACTACTGGTGTAATGTGAAGGGATACACGGCCAATATAATGTGATGTGCTCCCCTGATAGTGTAATGTGAGGCGCACCTTTACTGGTATTATATGTAGGTTATCACTGCTACTGGTATAATATATAGTGTTTGTTTTTTTCCTGTCGGGAGACAGTGGGTTTTTTTCTGTTGGGAGCCAATGTGTTTTATTTATTCCTTTATATAACAAATCGTTTCCAACAAGTCAGCTAAACAAAGAGCTAATTTCTCCTGTAGACAAAAATGCAGCAACAAAATCTCTTGTGTATCCCTCAGCACAGAGACAACCACTCTGTTTAGCCAGGCTGGATGACAAGGACATAAATGTAGTCAGGTACTGTCATTCTTCTAGTGTTGGAATGGCATTATACTGTAGATACCCGTAATATTCCCGATGGGCCCTACCCTCTAACCTCCAGCAACACATTATTTCATGAGACTTGCTTTTCCCGATGGGCTCTTCATAAAATAGTCTGACACTGCTTCCTGTGTGACACCGCAGCGGCACAAAATCCCTAGATAAGTGACAGGCTGGATTTTCTTTAGTATACAGTACATGCAGCCCATAAAATGTCTGCCTCCACTCTGTAGGGAAGAGGAGTAAATGTATGTGCTTATATTTCAGCCTGCGTCCTGAACCTGTGTGATTTTGGAGGCCACTTCTCTATGTTACCTCCCGTAGCCTCTGACAACCTCGCCGGGTTCATGTGACAACATTGTTCACAGAAACATAGAATGTGACGGCAGATACGAACCACTTGGCCCATCTAGTCTGCACATGTACACGCTTACACACTAGGGTTACTTTTTGTCGGGCAGCCAATTAACCTACAAGTATATTTTTGTATTGTGGGAGGATACCCATGCAAGCTTGGGGAGAATTTACAAACTCCACACAGTTAGGGCCATGGTGGGAATCAAACCCATGACCTCAGTGCTGTGAATCAGTAATACTAACCATTACACCATCCGTACTGCCCCAATTTTCCTCACAAATGTATGTAATTTTCAGCAGAATTTATGAGTTCACTAAACCTTTACTATATCATCTTTTATTGTATGCATTGATCACATAGTGTTCTCCAAGTACTATAAACTTATGGTGTCTGCAATTTGACACGGTGGGCCCAATAAATAAAATAAAATTAATGGTTATGTTTGGGATAGAGTTGTTCTTTGTTATTTAAAATATGAAACCTGAACATGTGTTAGATTAAACAAGTGTGTGTGTATGCTGGGAAGTGAGGAGGACAAGTTACAATAAATGGGGTCAGGCTTCTGAACAAAAAATAAAACAGTTCAAGCACTTAGTTGTTCACTGTCAAATTGCACACCCCACTCACATATGTATCACAGGATCCAATAGAGCACACTGACACCATACAAATGGCAGGTAATTCCCACCTACACTTTACAATTACACAGCTATCGGTATTCATCAAGTAGTGATTTATAACACCAGTAGCCACCCCCGTGCAACACTTACTTCTTTCCCCAGTGATCCCCAAGCCTCGCTACCCATCTGCTGCTATGGTTGCCCTGCTCTGTCTGCATGCCTAGTGATTGGCTAAACATGTCTGTGAATTATCTGGGGTTCTCTTTCCTCTGCTGTGCAAGACCCCGACACGGACTGAGCGCTCCCCACAGGGTTCACCCACAAGTCGCTGGCAGAGAGACAGGGGAGCAGCAGCCGCCTCCGCATCCACCTCCAGTACACAACACCCTCCCAGCGTGAGGAGGCATGGACATCCAGAGCCAGCAGCATAGCAGCAGCTGCTGGTTCTGTCTTAACTGTAACAGTGCAGCCGCATCAGCATGACTACTGACTGGGTTCGGGGGAGCATCGGACCCTCAAGGCAACTTGGGTCCCATAGCAACTGCATCCCCTGCACCAATGGTAGTTTTACGCCACAGGTTAGATGATAAAAGGGTAAAAGACAACAAGCAAGGGGAGCAAAAGACAAAGAGGCAGATAGGGTTGACAAACCAAAGGGGGCCAAGAAGAAGGGGCCGCTAGCACTAGGAAGTAAGGCACTGCCAGGAGTTTCCTTAGGACGCTCCAGGTGGCTCTACAGGGTCAGAGCCCGTGCTCTGCGGAAGCACTTCTGGCTACATGGCAGGGACGTGCGGTGAGGTAAATGGCTGAGGAGGTACTGGCTAGTACCAGAGCCATAATTACACACAATATATGAGCTAAAGGGTACATGTGGGCATTATACACAGGTGCAGCAGTATATATTGCTGGAAATTTGTTGAGTTTTGATCAGAGATGTGCAGACAAGGTAGGCAGGTGAGACCCTGCCTCACCTGTCATAGACTTTTTACTACAGAGTTTGGACTATAAAAATGATTATGAAAATGAAAATAATTCTAATATATTTTTTGTATTTTTTCATACACTTTATGTAGTCAAAACTCTGATTTATACATTAGTATGCCAGAAAAGGCTCTGCCTCACCTCACCGCACGTCACTGCTACAGGGTGCCGTTCCAGTCACCCTCACCATACTTGCCTACTCTACCGGTGCTCCCGGCACCCTGGGAAAGCGGGCAAGCCCGCACCCCGCCACCCACTTACCCAGTAAAGTGGGCAGACTGGGTAACCAATGACGTGATTCGAGCTGAATTGTGTCATCGTAGCCATGCCCTGCTGTGCAGTGCCAGTAATTTCGGCATTGTATAGCGTGGGGCATGGCTACAATAATGCAATCGCTCAGTTATGCCAACAGCCTAATGTGCCATGTCACTCTACTCCCCGTACCCAATACCAAACCATTCCCCCTGCATATCCCGGTGCAGTGCCAACCTGGTTGCTCCCTCCCACACAGCAGTGAAGTGAGCAATCTATTAGATGGTGCTGGCGTGCAGGCCAATCTAGAACCGCCAATAGCGACACGCGCATCGCTGTCGCTATGGGGCATACACACGGAGAGAACCGTGCTAAATTTCTAAGCAATCTAGTCAAATTGCTTAGACATTAAGCATGGATCTCTCCGTGTGTACGCCCCTTTAGAATAAATGTACACACTAAAGGGCCGTATTCATGGGCCGATTTGGGGAGAGATGTGTGCTGAGTGGTTCGCTCAGCACACATCTCCCCCCCCCCCCCTTCCCGCTCAGCACAGCGCGATGTGTGCTGAGAGTGCGGGGGGAGCCGGGGGGGCGCTCATTTCACCCAGCGGGTGAAGTGAGCGACCTGCTAGATTGCCCAATCTAGCACCAGCGATAGCGATGCGTAGGGCTGCGCATCGCTATCGCTGTGAGGGGTACACACGGAGGGATCGCTGCTTAAAATCTAGTCAGATTGCTTAGATTTTAAGCAGCGATCGCTCCGTGAGTACCCCCCTTAAGGGGCAGATGGATCATCCACTATTTGGGCTGCACTCTTAACTGGTAATTACGTTAGAGCAGTCTTCACTTGTTTTTACTCACTCCTCATCAGGTTGCACCCTGTCTGGAAGTGAGTACCTTTTTTCACACCTGTATCAATTTGCAGTCATTGGGGCTGATTCTGACTTTGGAGCAATGCCCCAAACCCCCCAAACAACTATCTTGCACTGCAGGGGGGAGGGGGTGGGGCAGATTTAAAATGTGCAGAGAGATTTTGATTTGAAATGGGGGGGGGGGGGAGGGGGAGGTCCAAACAGAAATCTAAATTGCAGAATAAAAGTAAAGCTGCCCAGCGTTTGTGGCCCACATGCAAAAGCAGACAGTATTTACGCTGCATGCAAAGCAAAATAAATGTATTTGCACAACTTGCATTGCATCGTGGACGGTCCAGGTGGAAAGTTACTCACTTTTCCCGCTTTGCTCCCAACTCAAGATAAAAACTCTGTTGTCAGAAACGATACTAATTTAATAGCTGTCTGCACTTAAGGCGCGTAATCGATTTAGTCCTGGGTTTTCCGACAGAACCGTGTGGTTAAATTAATTTGCCCCCATAAATGCAAAACCATGCCAAGTAACCAAAATTCAATATACTGTCATTTTATCCAACAGGGTGGAAAAGTTTACTTGGATGATGACACCATCAACACATGCGTGAGCTCACAACCCAAGTATTAAATAGTAAAATATGCAGACAATTTCCATTCTGATCGTATTTCACTATTGTAATATGGCCAAATCTGTACAGTTCTGCTGATTTTGGCATTTTGTTGTGTTCAAACTTATAGATCTGATCAGACTGCAATGATGCAATCCAATGAGATGTGTGTGGTTAGCTAGTACAATCCTGATTTGACTGTTTAATCCACTAAGCAAATTCACATTGATATATTGTTATACCTGCAGTACATGCAGATGAGCTGTGTGCATGAAATAAACACCCTTCTTATTTTCTTACAGTGTAAAAAGCAAAATAGAATAATTGTATATTTTATCAGCCGCTTGGTTGGAGAAGGGGTATTAAAAGTAAAAAATAAAAAAAAAGTGAAAATAGTTTGCATAGAAAAGGTTTTATCACAAAACTATGTATGTATAGATTGATTGATTGATTGATTGATTGATTGATTGATTACATTAGGTCTGCTAGCGTACACTAATTGTTTTCTTTTAGGAAATAAAAGGGCGTGAATATGCATTTGGTATTGTTATTTGCATGTCAGACGTGAGTAAAGGTTTTATCAGCCAAATCCTTTTGATCTTTTGGCTGCTTTTCTGTAGAGACTTTAGCATTCAGATCGTTACAAGACAGGGGATCTTGGGTGAGTTTTGCAGCTTTAAATCTCCAAACATCTGTTGAGGTTTTTCACAAATGTACTTGTGGAGACAACTTGAATTACAGATTTTAACTGAGAAATAAATTTACTCGGCAAAAGGATGCTCATTTTTTTATTTATAATAGAAACTATTCATTTGAAGCACTGCTCTTCAATGGACCATACACAAAGTATGCAAACACGCATATAGCTGTATATACATACCTGTACAAAAATCACTTTTAACTAAACGCTGGGCAATCTACAGCTGTTGAGGTAAAAAATTGAACTTTGCTGGAGAAAATTCTGGAGACTGTGCATACAGCCCTTCAGGAAATAGTCCTCGGTAGATTAACCCGTTAACTCTTTTCTGGAATGCTCATCATAGAAAAAACATTGTACAAAACATATAACCTCAGGTAGGTGAACTGGCAGCAGGTACAAGATCTACATAGAAAACAGCTGAGCAGAGGGTACTGTATTTATCATTTGTGTGACTTACAGGTTTAAAATTGTAACTAGCCACCCATTCCCTGGCCTAAACTTAACTAGATATACCTAAAATATCCTATTAATGATTATGCCATAAAATAATTATGCTTCAGACATCTGTGAATACCACGCGTTTCTTTCAGAATGATGCTGTAGTATATTAACACATACTGTAGGTTTACTGAAGAATGCAAAACAGGCAAACTGATGGGCAAAAATTATTCTCACCTAATACGTAAAACATAGCATTAGTTTCTCGGGCACATTTACATTTTACTAAAATTTGCTTGATATACAGTAAAATGTCTTCCACAGTAAACTGCATGCTATGAGGGAGGGGGGGGGGGCACATCTGTACTACAAGCAGACTAATTATCTTTCTACTGTCATGTTCTAAACTTGGGTTTTCTGACCAATATAACTGATTCAGGTAATTTTATCACTGTTTGCAGAGATCTTCATGCCGTGTAATTATTTATTATATATTTAAGCCTCTTATTTCTAATGTGTCCCTTAAAGGGATTATTAACCCCTTTACAACTAAGAAAGAACACGTTATGATCATTTTTAATCAGTTCTATAGTGTTTTGTTTTATCAAACAAAAAAGTATAATAATTAAAAATAGTGTATTTTATTTGCAATCTTCATTGTGTTAAAATGCAAAAATGACATATTACTGCAAGAAAATTACCAGTGACTATGCATACAAAAACACATCCCCAATCATGCTTGGTATTCGATAAATATAGTACAAAAACACTTTGCATAACAGGATTGCAACCTTGGAAACATGCTTTAAATTTATCCACAAAATGAGTAAGAGCAAAGAAAAGGATGTGTGAGGAAACATGTTGCATTTTCGGATACATACTGTATCATATAATCATAAACAGATAAAAAGGTGCATGCTTTATCCTATAACTGTGTGAAGCTTCAGGACAGTTACTGTCTGATGAGAGGGGAGCTGTAGTGCAGGATGATATCTCTGCTACTGATGAGACAGGTATCCAGTAAAAAATCAAAGGCATAGCAAATCTTTTTTTCTTAAAATGTACATTCAGTTAGACTGGGGTTTTTGGCAGTCGTACCCTCTCATGCAGACCCCGATCAAATGAAACTCCATGCGACATTTTCATTGCATGCTTAACATCTTGCTGTAAGTCTAGGGCAATGGTCCAATGTTGTAGTTTAGTGTAATTGCCCAATCTTTGAGTACCGGACCTCTTCACTCAGTAGAGCCCCAGAATCACTGCCCCCACATCTTTGGAAGGCCTCCTGTCCTTCACTAAGAAGTTTATCATACTTTCTGATTTGATGAGCAAGTTGCAGCCCAGGAAAAATACACCAAATATGACAGTGAGAGAGAGAATGCATAGTACAGCTATTTGTACCACTCGGCTTATGAACATGCTTCTCTCGTCAGGGTTCAGCACAAGAGAACCTCCATCACTAGTGATGACAGACCGAGTTCCGTTGCAACATCCAATCAAGGATCCAATTCCTTGGGAGGAGTTGGTGTAAGCTTCTTGGTCTAAGACGGTCTGGTTAAAGAAAGTCCCATTCATATTTGGAGGACCTCTAGGTAGTTCTAAGTCAGGAAATAGAGGCACGGCTTCACAGATATCATATAGAAAATATACAGGTTGCAGGTTCCATCTCCAGTGGGTGATACTGAGCAGAGGATAAATATGATCTTCTATTCACATAGCTGACAGACTCAGCAATTGTAAATGTCCATTGCAGTAAACTATTGCTGGTACTTAACATTCACAATAACTCCTTTATCGCAACTAACTAAGCTCTGGGGGTGAATTGATGCTGGCTGATCTTATATGCTGCTGGGAGAAACCATTAGCTTGGCAGCCATAGGGGAGCGCTGATGGACTGAAGTTGACACTTTAGTCTTAAAACAAGCTCTTAATGCTTTACAGTCCAGCAGGCAGGATATGTCCAGTCTCCCTGAGACGTTGAGGCAATTCATACGACTGCTTTAACACTTGGTCTGCTGAAAAGCAATATATATCAGCATCTCTAGCACAAGTATGTCTAGGCTAGATGATCTATATACCTGTAATTAATGTGCCAACATCCTACACTGATATGTTACTTGAGCACAAATTACAAGTTTCATGTTTCAGTGTACATTTTTCAAATCTTTAATTACATTAAAACAGTAGTTTGCCTGTAACAGTCACATGATTTAAAAGGATCAAGAAACCTAAATGCAAATTCTCTAACAAAATAAAACAGGAAAACAAAACAGAAAAATAACAATTATTAGTTCAGAAGTACACACAGTATGTAAAAGTTCTCATATCATGACAGAATTTTAGATGTTTGGCATTTTTTTTTCACTTGATGTGCAGTTTAGGGCAAAATATGTTATTCGTTTATCAACCATTTTCTGCAAATTGTACTTAAACTAGCCTACAGTACAGTGCTCTTTAATAGGAATACCAAAGGAGTGCAATGCAGAGCTGAAGGCAACTCAGTTTTGCAGACTTTGGGGGAATTCAATTCCGTGTTAAGGATGCAAATTGCCATTGCACCAACATTTAAACACCGGCAATGGCACCTCCTCCCACACCCTTCGCCCGGCCGGCCAAATTCTAAATTCGCACAAAAGTGCTTGCTACCCTATGGTGCAGCGACCACTGTTGTGAAAGATCAGGCTGCCGTACAGCACAGATATAGACCCATTGATTCAGCTGGGCTAAGGGATTCACCGGCAATTAAATTCGTCCCTTAGTATATTGTGGATCTATCTTGTGATTGCCTGCTACAGCGCAAAGCCAAATACGAGTGATGCATACTCGTACTAAGTCGCATCTACATCTGCCGCTAAAGGTGCAATTCTGGGTGGTAAGAAACATTTTTAAGTCTGAACAAATACATAGTCTGCCTAATAATTTACTATAAACTAATGACATCACTGAGATATGAGGCACTAAAATATAATATATTGATAAGCCACAAGATCATAAATATTGGTTCTGCCTACAAAATGATTGCCTCCTGTGTTTAGATTATAGGTTTACTTTAATCTGAGAAGCAAAATTGCTTGTTGAGACAATCCCTTGACTACATGACACTTGCTTTAGGGTAAATTGACATATTTCAGATTTGTTTCTCAAGAAATCAATGACAAAGAAAGCTGTGTTTTACAGATGACATTTAATACACAGTAAAATCCCAATAATTGTGTCTTGTGTGTAAAGATTCAGTACGTAATGCTTGCTGTCTCAGTACTATTTTAAACTGACAAGTGTACTTAAATATTATAGAAGTTGACACTGGGGAAAAAAAACATCCCAGACGCAGAACAACTGTGCTTAAAGCGATTTGCACTGGCTAACCTGAGCACAAAGACTAATGGGAACCTTAGAATACAAAGGAGTGTTGGGCTTTGCCATGGAGAAATCACAGTTGTCAGTTCACAAGCTATTTTTGATAGTCAACTGTTGTTAGTCAGCTGACCACAAGAGGGTGGTCCTGTATAGGCCGAGGTTTGAGCTGACAGCACTGCAACAAGTAAGCATGGAAATCTGAAGTAGAACAGGGGTTCATATTCTGATGTCACGGTCACAAGCAAAGCAAGCAGTTAGATGTTGTTGCAGAGTTGAATGCAAGTTGCCATTAATTGCTCCAGCATTGCGTGCATGAATAAGTGCGTGTATTCACCCTTATAGTTGATTGGATTTTTGTTAGTGGACCATACCTATCTGCATGTTTGGTTTGATTACTATTATCATCACCACCACCAGTGTGCACTTTCACCGTCAATACGAAGTGCAAAAGATACATTTGAAAGCGTGAATATATTCACTTCAGTCCAAGCCTGCATAGTCTACAACTCTGTGGACACACCCTCTCTGATCTTTTGTGTGCATGAGAATGCCCCGCTATAGTTCAGTTATGCTCATTCAGTTACAAATCGAGATGTGACAGAAATGCTTACAATTCTGCACTGATTGTTTACTTAGGGGTCTATTTACTTAGCCTTGGATGGAGATAAAGGGGTATATTCAATTGAAGTCTGATCCATTCCGACATTCATTTGTCGGAATGGATCCGACCTGGGCTATTCAATGTCATCTCAATTCGACTGTTAAAAAGTCGAATTGAGATGTGGGTGTTGAGACAGGGGAGAGCCGCGGGCAGACGGGGGAGAGCAGCGCTACCGCAGCGGCTATATAGGTTTAGGCTGCGGGGAGAAAAGGTTAGGGTTAGGTTGCGGGAACCAAGGTTTAGGCTGCGGGGAGGGAGAGTTTGGGTTAGGGGGAGGGAGGGCATTAAGCTTAGCTGCCTCCTACACCTCTTTTGGCATTTCAAAGAGTCGGGATGACGGGGTCGGTATTATGACCGCCAGCATCCTGACTGCTGGGATCACGTAACCAACATGCACAGGATGAGTGATCACACCCCCAGTGTGCCAAGGCTAAGGTCCTGTACCACTGTTGAGGCCTCCATGTTGGTAAGTATGCTAAGGGACCAATGTAGAGTGAAACGGATACCCATAGCTTACCTTATCTTGTATTGCATGCTCCAGAACTAAGGTATCTATTTACCATAGCCAACGGAGAAGTACCAGCCAATCCGCTCCTAACTGTCATTTTTCAAACACAGTCTGTGGCATGGCAGTTAGGATCTGTCGAAAAGCACACTCCCCCTGCAACCTAAACCTAACTCTCCCTCCGCAGCCTAACCCTAACCTCCTCGGGATACTTACATTCGGGATCCCACCTGCCAGGATGTCAGCATTGGGATTCTGACAGTTGTCAGAATTCCGGTGCCGGCATTCTGACTGAGGGGATCCCGAGTGCCGGGATCCCAACTACATCCCAGTGCAACATCTCCCAATCCCACTACTAGTACCACATATCCTGATTATACGAATGTGACACAATGCTTCCAAATTGGAACTGTCCTCCCGAGAGCAGGAGTTCAAACTCAAGTCTATTACTTATCCCACTGATTTCCTCTATTTGCATTTAGATGGTAAGTACGGGCAGAAGTAATATAATAGCAGTACATAATAAGGATTTGCAGGAAGGTCAGTCATTGCCAAAGGTCATAGGCACAAGCACAGGTACAGAGGCTGGAGGACTAACAATACAATTGGGGTATCAGTAACTGGTGCAAAGTCTGAATAACATTCAAGGAAGTTGTGCACAATCAGACAATCTGATGGAGCCAGGATTGAGAATCTAATAGATAGCTTGCTACAACCAGAGAGGTGTTTAAGTAGGCAGCCAACTTCTGAATCGTTTGCCATAATGACATCATCCAAGAGTCTTCTTCTGGGCCATAGCCATCCAGTCCAGTCCACTAAACAGAATTTTTCAACTGAGAATTTTTAAGTCCAGTTTGCTACTAATGTCAATTGTCTGATTTCCATCCACAGCTAGGGGAACTAGTATAGAAGGCAAAATGACCAAAGAAGGTGAATTGGGCCCAAAAAACTAAAAAAAAAACGTTTTAATGACTTATTGTGTGTTCAATAAACTATGGAGTACATTATACAGAACATGCTTTCAATTTGGTATTTCTGGTACAAAAAAAAGTCATCTACTCCAGTCATCTTGGTTGAAATGTAGACCTCAAATACTGATCCAAAACTGTCTGTTGTATTGTGGGTGATAGGAAAACAACAAACATAATTTGCACGAGTGTTGGCCAACAACAACAGGCATCGCCAGTCAGCGTCAGGATAGTGCGAAAAATCCGATTGCACGGGCATTCGCAAGGTGATTGACAGGAAGAGGCCATTCGTGGGTGGTAACTGACTTTCTCTGACGTCCTAGTGGATGCTGGGAACTCCGTAAGGACCATGGGGAATAGCGGGCTCCGAAGGAGGCTGGGCACTCTAGAAAGATTTATGACTACCTGGTGTGCACTGGCTCCTCCCACTATGACCCTCCTCCAAGCCTCAGTTAGATTTTGTGCCCGGCCGAGGTTGGATGCACACTAGGGGCTCTCCTGAGCCTTTAGAAAGAAAGTATAGAAATTAGGTTTTTTATTTTCAGTGAGACCTGCTGGCAACAGGCTCACTGCAGCGAGGGACTAAGGGGAGAAGAAGCGAACCTGCCTGCTTGCAGCCAGCTTGGGCTTCTTAGGCTACTGGACACCAATAGCTCCAGAGGGATCGACCGCAGGCCCAGTCCTTGGTGTTCGGTCCCGGAGCCGCGCCGCCGTCCCCCTTACAGAGCCAGAAGCAAGAAGAGGTCCGGAAAATCGGCGGCAGAAGACATCAGTCTTCACCAAGGTAGCGCACAGCACTGCAGCTGTGCGCCATTGCTCCTCACACACACTTCACACTCCGGTCACTGAGGGTGCAGGGCGCTGGGGGGGGGGCGCCCTGAGAAGCAATAATAACACCTTGGCTGGCAAAAATACCACAATATATAGCCCCAGAGGCTATATATGTGGAAAATACCCCTGCCAGAATATAGGAAAAAGCGGGAGAATAGTCAGCGGAAAAGGGGCGGAGCTATTTCCTTCAGCACAGTGGCGCCATTTTCTCTCACAGCTCCGCTGGAAGGAAGCTCCCTGGCTCTCCCCTGCAGTCTACACTACAGAAAAGGGTAAAAAAGAGAGGGGGGGGCACTAAATTTAGGCGCAGTATACATTTATATAGAAAAAGCAGCTATAGGGGACATAACTCAGTTAGTCCCTGCATTATATAGCGCTCTGGTGTGTGCTGGCATACTCTCACTCTGTCCCCCCAAAGGGCTTTTGTGGGTCCTGTCCTCTGTAGAGCATTCCCTGTGTGTGTGCGGTGTGTCGGTACGGCGGTGTCGACATGTTTGATGAGGATAATGATGTGGAGACGGAGCAGATGCCTTTAGAAGGGATGTCACCCCCTGCGGGGCAGACACCTGAGTGGATGAGCTTATGGAAAGAAATGAGTGCACGTATAGAGTATAGACTCCTTGCATAAGAAATTTGACGACATGCCAAATGTGGGACAGCCGACTTCTCAGCTCGTGCCTGTCCAGGCGTCTCAAAGGTCATCGGGGCTCTGAAACGCCCGCTACCTCAGATCGCAGACGCAGATGTCGACACTGATACTGACACCAGTGTCGACGACGATGAGTCTAACCTGATGCCCACTAAGGCCATTCACTGCATGATTGAGGCAATGAAAGAGGTGTTACACATTTCTGATATAAATACAGGTACCACTAAAAAGGGTATTATGTTTGGGGAGAAAAAACTACCCGTAGTTTTTCCCCCATCAGATGAATTAAATGAAGTGTGTGAAGAAGCGTGGGCTTTCCCTGATAAAAAATTGGTAATTCCTAAGAAGGTACTAATGGCGTTCCCTTTCCCGCCAGAGGATAGGTCACGTTGGGAAACACCTCCTAGGGTGGATAAAGCGCTCACACGTTTGTCTAAAAAGGTGGCACTACCGTCTCCGGATACGGCCGCCCTCAAGGAACCTGCTGATAGAAAGCAGGAGGCGATCCTGAAGTCTGTATACACACACTCAGGCATTATACTTAGGCCAGCTATTGCGTCAGCATGGATGTGCAGTGCTGCCGCTGCGTGGTCAGATAAACTGTCAGAAAATATTGACACACTAGACAGAGACACGATTCTGCTAACCATAGACCATATCAAAGACTCAGTCTTATATATGAGAGATGCACAGAGGGAAATCTGCCGGCTGGCATCTAAAGTAAGTGCATTGTCCATTTCTGCTAGGAGAGGCTTATGGACTCGCCAGTGGACAGGAGATGCAGATTCTAAAAGGCACATGGAAGTTTTGCCTTACAAGGGTGAGGAATTATTTGGGGATGGTCTCTCGGACCTAGTTTCCACAGCAACGTCTGGGAAGTCAGCATTTTTACCCCATCTCCCCTCACAGCCTAAGAAGGCGCCGTTTTATCAGGTTCAGTCCTTTCGGACCCAGAAAAACAAGCGTGGAAAAGGCGGGTCTTTTCTGTCCAGAGGCAGAGGTAGGGGAAAAAGGCTGCAACAAACAGCAGGTTCCCAGGAGCAAAAGTCCTCCCCCGCTTCTTCTTCCAAGTCCACCGCATGACGGTGGGGCTCCACAGGCGGAGCCAGGTACGGTGGGGGGCCGCCTCAAGGATTTCAGCGATCAGTGGGCTCGCTCACAGGTAGATCCCTGGATCCTTCAAATAGTATCTCAGGGGTACAAACTGGAATTCGAGGCGTCTCCACCCCACCGGTTCCTAAAATCTGCCTTGCCGATTGCTCCCTCAGACAGGGAGGCGGTTCTAGCGGCAATTCACAAGCTGTATTCCCAGCAGGTGATAATCAAGGTACCCCTACTTCAACAAGGCCGGGGTTACTATTCCACACTATTTGTGGTGCCGAAACCGGACGGTTCGGTGAGACCCATTTTAAATTTGAAATCCTTGAACACATACATAAAAAAATTCAAGTTCAAGATGGAATCGCTCAGGGCGGTTATTGCAAGCCTGGACGAGGGGGATTACATGGTATCCCTGGACATCAAGGATGCTTACTTGCATGTCCCCATTTACCATCCTCACCAGGAGTACCTCAGATTTGTGGTACAGGATTGCCATTACCAATTCCAGACGCTGCCGTTTGGACTGTCCACGGCACCGAGGGTATTTACCAAGGTTATGGCGGAAATGATGATACTCAGTGGCGTAACTACTGCCCCCGCAGCCCTCGCGGTGGCTTGGGGGCGAGGGGCTGCGGGGGCGCCACTGATTTACAGCAGACTGACATGCGGACGAGCGTCCGTATGTCAGTCTGCAGTCTCCTTCCCTCCGCCGCTTTTTGGAGGGACACAGAGGGCACAGCGCGCCTCCCTGTGTCCCTCCTGCTGCATCATCTCCGGCGGCCGCGGGTCTAATAGGGGAAAGTGCCGTCCGTGAGCTCTAATTGGCTCACGAACCGGCACTTCCCCCTATTAGACCCGCGGCCGCCGGAGATGATGCAGCAGGAGGGACACAGGAGAGGTGAGCTGTGCCCTCCGTGTCCCTCCAAAAAGCGGGGGGGGGGGGGATATCTGGCACTGGGGGGAATATCTGGCACTGGGGCATATATGGCACTGGGGGGGGAATATCTGGCACTGGGGGCATATATGGCACTGGGGGGGGAATATCTGGCACTGGGGGGAATATCTGGCACTGGGGCATATATTTCACTGGGGGGAATATCTGGAACTGGGGCATATATGGCACTGGGGGGGGGAATATCTGGCATTGGGGGCATATATGGCACTGGGGGGGAATATCTGGCACTGGGGGCATATATGGCACGGGGGGAATATCTGGCACTGGGGGCATATATGGCACTGGGGGGGGAATATCTGGCACTGGGGGCATATGTGGCACTGGGGGCATATTTGGCACTGGGGGGGAATATATGGCACTGTGGGCATATGTGGCACTGGGGGGCATATGTTGCACTGGGGGGGAATATCTGGCACTGGGGGCATATATGGCACTGGGGGGGAATATCTGGCACTGGGGGCATATATGGCACGGGGGGAATATCTGGCACTGGGGGCATATATGGCACTGGGGGGGAATATCTGGCACTGGGGGCATATATGGCACTGGGGGGGGAATATATGGCACTGGGGGCATATCTGGCACTGGGGGCATATGTGGCACTGGGGGGGAATATCTGGCATTGGGGGCATATGTGGCACTGGGGGGGGATATGTGTACCTGGCACATGGGGGGGGCTATATTTGGCACTGGGGCATGTGAGTACCTGGCACCGTGGGGGAATATCTGGCACTGGGGACATATGTGGCACTGGGAGCACAGCCCTAGCAACAAGGACTACCTCCTAGCAATGAGCATGACACCCAGTGCATGAAACACCTGGCAACGAGCATGACACCCAGTGCATGAAACACCTGGCAACGAGCATGACACAGGCATTACGTCGTGTGGCATAATGTGTCGGGGGCATTACAGTGTGTGCATATTGTGTCATGTGCATTATTGTGTGCGGCATAATGTCTAAGGGCCATTGCAGTATGTGGCATAATGTATACTGGGCATTACTATAAGGAGGAAAAATGACAAATAATGTAAGGGGCATGAATCAGGATTATTTTTCTTTCCTGTGGTGGCCAACGTATGGGCGTGCAGGTTGCAAAACTGGGGTATAAGGTAGTCTTTTCCTGCAATGCCACGCCCCTTTATGCAAAACCACGCCCATTCCAGCAAAACCACGCCCCTTTTATTTATCCCTTTCTTGCTCCCAATTATGGAGCATGAAGGGGGGGGGGGGGGGGGGCGAAGAATTTTTTGGCTTGGGGGAGAAAAATTTCTAGTTACGCCACTGATGATACTCCTTCAAAAAAAGGGTGTTTTAATTATCCCGTACTTGGACGATCTCCTAATAAAGGCGAGGTCCAAGGAACAGTTGTTGGTGGGAGTAGCACTATCTCAGGAAGTGCTGCACCAGCACGGCTGGATTCTGAATATCCCAAAGTCACAGCTGGTTCCGACGACACGTCTACTGTTCCTGGGTATGATTCTGGATATAGTCCAGAAAAAAGTGTTTCTCCCGGAGGAGAAAGCCAGGGAGTTGTCATCTCTAGTCAGAGACCTCCTGAAACCAAAACAGGTATCGGTGCATCACTGCACGCGGGTCCTGGGAAAGATGGTAGCTTCTTACGAAGCAATTCCCTTCGGCAGGTTCCATGCCAGAATCTTTCAGTGGGACCTGTTGGACAAATGGTCCGGATCGCATCTTCAGATGCATCGCTTAATAACCCTGTCTCCAAGAACCAGGGTGTCTCTACTGTGGTGGCTGCAGAGTGCCCATCTTCTAGAGGGCCGCAGGTTCGGCATACAGGACTGGGTCCTGGTGACCACGGATGCCAGCCTTCGAGGCTGGGGGGCAGTCACACGGGGAAGAAACTTCCAAGGACTATGGTCGAGTCAGGAGACTTCCCTTCACATAAATATTCTGGAACTAAGGGCCATTTACAATGCCCTAAGTCAAGCAAAATCCCTGCTCCTACACCAGCCGGTGCTGATCCAGTCAGACAACATCACGGCAGTCGCCCATGTAAATCGACAGGGCGGCACAAGAAGCAGGATGGCAATGGCAGAAGCCACAAGAATTCTCCGATGGGCGGAGAATCATGTACTAGCACTGTCAGCAGTGTTCATTCCGGGAGTGGACAACTGGGAAGCAGACTTCCTCAGCAGACACTACCTCCACCCGGGAGAGTGGGGACTTCATCCAGAAGTCTTCCAGATGCTGGTAAACCGTTGGGAAAAACCACAGGTGGACATGATGGCGTCCCGCCTCAACAAAAAGTTAAAAAGATATTGTGCCAGGTCAAGGGACCCTCAGGCGATAGCTGTGGACGCTCTAGTGACACCGTGGGTGTACCAGTCGGTTTATGTGTTCCCTCCTCTGCCTCTCATACCAAAGGTATTGAGAATAATAAGAAAGCGAGGAGTAAACACAATTCTCGTTTGGCCAAGACGAGCGTGGTACCCGGAACTTCAAGAGATGATCTCAGAGGACCCGTGGCCTCTGCCGCTCAGACAAGACCTGCTACAGCAGGGGCCCTGTCTGTTCCAAGACTTACCGCGGCTGCGTTTGACGGCATGGCGGTTGAACGCCGGATCCTGAAGGAAAAGGGCATTCCGGAGGAAGTCATTCCTACGCTTATTAAAGCCAGGAAAGATGTTACGGCAAATCATTATCACCGCATATGGTGGAAATATGTTGCATGGTGCGAGGCCGAAAAGGCCCCAACAGAGGAATTTCAACTAGGTCGATTTCTGCATTTCCTGCAAGCAGGAGTGAATATGGGCCTAAAACTAGGCTCCATTAAAGTACAGATCTCGGCTCTGTCAATTTTCTTTCAAAAATAACTAGCTTCAGTACCTGAAGTTCAGACATTTGTGAAAGGAGTGCTGCATATTCAGCCCCCGTTTGTGCCTCCTGTGGCACCTTGGGATCTCAACGTGGTGTTGAGTTTCTTAAAATCACATTGGTTTGAGCCACTAAAAACCGTGGATCTGAAATATCTCACGTAGAAAGTGGTCATGTTATTGGCCTTGGCTTCAGCCAGGCGAGTGTCAGAATTGGCGGCTTTATCATGTAAAAGCCCTTATCTGATTTTCCATATGGATAGGGCAGAATTTAAGACTCGTCCCCAGTTTCTCCCTAAGGTGGTGTCAGCGTTTCACCTGAACCAGCCTATTGTGGTGCCTGCGGCTACTAGGGACTTGGAGGACTCCAAGTTGCTAGACGTTGTCAGGGCCCTGAAAATATATGTTTCCAGGACGGCTGGAGTCAGAAAATCTGACTCGCTGTTTATCCTGTATGCACCCAACAAGCTGGGTGCTCCTGCTTCTAAGCAGACTATTGCTCGCTGGATTTGTAGTACAATTCAGCTTGCACATTCTGTGGCAGGCCTGCCACAGCCAAAATCTGTAAATGCCCATTCCACAAGGAAGGTGGGCTCATCTTGGGCGGCTGCCCGAGGGGTCTCGGCTTTACAACTTTGCCGAGCAGCTACTTGGTCAGGGGCAAACACGTTTGCAAAATTCTACAAATTTGATACCCTGGCTGAGGAGGACCTGGAGTTCTCTCATTCGGTGCTGCAGAGTCATCCGCACTCTCCCGCCCGTTTGGGAGCTTTGGTATAATCCCCATGGTCCTTACGGAGTTCCCAGCATCCACTAGGACGTCAGAGAAAATAAGAATTTACTCACCGGTAATTCTATTTCTCGTAGTCCGTAGTGGATGCTGGACGCCCATCCCAAGTGCGGATTGTCTGCAATTCTTGTAAATAGTTATTGCTAACTAATGGGTTATTGTTGAGCCATCTGTTGAGAGGCTCAGTTGTTGTCATACTGTCAAACTGGATATAGTATCACGAGTGGTACGGTGTGATTGGTGTGGCTGGTATGAGTCTTACCCGGGATTCAAAATCCTTCCTTATTATGTCAGCTCGTCCGGGCACAGTGTCCTAACTGAGGCTTGGAGGAGGGTCATAGTGGGAGGAGCCAGTGCACACCAGGTAGTCATAAATCTTTCTAGACTGCCCAGCCTCCTTCGGAGCCCGCTATTCCCCATGGTCCTTACGGAGTTCCCAGCATCCACTACGGACTACGAGAAATAGAATTACCGGTGAGTAAATTCTTATTTTTACTGGGAGTGTCCGGAAAAACGCAGGCGTTCCCAAGTGTTTTTTCAGGGAGGGTGTCTGACGTCAGCTCTGGCCCCGATCAATCTGTTCTCATCGCACTGTAGGAGTAATTCCTGGGCTGCACACAGACTGCAAACACAGAGTGAGCTACGAACAGATTTGCAGCTGCCCACATGTGATCGTACACTTGCACGGGCGAATTTCCAGTCCCACTTGGGCTGTGACTATTCCGATTGCAGGACAGCAACATTAGCAGCACAGTGATCAGGTCTGAATCACCCCCTATGAGTGGAATAACTGAGAAACCTCTTAAAACCTTTGGAAAAGACTATAGGGAAACTATAGTTTATGTACACACTAGACAAGTTGAGATTTTTTTCATAAAGAACATCCTTTTAAATGGCCACCAGAGACTTTACTTTGTCATTTTTGATAAAATTTTCACTACTACAAAAGATTTGTTGCAGCATATGCCTCTTTGTTCAAGCACTGGCACCCAAGGAAAGGTGCACGGTAAAGTGTACTGTGACCAGTGCAGTGTTGGACTTTGGGATTAAGGCAGTGCCGTTTCTATCGCACGGGGCGCCCGCAGCAGCACTTTTCTATTTCCCCGTAATTGCTCCCCCTCCTCCCTGTCATTAGTACTCCACTGGGGGTGAAGTTTCACAGAATGATGCATTTGCGCCATGACTTCATGACGCAAATGTGTAATATTTCAAAACTCCGCCCCCCAAGCAGAGAACTATGACGGGTGCAGTCGAGAAGAGGAGCGGCTGGCGGGCTGTGGGGTGCTGTACACATCCCTGACAACAAGCATTACACACCCCAGGCCTGGCATTACACTCCCCAGGCCTGGCATTACACACCTCTGGCATTACAGTCCGCCCAGTGTTCCAGGAACACAAACCCCTCTTTCCTGCACCAATCCCTAAGCCACACATTTACCTCCCTAATCTCCCTCTGCCTCCCTGGACTAGCGCATGGCACGGGTAATAATTCAGAGAATATTACCTTAGATGTCCTTGCCTTCAGTTTCTTTCCTAAGTCCCTATAGTCTTTCTTAAGGACATCCCACCTTCCGCTAACTTTGTCATTGGTGCCAACGTGCACCAAGACCCCTGGCACCCATGGCATAACACACTCCTGGCCTAGCATTACACACACCTGCCATTACATACCCCTGGCCTGGCATTACATACCCCTGGCATTACACACCCCTGGCAACAAGCATTACCCCTGGCAACAAGCATGACACTCGTCCCAGAGCATGAAACCCGTAGCAACGAGCTTGGATCCCAGAGCATGAAACCCCTGGCAACGAGCATGACACCCAGCTCATAAAACCCTTGGCAGCAAGCAGGTAATTTAAAAGTAATTTGAAGTTTTACTGTAGGGCATAACGTATTATTTAATTGCAGTGTGTGGCATAATATGGTTCAAGGGGCATTACAGTGTGGGGCTTAACATGGTGGAATTATTTTTTTTCCCCTGTGGTAGTGGAGGTCTGTTGGTGCAGGGTCAAAAACTGGGGTGTAAGGGAGTCTATTCCTCCAAGACCACGCCCATTTTAAGCTAGACCATGCCCATTTTTATGAGGACACGCATCAGGAACGCGTGCACCAAATTTGTGTTTTTTTATATCTATGGGGGGGGGGGGGGCACATTTTTAAATCTCACACTGGAAGCTAATTGGCTAGAAACAGCCCTGGATTAAGGCCTATTAGGCAAATGCAATGGTAGGACTCATTAAACAATGAAGTGGTGGCATGCCACACAGGAGTGAGCAGTCAACAGAGAGCAGCTTTACCACCAGGCACTGCTTCTCTTCCTCTATTCTGTATCCTGCTACCCTTACATATTGCTATGATACTACCACCATGTGCTGACCTCCTCTTCATTTCTCATGCTTCCACTCTCTACTTCTCCATCCTGCTTCTACCACTGCTACTCTTCCTCCATTCTCCATCCTATTCCCATTACCTTACTTGTCCATGCAGCTCACACCATGCGTTGCTCCTTTTCCTCCAGTCTCCTTCCACTCCCATACATCTGCATGCAGCTGCTACCATTTTCTGCTCCTCTTCCTCAATTCTCTGTCCTGCTCCTACAACCTAACTGCCCCATGCTCCTTCCACCATTCTTTACTTCTCCTCATCATGTTCCCATCATGTGTTGTCCTCCATTCTCTATCATTCTCTCTCCCAAACTTCTCTGTGCTGAAAAGGAAATGCCTATTGCCAGACATAGACTTCTTTCATTAAAAATGTTGATACACAGCCATACAGATGCCCATTCCTAATAATCCGGTTCAGGACTTGGTTTCTACATCAGGAGCAATACAGAAGAAAATCATCTGAAGCATGTATTCATTATAGCGCTCAGCGTGCTTTTTCCCAAAACCAAAGAGGGATGCATTCAAGGCAATCCTGTTAAAGGGCATTAGCCAAGCAGCTACACCTCTTTCAGGGCACATTTTAACCATAACAAGTAACATTTACACTTCATATACAGAAAACATATTGCTAGCTACCACTGGGAGTGGGTGTTGTCTAGGCTTAACATAGCACCTATGGGCTTAATTCAGACCTGATCGCTCGCTAGGGTTTTTTTGCACTGCTGCGAACAGATAGTCGCCACTCATAGGGGAGTGTAGTTTCGCTTTGCAAGTGTGTGAACGCATGTGTAGCAGAGCTGTACGAACAGATCTTGTGCTGCGAACACATCTGCCTGCCCGGGACCGGAATTGACGCATGGACACGCCTGCGTTTTTTGCACTGCTGCGACCAGGTAGTCGCCGCCTACAGGGGGTAATCACTGTGCAGGGGTGCGAATGCATGTGCAGAGAGCTGCACAAACAAAAGCACAGCTCAGGAGTTACTCATCCGCTGCAATGATCCGGACTGGAGGGGACGTCATGAACCCTCCCTTCAAACGTCTGGACACTCCTGCGTTTCTTCGGACACTCCCTGGAAATGGTCAGTTAAGACCCACAAATGGCCTCTTCCTGTCAATCTTCTTGCGATCGCTGGTGCGATTGATTTCTTCGGTAAGTCCGTCGCTCTCTGGCAATCCTCGTCGCCGTGGGGCGACGCACCTGCGCATTGCGGAGCATACGCATGCGCAGTTCTGACCTGATCGCAGCGCTGCAAAAAAGTAGCATGCGATCAGGTCAAAATGACCCCTTATGTACATCAGAACACATTTGTTGCTGTATCTTTCGTTAGATTACTTTAAGCTGTTCTCTAGGAAATTGTATCAATATAGGATGGCCACTAGAGGGGGTACCTGGTTTGTTCACTTGAAGCTGGTAGGTTAATGTTCTGTGTATAGAAAAAGAACTGAACAATTTCTTGTTTAAAAATATAGGTTATGGCCATAAAAGTTTTAGCTGGCTTTAATACTAACACGAGTGAGTTCAACAGTACATCCCCATGAGTAGCGCACAATGTATTAAATATTGCATTAAATACATTATAAACTGGTTAGTTATAGTGGAGTACTATAGCTTTAAAATCTTCTTATCATAAATTAGTTTTAAACGTCGGTATGATGATTTTATCCATGCTTCAATAAAAATGTGGTGATTTTACGGACAGACTGGTGAGGGCACTCCTAAAACTGGAATATATATATATATATATATATATATATATATATATATAAAACCATCCAAATGACCTGGCACTCGAGCAGTACCTCACTGCTGGTAATTAATTGCTCACGGTGCCTTTATCTGAAGGGTAGCCCCCCTTGATATCATATAGCTCAAACAGTGAGGTGGCAGTTGAAGACTTCTGTACGTGCAATTTATTTCTTAGTGCATCAACGTTTCGGGGACGCAGCCACTTCGCCAGGTAAAGTGCATAACAAACAAAACCGTGTTTAAATACCTGTGGAGTCTCGGTCTCACCCGCTGCCTCCAACAGCGCCGCCCGGTTTCCGGTCACATCTATCCGGTCTCACCGAAAGTGACGATGCGCCGGCCCGTCCAGCGCACGCATTGAGGCTGGAATAGAGTAACCATAGAAACATATAAACAACATACCTAGCTCCATTAAAAGTGCTACTGTGCAAAACCTATCACTCATATATATAACAATGATTTCTCATATAATTAGTGATATAATATACTAGTGCTAACACAGTGTTCATGACGATCTGGTACACTAAAAAACGTTAGTCCTAATAAATAATATATTAAAATCTTCCAGATCGAAAAAAGTGCATATGAGCTAATACTGTATCTCAATTACAAACAGATCTGTGGTAATAAATCATGATACTTTGTACATATAGACCACTGGACTTAGTCAGTTAATGCTACACAATAAATAATGATTATTGTATACAATTCATACTATACAGGCAATTACATCTCAAAACAACGCTGTTCAGTAATATATTTAATCCTGCTGTAATAATCATAAAAAACACTTCAAGTTAAGAGCCTCGTTCAAACCTTTGGGAACATTCGTATTTAATTGATGGATCCAACATGACTTCCAACTGTAATAATTTTTTAATCTGTCCCCGCCTCTTAGAGATTTGGGGACCTGGTCAATCATTCTATACCTAAGAGTGGCCATGCTATGTTTTAATTTGACAAAATGGGCTACTGGTTGTTCACTGTCCCCCGTCCTAATTGCCTCGCGGATGGCATATCTGTGCTGCGCCATCCTGGTCTTAAAGGCACAATTCGTTTTGCCCACATACGCTAGGCCACATGGGCATGTAAGCAGGTAAACCACAAATTCGCATGACAGATAATATCTTATATTATAAGATTTCCCTGTATGTGGGTGCATAAATTTTGTACCTGGTGTCATGTAGCTGCACATAGGCCCTCATTCCGAGTTATTCGCTCGCTGCTAATTTTAGCAGGATTGCTAATAGGCTAAAATCCGGCAGTTCTGCGCATGCGTATGCACAGCAGGGCGCACGCGCTAAGCAAATTTACACAAAACTATGCTATTTTACTCACGGGCGAACAAAGCTTTTCAATCGCTCTGCTGATTGACAGGAAGTGGGTGTTTCTGGGCGGAAACTGGACGATTTCAGGGAGTGTGCTAAAAAACGCAGGCGTGCCAGGTAAAAACGCAGGAGTGGCTGGAGAAACGGAGGAGTGGCTGGTCGGATGCTGGGCGTGTTTGTGACGTCAAACCAGGAACTAAACGGACTGAGGTGATCGCAATCTAGGAGTAGGTCAGGAGCTACTCAGAAACTGCAAGGAAATTCTTCTAGCAGAATTGCTAATCTTTTGTTAGCAATTGCTAATCTTTCGTTAGGAATTCTGCTATGCTAAGATACACTCCCAGAGGGCGTCAGCTTTGTGTTTGCATTTCTGCTAAAAGTAGCTAGCGAGCGAACAACTCGGAATGAGGGCCATAGTGCAACCAGTACACTGGTAGCACCCTGCTTTTTTACTCAAAAGTGCTCTTTAGGGGCATCAAACTGAGATATATCAGTTTTTACAACAATATCTCTGATACTTCTATTTCTAGAGTAGCTCACCAATAATTTTGATTGGTAAGCATCCCCCAATCCCTTATCTGATTTTCTGAAGCCACTATAGGCCATAAGTGTCTGGTCCTTCTTGTAAGATGGTGACTACTTGAATTGGACTGAGTGACCCAGGGAAATTTGCCATCGAGTTGTTTTTTATTTTTTACTTCTAATAATTGTTTCCTAGTAAAGCTAATGGTTCTATTTTTGGCTGCCTCTAGCTCTTTGATGGGGTAACCCCTTGTCACGTTTAAATACAGAAAGGAGGATCACAAATTATATGTGATCTAAGGTGTGGTGATTACCTGCAGGAATAATCACCAATAATGTTTTCAAGTGACTGTATATATATATATATATATATATATATAATTTTGTATTCTTTTCAGCCTAGATGTGACAACATGGCTGACAGGCAATATCCTGCATTTGACCTCAATAGGTCCAGGCTGGGGGAGATCTGCAGACCATAAAGTTTGAGATGACATGTGCCCGACTGGACCATTGTAAAGGGGGATGACATTTCTACATCAAAAGCAGAGATTTGCAAGCTCTGAACATTGAGGGCTGATAAGGCCAATTTGTTTGTTGTGTCAACATAGGGGCTGTAAACAGACCAGGGATCCTGTTTCCTGGCTAATGTCATAAACCTCCCTTTCTTTGAAAGAGATTCATACAGTACACCCCTTACCTCCCCCCTTGGCTGTTGCCAAGCACCAAGTATGTCCAACAGGGAAACAGTTAAAAATGCCAAGGGAGGGGGCCTGATGAAGCTGGAGACTAGATCTGTCCCTCTCATGAAATAGATGTTGTGATCTCTTGGGGACACAGCTAGTATATGCTGGAGATGACCTGAGTTATTCTGTGAAGTCCCCCACGGCAGAAATATCCAATATTCGTTTGCGTAAGTGAATTAGGGTTTCTGTAAGTTTTTTTTCCTTTTCATTTATTGAGATTGCTGTATTCTGTGTGTGTTTTTAAAATATTCTTAATAATCTTTGTAACCTTTTTGTAACAAAAGCTCTGAAATATTCTTGAAATTCTTATGAACTCCAACCCTGTGTGTGGCTCACACCTACCTATTTTTCTAAGTATTGCAGTGTGGGTGTGACAGGTAAAGCTAAAGACGCCTGCAACGTCCGTAATACGTTGAAAAGTCTTTGCTGGTGGCAGCTGAAAGTATTTAAGTAATCCCGTGTATCAAAAGTGACCCCGTACGTCGCATGTGGCAGTTCTCAAATTGGCATATTTGTGGAATTGGCCGGCAGCGTTGTCACAAAGTGGTGGCAGCGGTGGGATGATAATTGTTTGTTTTTATCTAAGAACTTAAGGGAAGGTGGTAATAATTCCGTGAGCGGAACATCCACTTCACCAGAATCAGAACTCAGAGTTTTATTATAATTTTAAAATCCTCACAGTGAGTGGCAATCTCTGTTCCCCTCCCCATTCTCTTGTTTTCTTTTCTATTATTTTATTTTGGCGAAAATGAGATCAAAGATGACTAAGTCTAAGCATCTGATGAAGGATGATGGCAAATGTGTTCATGGGAATGATGCATCGCCCTGTGCTGCCGAGACAGTAGGGGATGTATTGCGCACTGGACTGTTACGTACTGCGGGTAGTAATGGTGCCATGCTGATTTCTGATGTGGACTCTGTTATCGACGTGAGGTCTATGCATATGGCCTTGGATGAATATTCGCCGACTGATATCAAGTATGGGAAAGATACAGAGCATCATGATGGCTGCAAACCTGTGTGTGGGAATGATACATCGGCCTGGGCTGCTGAGACAGTAGGAGATGTATTGCGTACTGGACTATTACGTACTGCGGGTAGTAATAGTGCAACGCTGGATTCTGATGTGGACTCTGTTATCGATGTGAGGCCTGCTGTGGCTGACTCAAATGTGGATCTTATCCCCCCGTTCCTGGAAACTGTCAGAGCTGCATGCTGGACAGGAAGAAAGTGTTCCAGTGCACGAGAGGAGAGAGAGATAGGGCCTGCCAGTGCTGCACACCTGGTGCAGAGGGAGGGTTCTATGGCAGAAACGAGTTCTGCAAACCGGCGAGAGGAGAGAGAGATAGTGTCACAACTGAGGGTTTAGGCTGACGAGAGGAAGCCTCAGTTGTAGGGCTGAGATGAAATTAAACCTGGGAGGTTTAATCAGACCCCTGGACATGTAAGTGCAGAATGATTACCCGAAGGTGTGACCATGACAACCAGTTTAAAATTCAAAATAAAAGTTTATTAACAGACTCCGTGTGATAACAAGCAGTATTCAAGTTTAGCAAAGACAGTGGCAAATAACACAGTTCCTGGAATACTGTACATAACCATAGAAGGTTTCTCAGAGCACTGCTATGGTTTAGAACAGATGTAAAAGTCCTTTGATGGAATCACCTTACCAGGCCTGGTTGTAGTTGTAGAAATAGCCAAGGAACATGCCAGTAGTTGTAGCAGGTGAATCTGTAACTTGGGTATGCTGCTGTATCAGCTGGATGGAACCAGCCAGGTGGTAAGACACGGAGTGGATGCTGAGTGGAATCAGCCAGGTGATGAAATGCAGAGTGGATGCTGAATGGAATCAGCCAGGTGATAAAACACAGAGTGAATGATGTGAGATGCTAGGGAGCGTGGAAACAGAATAGCTGAAAGATGGTTACCGGTGGTAGTGGATACTGCTGGTAAGATAGGATCCGCTGGATCAGCACCGGTGTTTGGTAGAAGCTGGAATCAGTAGAAAGCTGGCTGCTTGGAAGCAGACAGTAGATAGCTGGAAACTGGACAGCCACGGAAGGCTGCAGAGTCAGGCTGCACTGCAAGATGGAAAGCAGGTGCGGGTCTCTTTGTGGATGCTGGAGACAGGAACTGGAACCTGGAAAAACAAACCACAGGAGAGAGAGACTGGAACAAGGTATGACATTCAAAGCACTGACCTCTATCTGGCCCAGACACAGGATACTTATACCTGCTGCTATGCAGGCATTGGCTGGGCAATTATGCAGATTCCAGAGATGGTGGATTGGAGGAATTGGAGCATGTGATCAAATCCAACATGGCTGCGCCCATGCTGGAACCTGGAGGTAAAACCTAGTTTGGAATGATATATGCAAACATAGTGATAATGGCGGCGCCGGCCGCGGAGGGCAGGAGACGCTATATAACAGTTATATGCTGAGACACTTGGAGGGCAGCAGAGGCCGCGGCAGGCATGATACATGATTCTGAGAACCTGCAGCAATAACACAGTAACGGCGGCGGAGGCCGCGGAGGACGGGAGACACCATGTTGGATTCAAACATGGCGCCGCTGTGGTAGTGTCTCAGAATGACAGGAGGGATGTGCAGAGTGTTGACACAGATGAGATCCGGATTTGGAACGCTGGGCCAGTCTCAGAAGACACCTAAACGGCAGGTAATGGCGTCCAGATACCCGGATCGTGACAGATAGAGCCTGCCAGTGCTGCACACCTGGTGCAGAGGGAGAGTTCTGTGGCAGAACAGAGTTCTGCAAACCGAGTAGCTGGGAGAGAATGTAAGCTACAACTTGCATCGCAACAAGAAAGTGATTGCTCGCGATACCATGAGACCAGGGAGGTCACCGTTAAACCTTGCCTGGATCAAGTCCCTAGTAGGACTGACTATGTGAACTTGGACAGTACTGCAAATACCCAGTGGAGGTCAGGCACCTCTTACATCTACACTGAAGGTGCTGACCTGGATAAGTATTTACAGAGTGCAATTCCATCTATGAAGTCATATCCAGACTGGGCAACCCTTATGCAGCTGGTGCAACAGTTCCTTGCCGAACGCCAAGCAGCTCTGGAACGTGAGGCTACCAGGGAGATGGCAGAAAGTGCTGGTCCACCATCCGAGACAGCGTCAGAAGAGCAATGGGGGTATGGCCCAGATTACCTGTTTTCCAGGATGAGTATGGAGGAGCTAATTAAAGAATGTCGGCTGCAGGGTCTTGTATGCCGTGACAATACCTGCAGCAAAATGCTCTGTCAGCTCTGGTGGGCAGAGGTGAGCAAGTGCAATGCTTTCAGCAGGTATCGATCCACACTTCTGCGGTCAGGTTCCGAGATGAGTCCTACGTACTTGCTGCGTGAGCTGGAGGAATGTTTTGAAGATGCATGAAGAGAGGCACGCAATGTGAGGAAGCTCGATACCCCATTCTGGCACGATCAATGTCGCAGAGTGGATGATGAAAGACAACGTCTGCAAAAGCTTCTTTTATCAGCGGAAGAAGCAGTAGTCCAGCCAGCAGGGGTGCTCCAGGAGGAACAGGTACCCCCATCATCTACAGTCGGTGTGGACTATGTTACGGAGTTCTCGCTTCCAAAGGTGCAGTGTACCCTACTGGGAGGAGATGTTGGTGTGAACAGCATATTACCACCGTCTGCGCAGAATTTGCAGCTGGAAGAAGCCGATTTTCAGGAGAACCGGATTTTGGAGGAGATTATGTCGACAAGAGAGGTGGGAGTGTCAGATATTATTCCCAAGAATGTGTTCGTGAGAACTGACTTTGGACAATTGATAGAAATGTCAGGCACAGATTGTGCTAAGTCGGTTGAAATATGTGAATCATCTCAGGTAGTATGTGATGATGCTGAAGCTTGTAATGGTATTGTTGCAAAGGGGAATTCAAGCACTGCGCTCAATCCTGAACTCTGTAATAATGAGTGTGTTGATTTTGCTCTATAATTGTACTTACAATGAATAATACCTATTAGTGAGGTTAATGATTTCAATAAATGGTATATGGTACCAGCTATAGAGAACATATGATCGAAAATATACACTTGTTTAAGTAAAATCAAATCTATGTTTTTATTAATAAAGAAAATAATTGCTTGGAATAAAGTTTCCTAAGGTATTAATCTTTGCGTAGTGCACTGACAATAATTGTAGTAGATAAAGTCCATTCACTTTGTAGAGAACAAAGTTCAAAAAATGCGAAAGTCCAACAAAAGAAAAAAGTTTTTGTTATTATGAAAAAAAGAAGAAAAGAAAAAATGTGCACAATGTCCTTCAGTTAGTGTACATATAAACCTCCTCTCCAAGGGTACAGTCTTTCTGTATGCGGTGTCCCGCATACAGTGTGTGAGTGCTCTAGATAAAGGATAGTGATGGGGTATGCCTGTGGGTATTGAAGTACGCACAGTGCTGGCCAGTGTGGTAGGATTTACAGGGAGTAAAAAAGTAAGCAACTCTGGACTTGTCCCTCACCCCTACCTCAGTCTCCAGTGGTTCGCCTTGGTACAGGCGCCCCAGTGAAGCCCGGTGGGTTCGGGGGAGAGACGCCGTCAGGGGGTCAGAGAGATTGTAGTCATCGTTCCTCCGAGCTGCTGTCTGCAAAACCCCGCCGCACACGGACACTCACCTACAGTCGCTTCCCGCTGTCCGCCACGGCTCTGCTTCAGCTCTCGGTCTCACTCCCGACGTCTCCCTGGTTGCGTGGTAACGTCTGCTCACTGCCGTATCGCCGGGTCACATGACCGGGTCTCCCCGCACTCTCTCTTTCTTTTAGCATCTTGATGTGCTTGTATAGTGGAGGTTTATAAGGATATAGGTCTGTGGCTCCACTGAGTTTCTGTCTGGAGACAATAGGAAACTCCTGAGATGAAGTCTCACCTTGCAGCAGTATGCCTGTACCATCCAGCACACAAAGGGTTCTCAACACACTAATACAGATGGTTTATCATGGCAAGGTGAACAAGTGGTCAGTAGCGCAGCAATGAGTCAGTGATGTGGGTCACCGGCCCTTGTGCGCCATTTGCTGGGGGAGATGTCACGTTTAAATACAGAAAGGAGGATCACAAATTATATGTGATCTAAGGTGTGGTGATTACCTGTGGAATAATCACCAATAATGTTTTCAAGTGACTGTATATATATATATATATATATATATATATAATTTTGTATTCTTTTCAGCCTAGATGTGACAACATGGCTGACAGGCTATATCCTGCATTTGACCTCAATAGGTCCAGGCTGGGGGAGATCTGCAGACCATAAAGTTTGAGATGACATGTGCCTGACTGGACCATTGTAAAGGGGGATGACATTTCTACATCAAAAGCAGAGATTTGCAAGCTCTGGACATTGAGGGCTGATAAGGCCAATTTGTTTGTTGTGTCAACAGAGGGGCTGTAAACAGACCAGGGATCCTGTTTCCTGGCTAATGTCATAAACCTCCCTTTCTTTGAAAGAGATTCATACAGTACACCCCTTACCTCCCCCCTTGGCTGTTGCCAAGCACCAAGTATGTCCAACAGGGAAACAGTTAAAAATGCCAAGGGAGGGGGCCTGATGAAGCTGGAGACTAGATCTGTCCCTCTCATGAAATAGATGTTGTGATCTCTTGGGGACACAGCTAGTATATGCTGGAGATGACCTGAGTTATTCTGTGAAGTCCCCCACGGCAGAAATATCCAATATTCGTTTGCGTAAGTGAATTAGGGTTTCTGTAAGTTTTTATTTTATTTTCATTTATTGAGATTGCTGTATTCTGTGTGCGTTTTTAAAATATTCTTAATAACCTTTGTAACCTTTTTGTAACCAAAGCTCTGAAGTATTCTTGAAATTAAAATCCTAATTGTAGTTCTGATTTCTGTTGTTCTTATGAACTCCAAGCCTGTGTGTGGCGCACGCCTACCTATTTTTCTAAGTATTGCAGTGTGTGTGTGACAGGTAAAGCTAAAGACGCTTGCAACGTCCATAATACGTTGAAAAGTCTTTGCTGGTGGCAGCTGAAAGTATTTAAGTGGCAGTTCTCAAATTGGCATATTTGTGGAATTGGCCGGCAGTGTCGTCACACCCCTCTCTAGGAATCTGAGTATCATCTTGTCCAACGCCTGATCTCTATCTTGTTGTTTATTAGTGATGCGGCACACTCTAAGAAATTGTGAGAAAGGTAAACTATGTACTGTAGATCTAAGGTGGAAACTGTCATGTTTCAATAGATTGTTTCTATCCGTGGGCTTAGTGTAGAGAGATGTAATAATCTTGCCTTCTTCAATTGTGATACATACATCTAAAAAATTTATTTTCTCAGTATCAATCACCAACGTTAATTTGATAGGACTGTCTGATGAATTATGAGTGTCCACCAAGGCCTCAAGGTCTGTCTGGTTTCCTGTCCATAAAATAAGGACGTCGTCTATAAATCTCAAATAAAGACTCATCCTTTTTGAGATTTCCATATCCCGCAAGAATAAATCCCTTTCAACTTCCAACATGTACGTATTTGCAAAGGATGGCGCCACCGCCGATCCCATCGTGCAACCAGTGCGCTGTATATAGTACTTTTTATCATATAGGAAGTAGTTGTGAGTTAGGGAAAATTCTAACAACGAGATGAAACAATCATTATCAAGTCCTGCATAAAGAGGATTATTGGTGATCAATCTCCTAACAGCCTGTAGCCCCGCTCCATGTGGTATACAAGTGTATAAGATAGTAACATCAATGGAAGCGAGACTAGTCTGTGTAGGGAGACTATCAAAATTCTCCAATTTCCTTAGGAGCATTGAGGTATCTTTTAAATGTGTACTAGTGTTCTGGATACACGATTGTAGAAATGCATCACAATAGACTGACAAAGGTTCACACAGTGACCCCCTGGCCGAAATAATCGGTCTTCCCGGGGGGTCCTGCGGATCCTTGTGTAACTTCGGTATAACATAGAAAACTGGTACAATAGGGAAATCCCTGGAGAGACCATTATAGACATACCGAGAAATAATACCACAATCCACTGCCCCTTTAAGTAAATTATCTAATTCATGCTTAAAGCAACTAGTAGGATCTTTACTTAAAGGTCCATATGTAGCAGAGTCCGACAATAGCTGTGTACATTCATTTTTATATTTACCGGTATCGAGGACCACGATGGCTCCTCCCTTATCGGCATACCTAATATTGATGTACTGCCTTTTGCCCAGATTTTTCAGGGCCATGGATTCCTCTCTAGACATATTAGGACATGATTTCCTACACAGTTCGTTGTATATATTGTCCAACATTCTGCTAAAAGATCTAATAGACGAATTTAGTGACATGGGTTCAAATGTGGATTTCGTCAATTTCTTAACCTGAGCTGGTACAGTGGAAACTTCAGAAGGCTTGTTGTCCGTCTGTGATTTATTGAAGAATTAATTCTTTAATGGGTGGACACTTAGTAGTCCACAGCCTTGTACGGTAATTTGTTGCTATCACCTTTGAGGTGTTACAATAGGACAATAATAGCACTTTAGATTGTATTTATTTATTGATCCAATACATAGTGTTACTTTCTTGGTGCTCAGAACGAATGAGGTGTTGCGTAATGAGTCCAAAGCACCAGAACGTGACGCTGAAATAAAGGCAAGGTGTAGTTATAGCCCTTAGTAGCCTACCTCCGTTGCTTCACCCGCGTGGTCAGTTTACGCCTGCGAGACTATGGTTTCTTGGGCCTATGGCAGCCGCGTTTGAAGGGCGGATTAGGTCTGCCCAACTCCGATGCCCCCAGATCTTAATGTGAGACAAGGCGTAAACCGAGAGGAATGATAACAAGGGGACCTCTAACTAAACCAAACTGAGAGCTAGGGGCTACAAAGAGACCTAAAACTAAACGTATATGCGGCACAGCCACCAGAATAAACAACAACAAAGGAAATTCTGTCCACACGCCGACACAATACTGTTGTGTACCGGCGGTGACAGCATATGCAGAACCCTCTGCAAAACACCAGTAACTAGTATAACTAAAGAATACAGCGGCCTTGGCCGACAGATGCGGCAAAGCCGCAACTCACGAAACCGGTACAAATACTGGCAAACGGACAGGAACCCCCAATGTAGCTGACACAGCCTCTCAGGACCGGAGGACAGGCAGAGTTCCAATAACAGACCAGTGGACACCAAGGAACAGGATACGGGATCAGGATCAGGAACAGACAAAGCCACTGGACTTCTGAACAGGAACGCTTCAAGGCAAGACACTGGATCAGACACTGGATCAGACACTGGATCAGAATGCTTCAAGGCTGGAAGCAGCTAAACAGAAACTATCACCGGCGTCTGTGTAATGCACTGAGACAGAATATAACAAGGATTTCTTCCAATCACAGCAGGGACCCTGATTAATTATGTCGTGCAGCTGCCCTGTTGCATGACTCCAAACTGACAGGTGTAATTAACAGACAGGTGAGGCTAAACACATGGAAACAGGCTGCAATTACACAGACTCACCACCGGCGGCCAACAAGAGTCTTTCTAAACCAGAGCAAAGGAAATCCTGGCCTGCAAGAGAACTATAACATAAAATACATGAACAGGAATGAACCACTGCTTGTGGTTCGTAACAGTACCCTCTCCTTAAGGGTGGACACCGAACACCCCATGACATCCACGGGGAACAGAAACAGAAGTATAACATAAAATAAATAACCAAAATGCAAAACAGGAATGAGCCACTGCCGTGGCTCATAACAGAACCCCCCGCCCCCCCCCCCCCCCCTTGAGGAGGGGTCAACAGACTCCAGAATTCAGGTTTTCCAAAACATGGGATACACTAAAAAACCTGACACTGGAACAAACAGACAATGACAAGAAACAGAAACAAGCTGTGGCCACTGGACACAAGACAGGGAAAAAAAACTCTTTTTTTTTTTTTTATACAAGGCAAGAGTAAATAATTATTTCTTTTTCTTCTTTTTTTTACAAAGTTCTTGAGGTCTGACCAAGGTAATTCCCCAAACATTGTCTGAACTGATGGTACCTTCCAGCAAGGCTGGGTTCAATCCAGAGATTGGTTCTTTTACCTTGGTAGCTGAACTTTCAAGCAAAGTACTACTACTAGAAGAAGACAGGAAAGCACATCCTGCAGTCAAAGCAATGGGCTGAGATTTTTGTACCGAGTTTACAGCATACAGCGGACTCTCAGCAGATAAGACGGGTGACCTAGAGAAACCTGAACCAATTTCTTTGGAACCATATCTCTTAACTGCATCACTGAATGCCGGGGGGATCCTGAAGAATGGGATCATGATTTTTAATTAAGTTGGACGCCCATTCAAAAGGCTCCCCTCTAAAGGAATATATCAGATAGAACACCAGATTCTCTGAGGTGATGCCCAAAAATGGTCTAGGCAACATAATGGAGAAGTAGTGTTTGTAAAGCACCAGAAATTGGACTAAGTCCCCATCAAAGATTATAGATGTTGAGATATCAACAGAGTCAGGATCTGCTTCCTTCCCATCTGACTGACTAGAGTGCATTGCTAGGACCAGGTCGCTACTGACCTTACTCGAGGCTGTGGCCTTTGGGACCCTCTTTGGGGCAGTGGCCCTCGGAACCCCCTCTGGGGCAGTGGCCCTCGGAACCCCCTCTGGGGCAGTGGCCCTCGAAACCCCCGCTGGGGCAGTGGCCCTCGGAACCCCCGCTGGGGCAGTGGCCTTCGGGAACCCCGCTGGGGCAGTGGCCTTCGGGAACCCCGCTGGGGTCAGCACCTCGGATTCTTTTACTGGGACCGGACCGTCGGCCTCCCTCTCTGGGACCGGACCGTCGGCCTCCCTCTCTGCGACCGGACCGTCGGCCTCCCTCTCTGTGACCGGACCGTCGGCCTCCCTCTCTGCGACCGGACCGTCGGCCTCCCTCTCAGAGTCAATAATTATCGAGACTTCGCCCGGGATTATGACCTCCGGGATTTTTGCTGAAGCTATGACCTTCAGAACCTCCACTAAAACTATGCCTCTTGAGTCCTTTCCTGGGGAAGCGCCCTCTAGACCCTTCTCTGGGGCTGTGTCTCTCGAGACCCCACTTAGGGATATTACTTCAAAGATCCCTTCTGGGGTTTTGCTTCTTGAGTTCCCTTCTAGAACTATGGTTTTAGATACCCTTTTTGGGGTTGCGCTTTTCAAGTCCCTACCTGGGGTAACAGCTTCTGAGACCCCTTCTGGTATTGACACCTGAGCTATTATATCCGATGTCCCTCTATGACTCTGGGCATCGGGTACCGCTTCAAGACTCTGGGCATCAGGTACCACTCCAGAACTTTGGGCATCGGGTACCACTCCAGGACTCTGGGCATCGGGTACCGCTCCAGGACTCTGGGCATTGGGTACCGCTCCAGGACTCTGGGCATCGGGTACCGGGGTTTGCAACTCTGATTCAACAGGAAAGTCAAGAGAGGAGAGAAACATTCTCCTTTGGTTCCTGAATCTATAATAGGGCTTCCTAGCCCAAGGACCCCAATTATAGGACAGAGTGCTTTTTAGTATGGGTTTTGTGACAAGTACCTCTGCCACAGTGGAGACAGGAGTAGGTCTTAAATCCTGACTCAACTTGGCCAGAGGGTAGGACTTGTCGCCACACTTTGGCTTGCGCAACTAACAGGTCTGCAGATAGTGGCCTAAACCCCCACAATATAGGCATAAATGTAAGTTTCTGCGATGCAGACGCTCCTCTTCTGAGAGCCTGGGCCACAGAAAACTTTTAAACCTTTTCTCTCCAACCGAACCTGAGGATTCTCTTGTCACCATATTGTGAGCAAGAGTCTCTTTAGAGATAGATGAACTCTCAACGACTTCTGGCAAGATAAGCAAAATTTTGGTCAGAAGGTTTGCAGTTGCTTTAAGGATTGCTGCAAAACAAAAAAGCCTCTCAGGTTTCAAAGCACTGAAAGCAGAGTTCAGGGCTGAGAGACATGCCTGTAGGGCTTGCATAGTTGGCATAGGAGGATTTCAAACTAGACAAGACAAGACTAGACTAGACTAGACTAGACAAGACTGGACTGGATTTTTAAACTAGACAAGACAAGACTGGACTGGATTTTGAAACTAGACAAGACAAGACTGTACTGGACCAAAAAAGAAAAAACTACTATTTAGCTTTGCTTCTATTTTGTTTATAGGGCCGGTGATAATGTTACGTTCTTGGTGCTCAGAACGAACGAGGTGTTGCGTAATGAGTCCAAAGCACCAGAACGTGACGCTGAAATAAAGGCAAGGTGTAGTTATAGCCCCTAGCAGCCTACCTCCGTTGTTTCACCCGCGTGGTCAGTTTACGCCTGCGAGACTGTGGTTTCTTGGGCCTATGGCAGCCACGTTTGAAGGGCGGATTAGGTCTGCCCAACTCCGATGCCCCCAGGTCTTAATGTGAGACAAGGCGTAAACCGAGATGGGATGATAACAAGGGGACCTCTAACTAAACCAAACTGAGAGCTAGGGGCTACAAAGAGACCTAAAACTAAACGTATATGGGGCACAGCCACCAGGATAAACAACAACAAAGGAAATGCTGTCCACACGCCGACACAATATTGTTGGGTACCGGCGGTGACAGCATATGCAGAACCCTCTGCAAAACACCAGTAACTAGTATAACTAAAGAATACAGCGGCCTTGGCCGACGGATGCGGCAAAGCCGCTACTCACGAAACCGGTACAAATACTGGCAAACGGACAGGAACCCCCAATGTAGCTGACACAGGCTCCCAGGACCGGAGGACAGGCAGAGTTCCAATAACAGACCAGTGGACACCAAGGAACAGGATACGGGATCAGGATCAGGAACAGACAAAGCCACTGGACTTCTGAACAGGAACGCTTCAAGGCATGACACTGGATCAGACACTGGATCAGACACTGGATCAGAATGCTTCAAGGCTGGAAGCAGCTAGACAGAAACTATCACCGGTGTCTGTGTAATGCACTGAGACAGAATATAACAAGGATTTCTTCCAATCACAGCAGGGACCCTGATTAATTATGTCGTGCAGCTGCCCTGCTGCACGACTCCAAACTGACAGGTGTAATTAACAGACAGGTGAGGATAAACACATGGAAACAGGCAGCAATTACACAGACTCACCACCGGCGGCCAACAAGAGTCTTTCTAAACCAGAGCAAAGGAAATCCTGGCCTGCAAGAGAACTATAACATAAAATACATGAACAGGAATGAACCACTGCTTGTGGTTCATAACACATAGGGGGTGATGCACTCACCAATAACTTGGCTTCCTTTATCCCTCTCGATCTTAATATATTGGTAATACTAATTGAAGGTGGTGTTTACTTATAGATTTTAGGAAATTAACGTGCGCCGCATTTTTTATCTAATCTAATTCTTGATGGAATATTAAGGGTTTGATGCAGAGCACTAATATCCATGACTCTGTGGTGTAATTGTGTCGGGATGCTGCGGCGGTCTGCATCTCATGGTCGCTTCCGGGAGGACACAATGCGTTCCAGCTACCGGAAGTGACGTGATGCGGCCGCCGGGGACCATCTAGGGGACACGGGAGCGGTTGACCACGGGTGGTTGTCATGTTTGGTAAGCGGTGACGATGGCTCAATCTTCCAGGTTATTATGTGTGATTAAGGGCACTGTTGTTTAGACTATATATTATACTATTCACCACCTAATTATGAGTATAGTTTTGTTTATACGCATAAAAGGAAGTAACGTCATGTGCATTCCATTCTGGAACACGGAAGTGTGATATTTGGTGCCAGATTTGATTGTGGATGGTATAAAGGGAGCCAAGTGGGCAGTCCCAGCCTTGCTGCTGGAATGATATGAGCAATGCATTAAAGATGTACTATGCTGTGTGACTCCTGAGGACAGTCCGGACTGACCGAAAACGTTCGAGATGAGTATGCAATTTTAACCAATAAATTGTCTGCATATATGAAATTCTGGAGAGTGCCCCTGTTTGGATATCTCTATCTATCTAGATAGATAGATAGATAGATAGATAGACAGACAGACAGACAGACAGACAGACAGACAGACAGATAGATAGATAGATAGATAGATAGATAGATAGATAGCCAAACAATAACATATATATATATATATATATATACACGGGGGTTAAAGTGAGCCAGAACGGGGTGGAACTAAATTCTGTCAGTTCCACTTGGAGACGGAACGCCTCCTCTGGCTCACCTAACCAGCTGTGTGCAGCACGATGCCGGGCGCCCGCTGAGATTGCATTACCAGCGGGTGCCCGGCGGCAGCCGGAGGCAGGAGCTCAGTACTGAGCTCTGGCTTCCGGCTCTGTCACTGTGCGCTATGGGAGAGACGTCATGACGTCTCTCTCATAGTGCTGAGGAGCAGGCGGCGAGAGAGGACTGCAGCAGTCTGGAGGCTGGAGCGGGGCTCAGTAAGTATTGTGACTGTTTCCTTCCTTAGTGTAGTGGCGCATCTACGGGGGGCATTACTACTGGGGGGACATCTACAGGGGGTATTACTACTGGGGGGAACTACTGGGGGCAAACTACTGGGGGGCATCTACTGGGGAATTACTACTGGGGGGACATTATTACTGGGGGCCAATTACAAGGGGCAAGCTAGTGGGGGCAAGCTACAAGGGGGCAAGCTACTGGGGGCAAACTACAAGAAGGCAAGCTTCTGGAGGCAAACTACAAAGGGGCTAACAACTGGAGGCAAACTACAGGATGGCATTACTACTGGGGGCAAACTACAGGAGGGCATTACTACTGGGGGGGCATCTACTGGGGGACATTATTACTGGGGGTCAACTACAAGGGGGCAAGCTACAAGGGGGCAAGCTTCTGGGGGCAAACTACAGGAGGGCATTACTACTGGGTCAAACTACAGGAGGGCATTACTACTGGGGGACATTATTACTGGAGGCCAACTACAAGGGGGCAAACTACTGGGGGCAAGCTACAGGGGACAAGCTTCTGGGGGCAAACTACAAAGGGGCTAACTACTGGGGCAAACTACAGGAGGGCATTACTACTGGGGGCAAACTACAGGAGGGCATTACTACTGGGTGGCATCTACTGGGGGACATTATTACTGGGGGCTAACTACAAGGGGGCAAGCTACTGGGGCAAACTACAAGGGGCAAGCTACTGGGGGCAAACTACAAGGGGCAAGCTACTGGGGGCAAACTACAAGGGGCAAGCTACTGGGGGCAAACTACAAAGGGGCTAACTACAGGGGCAAACTACAGGAGGGCATTACTACGGGGGACAAACTACAGGAGGGCATTACTGGGGGTATAACTACAGGGGCATTACTACTGGGGGCGTAACTACAGGGGCATTACTACTTGGGGGCATAACTACAGGGGCTAAACTACTGGGGGCATTACTACTGGGGCTAAACTACAAGCGGGGCATAACTACAGGGGCTAAACTACAAGGGGGCAAACTACAGGGGGGCATTATTGCTGGTGACTAAACTACAAGCAGGCAAACTTCTGGGGCTAAACTACTGGGGGCATTACCACTGGGAGGCTAAACTAAAGGGGAGGGTAAACTACTGCAGGGGCATTGCCACCGGGGGCATAACTACAAGGGCTAAACTACAGGGGGCTAAACGACTGGGGGCATTAGTACAGCCAACATTACTACTGGGGGCAAAACTACACAGGTGCATTACCATTAAGGGCATTACTACTGGGGGCCCTTCTAATGAGGGCATTGTAAAGAGGGCACTTCATAAGGGGCATCACTCCTGGGGACATAAGGGGCACTACTATTGCGGGCATTGCATAAGGGGCAACACTATTATGGGGTCTATATAATGGGGTCTATATAAGGGGCACTACCACTGTGGGCACTGGCAGTACAGTGGACATTGCATAAGGAGCGCTACTACTGTGGGCATTGTATAAGAAGCGCTAGTGCGGTGGGCATTATGTGTATTACGGGGTGCTACCACTGTGGGCATTATTACTATTCTGTGACCACGGCCCTTTCTTTTTGAGACCACGTCCATTTTTTGTGGCGCGCACGCAATACCTTTGTTACGTGGGCGCCGTGGGGAGGGGGGTGAGTTCCACCACCTCTGAAGGACCACTTTAAGCACTGTATATATATATATATATATATATATATACACACACACAGTATGTTGAATAATCACAGTGACACAGTTTAAAGTGACATTTTATACAAGTGCAGAAAGGATGTATAGCACAGGACACAGCATGAACTTTGCTAAGCTGAAAGGTTCAGAGAACTATGCTACATGGAAATGGAAGTTTGCCATGAAGATGCAGCTTAAGCGGGCAAAGTTGTGGAAGGTTACTATAAACCCGGGAGCAAGTCCTAACCCAGATGACGTAAACAGAGCCATCGGGACGATATGTTTAGTTGTGGAGCAGCATGGCTATTCAATAGTCAGTAGGAGAGTGTCAGCTAAGCACATGTGAACAGCCCAGCAAAATGCATATGAAGATAAAGGTCTAATGAGAAGGATACGTTTAAGATGCATGCTATATGGAACAAAACTGAGTGCCTGCAAGGACATGAATGATTACATTGATAAGTTAATGTCGATAGCTCAGCAGTTGCCATCTGTGGGGGCACAGGTGGACGAGGAAGAAGTTGCAATGGCTATGTTACCGAATCTGACACCAGAATTTGATTTTCTGGTGGTTGTTGATAGAGTCAGTTTTCTACCTTTTAACACAAGCTATTTACTAATACCTTCAAGCCGTAATGGCCGCTAAACCACGTGTACGTGCTACGCACTCCGTACGCTATTTGCGTACAAAGACCTCGCACGTGGTACGCAAGTTACGTACACACGCTGCGCTGAGTGTACGGAATACACACGGCGAGCGTACACACAGATAATAACCTTTTAAACCTTAAACACAGAGTATGATTATACTGTAAGTCTTAGTATTGAGATTCTGTAATGATATACCACTGGTTAACCTGGATATTTAAGCAAGCTGTTTGAGTGATTGAGATACTCAGAAACCCTTTGTACTAGCTAGAGAAACACAGACACCTTGCTGAGGTTCCAACACCTTAACTAACGAGATTTAGCTATGTAAAAAGGGAAAATACAGTTAACAGCTTATACACTACAGCACTAACATAAAACACCTAAACATAATAACTGGACATAAATATACAATAGCGTCTTAATCCTAAACAATAACAGTGAGAGAGAGAGAGAGAGAGAGTATGGCAAATACAGACAGAGAATAAGTTGGTCACAGAGAAACTTACACACGTGGGAATGAATCGCCTGCGCTATCTGGAAATCCAGCTCTCAGTTAATCAGTGATGAAAACCTTGTGGAGAGTAGTGAGAGAGCTGGCCCAGGCTGGCTGCCTTATATACACAAAGTACAGTATACTACAAAGGGCCCTACAATCTTATTGTTCATTGGACACAGAAACCTGTCTTCGCATCATAACAAAAGGTCATAGGTTAGTTTGAACAGGTGGGTTGTGACTATTCCAAACTGCTCAAGTGGGAGGAATCCTCAGGACTCACACCACATGTGTAATAAAACAGCAAATACTTTTAAAGTCCATAAACTACTTTTACATATAACTATACGCTGGAGCGACCGATCTCTTCCTAACCAACACCGGAATGTTTCTAATAAAATACTCTTCGGTCAGGTACTAAACACCACCGCTCAGACCCTGTCTGACCCTTCATATCATGCAAAGAGGAATTCCCTTGTCCATGAACCAGTTACACTAAACATACTTACAGATATTATAAAAGGGAATTTTACCTACAAAACACATTATATTGGTTAAATATGTAGCGATCGAGTCGCTCGCTAGTCGCACACAAACACCGCCGTAAATACACATCCCGGAGCGCAGGCGACGCAGGAGCGTCCCCTACGCAACCTGAGTGGATGCATACGCACGGGGGAGTCGGTGCACGAGCAGCGGGCACGTGCATTGGGGTTAGTACAAGGCAATGGTGAATCATGATATTTTTCGACTTTGATAGTCCACCCTTTGGCAGTCATCAATAACTGCCACTTCCTAAACAAAACAGAAAAATATATGTCATCATGTAAATACCTTTTTATGATTGGGTAAGGGAGGAGAGGAGAAGGTGAGAAAGATATGACCTAGTGAGATAGTAGAAGCGTGTGTGTATGAATCCATGTCTGAGGGGTCATGTATCATCGTGCCGTACGTGTTTTAAATCAAGCTTCGAGGTATTGCGAAGTATACATTTGAATCCTTCTTATCCCGTATTAAGGGTCTGTGGATGGGCTGTCAAACTCTACCGAGCTCTTTTCGGCTTTTGGTTGCAACAAATGGGGTGCACATTAGTTGATGATACATGAAGGGGAAGAATATGTGGATGCTAATATGTGAGGATCACCTGTCGACTATGTGAGATACTACCTGGAGGTTGTAGAGATGAAGATAAGAAACAATCGTTATAAATGCAGTCGTAAAACTATGTGAGTTTTAATAGACAGTCACCGATTGAGGTCTTGTCTGATGTCTTGTCTTGATGTACATGTTGTCTGATGTCTCTCGGTGCTTTTGCTGTAAGTGGCGAGCAAAAGCTGTTCCAGTGTCCATAAAATTACAGTCTCTAAAGTTTTGGGTTTTCCATAGATAGTTAAAGTCACTAAAAGTATTGGGTGTCTGTGACACAGTTCATCAATGGTCTGTATAAAAGAGGTTGTCAAATTCTTCTTCCAAGCGGATGTCTTTGTACCTTGGAGAAAAACAAAGGAGAAACGGGTGAAAGAAACGGGCCGTGGAATCACATTTTCATCACAACATTGTCTCTATCGTTGGGTCATAAATTAAATTAGTTGTTGTTATTACAGTGTCCTCGCTCTTCAGACTCATCACTCTGGTACTACCTTTACACTTCGTTAAAGTCCGAACGCATCTAAATATCAGACCAACCAATATGACGACTCCCAGAATACACAAGAGAAATTTCCCTACATCCATGATAATACCTTGGGCCCATTCTCCTAAACCAGAGAACCAATTTCGTGGGTTCAACCATGACACCCAACTGGTCAGCTCATTACCCACAGCAGCGAGAGTGAGATTATGTCTCCTTCGAAACTCCCACTTTAATTGCAAAATGTCATCCATCTTTTGGTCTATGACCTCGGCCGGGTCCGCAGTGCTGTTTGTAATATACGTGCAGCACTTTATACCATACTGAGTTGCTAAGGTAACACAATATCCACCTGTCACTGCCGTGAGGTAATTGAGACTCATCCTATGCTGAACCAGCTCTGTTTTGTAGGCTTGTAACTCTCTCCCAGTATACCTGAACGTGTCGTCATACATTTCGGTGATATTGTCTAACAAGTTTGCTAGCGCAGATATATATCTATAATTTATCACTCCTCTGGCGGTACGAGTGATATCTAACGCGAGTAGGAATTGAATCCCGGTGGATTCATGGATCAAATCAGAGGCCGGGTGCTCTGTCCTCTCTATCAGGTGCCTTTTAACGACGTGCTCGTAATGAGTGTGAGTATAAGGAGCTTGGGCACCGCGGTGAATGTCTTTCATTTTGATATGGGATACAGTCATTACTTCAGGCAGTACTTTTCCAATGTAACACAATCCCTCTGAGTTTGGGGCAAGCCACTTATACGCCTTCCTCCCGCATATGAAATATGCATCATCGGGGAGAACATATGGGACGGAGTATGACATAACCATGTTACAAACTTTCCATGTGAAATCTCCTAACCCTAATTCTCCCATCTGTCTAGCACACGTATCCGATTGTATGATATGTGCACAGTATCCTGGTGATACTTCTCCAACTCGCATGGTCCTACTTCCTAGAGTGTACCTATACCGGAAAAATCTTCCACTGTTGGCTATCTGGCGTATAAGCTCTGTGTCTATGGGCATTCTGTCGGCTCTATGTGAAAAGGTCATGGTTTGATTACTCCATGACACTTCCCAATTTCTCGGCTTTCGGGGATTGGAAATGTTAAAGCATACTAAGGACCTATCCACATGATATTGGTGGAGCTTCAAACTAGGAGGACTAGAGATATTAAACCTCTTGTCCACCGGCCTCCCACCACTTAACTCAAGTACCTCTCCTACAGTTAAAGGGAATGGTACTAGTCCTGAATTGCTATGACCTTGAGGTACTTGAGAGCATACCCAACAGTCTGTCTGGTTTAACACTTTACCCACTAAGGAGTGATAGTCACTCAATGGATGCCGGTCCATGTGGATATTAAGACTGGACTGACATTTCTTGATGCACCCATCCTCAACTATATTGTCACAATGCCTACAGATGCAGTTTTCTTCAGCTGACAATCCTTCACAATTCCTTCTATTGTCAATGTTATCAGATCGTTTTCTGATACTCGCCTTTACTCGGTGATTGCGCTGCTCTTGGAAATTTACACCTCCATCCTGGTCATCAGATTCCATTCTAGATCCTTTCTCGACCTCACTGGTACTCTCACCGAAACAGACTGCTCTGGTCAACAACAGGGTCAACAGGAAAATCCGTATCACAGTCTCTTGGGGCGAGTCCATCTTACAGGAGGAGAAAGAGAAATTTGTAATGGGGGTACAAAAAAAATAATTTGAGGGGAAAGAAAAATGTTACGATGCTTTTATCCTCTAGTCTTGTTGTTCTTCTTGCTCTGTTGTCATCTCAAAGGTGCTGTCTCTCAGTCTTCCAAACGAACATTCTGGTGATACAATATTCCTTCCAAATCTGCGATCTTTCTGTAAGGAGCAAAAATCTTGCATTACCATTTGTCTAACTGATGTGTGACATACCATCTGTAAAGCATGAGAACATGAGAGAGAAGAGAAAAAAAAAACGAGAGAGAGAACAATTCATATATATGTTACATAAAACAACAAACAAAAAAAAAACATTGTCAGATCTTCCGTTCACCATCAGGCTGTCACACCAACACATCCATTGGTATCTTTGCGCAGTCTCCCCCACCAGTATTTCCACACTTCACCCTTTTGTGCCTGGCCAGGACACACCGATGTCGGTAGGTCACACTGGGGTTAGGTAGACTTCTGCAAAGACCAAGTAGCTATGTGATGTTTGAGTTCTGCCGATGAACGTCAGAGATGGGGAAAAAGAAACATTTACAGATAAATTACAAAGTTTACCCGGCCGTTCCTGTGTCTACAAGGAACTGACCTCCCAATATCATTAACTGTAACCTCAGGTTTACTACCAGTCCTAATGATCAACTTTCCTGACTGCATATTACAGGTGCGGCCCAAACTTCTTCCTAGGTGATTCCTGATTACAATTTCGTGTATCATGACTTTGCTCATGTTTTTGTCTAGGGGGTTGATTTACCTTTTGTGGATCTTTAAACCTACAACTTCGTGCAAAATGACCTTCCTTCTGGCAATTATAACATCTTATCACCTTTGACTTACCCACAGGGATCTGAGGCTTCTTACCTCCCTGTGCTTCCCTGTTTCTTTGGATATCATGGTCATGTCGTTGTCTAGGGGGTTGATATGACTTTTGTATATTTCTTGATCTACAATCTCTTGCAAAATGTCCCTCTTTGTGACAATGATAACAAACTATCACATTTGAATTTCTCACAGGGGTTTGGGGCTTAAGCTGGTGTGGCTTCGTTGTCAGGCCTTGTCTACTGATTGTCATTTGCTTACTGCCCTGTGACTCCAGGTGTCTTTTGATGTTCCATTCATGGTCAATAGCAGACTCTCTCAAAACAGCCACCGAGATACCTCTCCAGTTAGGTAGAGAGGTTTGTACCCTTGTTCTCAACACTTCCTTTAAACCATCCATTAATACCTTCACCGCTATATCTCTATGTTGTGCATTTCTCTCAATGTCCGTGATCCCAGTATCTCTAGCCATTACTTGCAGTGCTCGATTTAAATAATTAGAAGTACTTTCTCCTCCTCTTTATCTTATGGAGAAGATTTTGTTCCACTCGACAACGGCTGGGAAATATACTCCTAACTGTCGGTTGATCTGCTTAATACATTCCTGATTGTGTTCCTCCGTACGAGGTACTTCTGTGTCTAATTTACAATCAGTAATAAATTTTGCAGGGTCAACACTGGAGGGCAAACATGCCCTCAGCACTGTCCGCCATCCTTTGTTGGTGGGTTCTGTGGAGTTTCCTAGTTCTTTAATAAACCTCTGACATGCAACTAGATCTTTCCTAGGATCAGGGAATTCAGACATAATTGCTCCTAATTCTGTCCGGGACCAGGGACGGCGCATTGCACTGTCCCTGGCGGGAATGATTCCCTGAGCGTCAGTCTTCCCATTGGGGACTGTGATCACCCTGACAGGATTAAATTCAACCACATCATCTTGTGTTGGTTCTACAATATGAGGTACATTTGTTTGTGCGTGATATATAACACCGTACGTACCTGTGGACACGACCTCACCTGACCCTCCGTTAGGGGGTTTGACTACTGCCTTTACCGATTTGGTCGCGTCCACCTGGATGTCTTGTATGATGGCTGCTGGAAAAGGTGCCGACATCGTGCTGGGCTCACTTTCTTGCTTGTAATCCTGAGGGAAGTTTAACATGGGGTGCAACTTGCACGGGTTAACAGTTGTACATTTAACAGTTTTACTTTTATCATTATTACATTTGTTACAATTATTCTTATCATCAATAATACAGTTGCTAAGTGCACAATTATCATATACCAGTGTGCCATTCTCTGTAACCACTTTCTCTCTTGTTGCCATATATTTCTTACCAAAGTGAGAGTCAGCTGTGTAAGCTAATCCTCCTTATATCTCACATTCCCGTTGCCATAACTGTAAACAATCATAATGTCTGATTCGCTGCTTGCTGGATTTAATTAGACATATTTATTATTTATTATTTATTTATTTATTTATTAACAGTTTCTTATATAGCGCAGCATATTCCGTTGCGCTTTACAATTAGAACAACAGTAATAGAACAAAACTGGGTAAAAACAGACAGAGGTAGGAAGGCCCTGCTCGCAAGCTTACAATCTATAGGGAAATAGGCATAGATACACAAGGATTGATGCTACCTATTGCATAATGGTCCACCAGATTGCTAGGTTCTTAATGGGTTGTATGATGATACCCCACAAAGTTATCCAAGTGTCAGGAGGGTGTGAGACTAAAGAAAGACAAGATATGTGATGTTATGAATACTCTACAGAGGATGTAATTAGATAGGGAAGCACTGAAGGTTATGTGGGTGGGTCTGGAATTTGATAGGCTTGTCTGAAGAGGTGAGTTTTCAGGGAACATTTAAAGGTTTGGAGACTAGAGGCGAGTCTTACTGTGCGTGGGAGGGCATTCCACAGAGTGGGTGAAGCCCGGATAAAGTCCTGTAATTTTGAGTGTGAACAAGTAATGCGTGTGGATGAGAGACGTAGGTCTTGTGCAGAGCGGAGAGGTCGGGTAGGGAGATATTTTGAGATGAGTGAAGAGATGTATGTTGGTGCAGTTTGGTTAATAGCCTTGTATGTGAGTAAAAGTATTTTATATTTAATACGGTAGAATACCGGTAACCAATGGAGGGACTGACAGAGCGGATCTGCAGACGATGAACGTCTGGCAAGGAAGATTAGCCTCGCAGCTGCATTCAAAATGGATTGTAGTGGTGAGAGCTTATGTTTGGGAAGACCGATCAGGAGACTATTACAATAATCAATGCGGGAGATAATGAGAGCATGGATTAGAGTTTTTGCTGTGTCTTGTGTAAGATAAGGGCGTATTTTGGATATGTTTCTTAGATGTATGTAACATGATCTTGAGACAGATTGAATGTGGGTAACAAAGGACAGTTCAGAGTCAAGAATGACACCTAGGCAGCGAGCTTGTGGGGTAGGGGTGATTGCAGAGTTCTCAACAGTGATAGAGATATCAGGTTGGAAACTACTATTGGCCGGTGGAAATATAATTAATTCTGTTTTGGAAATATTAAGTTTGAGGTGGCGAGATGTCATCCAAGATGAAATGGCAGAAAGGCATTCAGTGACACGACCCATATCCTTCTCCTTAGATTTTGTAACACCTCGGGACTAAAACTGCCTACCCGTGGGAACTTTTCCCCGTCATGCACAGTCATTCTTTCCCATTCATTGCACAAAACCTCTGTGTGTGATCCGTATTTTTCACACATGATATACCTTGCCGACCCTATTGGCCGGGTTACTAAATTAACCTGAACCAGGGTTGATCGCCCCCTACCTGAACAACTGGCCCCCATCTTTGCAGGTGTTGCTTTCACTACCTCTGACCTTCAAATCAGGGTCTTCAGCGAACCCTTACAAAAACCAAGTTGTCCGGGGTAGGCTGACGGTGAAAGTTTACCGAGTACCTTCACACACTCGCCCACGTCGACCAATATGCCCACACGCTGCCTTAGCGCTGGCGTACTCAACCCAGGGCCCCTGCAACCTGAACCTCTATTTACTGGAACATGTGGGTGTGATCCGAAGAGCACTTACCCTTCCCAGTAAATATCAGTTGCTGGAGAATTTCTGAGTGACCAGCAAACCTCCCTTAAAATAAAAAAAATTACACAAATCACGTTAGAATGTACAAATAGCGTTTATGACCCCTCTAGCGTACGCAAATGGTACTGGGTCAAGTTACAAACTAATGCACACAATTACATGCGGTACAATCGTACTGCACATAAGCAACTAATCTTATGTGCGGAACGACCAATGGAATCGATAATTGTGGCTGCGAATTCCTTTTAGCCAGAGCGTAATGGCCTATATGGGTACCGCACCAACCCTCCTGGGGTTGTGCTTCTTGACTTTATCTTATAGCGGACTTCCTAGTCTGCTGTACCTAGACCTCCTGGTCTGTCTCTGGACCTCCTGGTCCGTGACCTCCTGGTCTGTGCCTACAGTAGACCTCCTGGTCTGCTATACTCTAATGCTCTTATTTCAATATTTAACAAGGGATGCCTCCCAAGCCACCACGCGCTGTCACTTTCACGGATGTACCTCACGAGAACTCGACTTCCGGGGGTTCCAACAAAATTGAGAAACTTATATATATATACACACTCTTTCACCTCATATACTCTTTACTTTCTTTTCTGTACACAAAATTCCTTTCATGCAGTATCACAGGTTAGTCCCAGAGGAGTTGCAACTAGAGAAGGATTTTAAATTTTGGACACTGAGATTAACTTGCGCTATTATCGCGTTGCTTCCGTATCGCCTACTAAAACAATACTATCGTGTGATTTGTATTAAGTGGGCGTACCCATACGCTTCGTTGCGTAATATACGCTACGTGTGTCGACCCTTGCGTCGCGTTCGCTTGTCCCGCCCTTTGTTAGGGACACGTGTACACAGGCCAGACACGTCCACAGTAACACAAGTAACACATTTTTATCAATGCAAATTATATTTAACTGTAATCATTTACCGAACACCACACAGATTTTCCTTGTATCTTAGGCAAAGCCGTGTGCGTGTTTTACAAATTACTCCCTTACGTATTAATTTTACTTTTAACTACCAATAGCAACAAATCTTTCTCAGCACGTTATATATGATAAATGGCAAACAGGAAAGTGAGATATGTGAAAATACACAGATGAAAATGCAATTCTAAATTAATCTAATAACATACATTAATGTAACACACACATATAATATTACATATATGTACTAATCACTATTACATCTATGAGACCTTATTCAGTGCTTCTAATTTGCATATGAATGTGCTTTTAACTATCTGTGAAGGCGATTTCTTTCACTGCTGGGAGAAAAAAAAACCAGTTGAGAAGTATCACCAGTTATACAAACAAAAACAAATGTTTCCGCACCGGTATGGTATGGCCTAATCCCCATATAACATATTAATATAGAGATCTAGATATCTGCATGAGGGGACGTGCTACCTGCTACCTAAGAGATCGATATTTAATCAAAAAAGAAAAAGAAAAAGGGTAGCGTTGTGGTGCACAGGGTCATAAGTTGGCTGTTTATTAATAAATTAAAACATAACTTTTATTGGTAATTTAGAATAAAATAAACTCCCCACCAATCAAAAAAAGAGGCGAAATATTAAAAACTAGAAGATAGTAAGAAATGAAATATTAAAAACTGGCGCTGAGACACCTGATATTGCTCCTATAGTCCTAAATAATCGATCCAAATATCAATGTTAGTATTGTGTAGTGGTGTGTAAATTATCACCTACTTAATATAAATGTTAGTCCTACGTAGTGGTGTATAAATTACCACCACTATAAATGTAGTGATCCTCTAACTGACATCAAACGAAACAGAAATAAGGGACGTTCCTCCTATATTTATGCTGTTATATCATTCGGGAGTGGTAAATAAATTTTACAAATATCATTGAGTAATAGACTTGAATACTATGTCTCCCTCATACATTGTTGCAAAATTAAGTTCTGCTAGACTCTCCACCATCAGAAAGTGACAGAATGAGTCACTCGAGAAAGAATGTAACAAATATACTAAACATTCTTTGTACTATGAACTGCTGTAAAACAGAACAGAGTCTGTTTGGATGATTGTTCACACTGCCTGTGTAAATAATATACTCTGGGGTGATAGAATAATTAATTAATGGATATGATCACTTAATCTTTCCTCTATGTACAGCTAGAGTCTATAATAAATTTGCAGAATGAGTTCTCCACACACTTCACTGAAGCAATAATTGCTCATCTGCACAATCTTATAGGCAGTATTAATTTTCACAGTCAGTAAAATTAAAGATGACATGTATCTCATAACAGGGGTCTAAACGTTTGTACCCACAATCAAGTAGTGTCTCTTTATGTGGTGAGCTGATAGCAGTCTGCTGGGTTCACGTTAGCCGTGTTACATAGAACGGCATTGCATAGTCCGCATATGTACGATGTTACTGGCAGGTATAAATCACTCACAGTGAGAGAGATAACATATGTCTCGTGTTTAAGGAGGCAGTGTTATATTGTGTTTAAGGTGGCAGTGTTATATTTCACTGTTCACACTGCCTGAATGGATATTCCTGTTAGCGTATTATACTGTGAACTAATATAGGATTCTGAAGATTGTGTTAATAAACTTAAAGGATGACAGGATATTTAATAGATATAATTGACTGATGACTTGACAAATTATTCTTTCCTCTCTATATTGCTAATATCTATAATAAGATTGCAAAGTAAATTCTAAACACATCTCACTGAGGCAATAGCTTCTCATCTGCACAGTATTATAGGCAGTAATATTAGAGACCTAGGCATTTGCACCCGCAATTAACAATGTTTCTTTGTGTGTTGAATTAATAGCGGTATGCTGAGTTCACATAAGCCGTACTAAGTGAGACGGCATTAAGCAGTTCTGATCTGCACGATGTTGCAGACAAATATAAATCTCTGACAGTGGGAGAGATATCGTGTGTCTCTTGTTAGGGGAGGCAGTGTTATGTTTCATTAACACTTTCACCTCAGGTTCGATCACTTCAATTAGACTAACACAAACAATAAACACAATATCATTAGGAGCATATCTCGGGCCGTCAGCGCCTTACTCCAATGCGCATTTCGCCCGTGGCTTAATCATGGAGCCGACTCGGCTCCATGATTAAGCCACGGGCGAAATGCGCATTGGAGTAAGGCGCTGACGGCCCGAGATATGCTCCTAATGATATTGTGTTTATTGTTTGTGTTAGTCTAATTGAAGTGATCGAACCTGAGGTGAAAGTGTTAATGAAACATAACACTGCCTCCCCTAACAAGAGACACACGATATCTCTCCCACTGTCAGAGATTTATATTTGTCTGCAACATCGTGCAGATCAGAACTGCTTAATGCCGTCTCACTTAGTACGGCTTATGTGAACTCAGCATACCGCTATTAATTCAACACACAAAGAAACATTGTTAATTGCGGGTGCAAATGCCTAGGTCTCTAATATTACTGCCTATAATACTGTGCAGATGAGAAGCTATTGCCTCAGTGAGATGTGTTTAGAATTTACTTTGCAATCTTATTATAGATATTAGCAATATAGAGAGGAAAGAATAATTTGTCAAGTCATCAGTCAATTATATCTATTAAATATCCTGTCATCCTTTAAGTTTATTAACACAATCTTCAGAATCCTATATTAGTTCACAGTATAATACGCTAACAGGAATATCCATTCAGGCAGTGTGAACAGTGAAATATAACACTGCCACCTTAAACACAATATAACACTGCCTCCTTAAACACGAGACATATGTTATCTCTCTCACTGTGAGTGATTTATACCTGCCAGTAACATCGTACATATGCGGACTATGCAATGCCGTTCTATGTAACACGGCTAACGTGAACCCAGCAGACTGCTATCAGCTCACCACATAAAGAGACACTACTTGATTGTGGGTACAAACGTTTAGACCCCTGTTATGAGATACATGTCATCTTTAATTTTACTGACTGTGAAAATTAATACTGCCTATAAGATTGTGCAGATGAGCAATTATTGCTTCAGTGAAGTGTGTGGAGAACTCATTCTGCAAATTTATTATAGACTCTAGCTGTACATAGAGGAAAGATTAAGTGATCATATCCATTAATTAATTATTCTATCACCCCAGAGTATATTATTTACACAGGCAGTGTGAACAATCATCCAAACAGACTCTGTTCTGTTTTACAGCAGTTCATAGTACAAAGAATGTTTAGTATATTTGTTACATTCTTTCTCGAGTGACTCATTCTGTCACTTTCTGATGGTGGAGAGTCTAGCAGAACTTAATTTTGCAACAATGTATGAGGGAGACATAGTATTCAAGTCTATTACTCAATGATATTTGTAAAATTTATTTACCACTCCCGAATGATATAACAGCATAAATATAGGAGGAACGTCCCTTATTTCTGTTTCGTTTGATGTCAGTTAGAGGATCACTACATTTATAGTGGTGGTAATTTATACACCACTACGTAGGACTAACATTTATATTAAGTAGGTGATAATTTACACACCACTACACAATACTAACATTGATATTTGGATCGATTATTTAGGACTATAGGAGCAATATCAGGTGTCTCAGCGCCAGTTTTTAATATTTCATTTCTTACTATCTTCTAGTTTTTAATATTTCGCCTCTTTTTTTGATTGGTGGGGAGTTTATTTTATTCTAAATTACCAATAAAAGTTATGTTTTAATTTATTAATAAACAGCCAACTTATGACCCTGTGCACCACAACGCTACCCTTTTTCTTTTTCTTTTTTGATTAAATAAGTATCACCAGTTACACAGGTTAATTTGCATCTCAATGGCCCATCTCACAAGTAGCAGAGTTAAACAGACTCTTGAAGGGAGAAAGAGAAGAAAAAAAACCCAACAACTTTGTTTTATTTGTGTATTTCCTAAATCAAATATTCATTTTACTATTAACTTACATTAAACTCTATCTAAACTATTTATAATTAATTATGATATGGATTAAATAAATGCATCAGAAACTCATAAATGGTGATTTCTTTTTGACAATGGATGGCTGATTATTCCCAAAATGGCCGCTGCTCCTCCCCCTTCCACATCCATGAGGGTTACACAAAATGGAGGACAGACCATGCGGCTTCTTTTGTCACAAAGAAAATCATCATTCAAGCCCCTGAAGTTATTTTTTTTTTAGCCTGGGTTAAAAATAAAACTATCAAGCTATGCAGAGCGATTAAAAATACTTTTAAACCTATTTAAACAGACAAGCAATAAAATCTGGGTATGCAGTTGGCACCAAATAGAAATTAAAACCAGATTTAAAAAGACAATAGCTTAATGTTATTACCTTCTTTGGATTTCACCCGCATCCCTACAAACCAAGAGAATCAGACGCAGACGCTCATCTGATCAGCACTACAAGATACCACCTTTCCGCCCTTTGCTGATCGATAAAGTCTGCGCGTTTTCGCCTGACTGCGGATATGAGGTGGACCGGACTTGCCCCCAATTGATAGAGTCAGTTTTCTACCTTTTAACACAAGCTATTTACTAATACCATCAAGCCGTAATGGCCGCTAAACCACGTGCACGTGCTACGCACTCCGTATGCTATTTGCGTACAAAGACCTCGCACGTGGTACGCAAGTTACGTACACACGCTGCGCTGAGTGTACGGAATACACACAGCGAGCGTACACACAGATAATAACCTTTTAAACCTTAAACACAGAGTATGATTATACTGTAAGTCTTAGTATTGAGATACTGTAATGATATACCACTGGTTAACCTGGATATTTAAGCAAGCTGTTTGAGTGATTGAGATACTCAGAAACCCTTTGTACTAGCTAGAGAAACACAGACACCTTGCTGAGGTTCCAACACCTTTACTAACGAGATTTAGCTATGTAAAAAGGGAAAATACAGTTAACAGCTTATACACTACAGCACTAACATAAAACACCTAAACAGAATAACTGGACATAAATATACAATAGCGTCTTAATCCTAAACAATAACAGTGAGAGAGAGAGAGAGAGTATGGCAAATACAGACAGAGAATAAGTTGGTCACAGAGAAACTTACACATGTGGGAATGAATCGCCTGCGCTATCTGGAAATCCAGCTCTCAGTTAATCAGTGATGAAAACCTCGTGGAGAGTAGTGAGAGAGCTGGCCCAGGCTGGCTGCCTTATATACACAAAGTACAGTATACTACAAAGGGCCCTACAATCTTATTGTTCATTGGACACAGAAACCTGTCTTCGCATCATAACAAAAGGTCATAGGTTAGTTTGAACAGGTGGGTTGTGACTATTCCAAACTGCTCAAGTGGGAGGAATCCTCAGGACTCACACCACATGTGTAATAAAACAGCAAATACTTTTAAAGTCCATAAACTACTTTTACATATAACTATACGCTGGAGCGACCGATCTCTTCCTAACCAACACCGGAATGTTTCTAATAAAATACTCTTCGGTTAGGTACTAAACACCACCGCTCAGACCCTGTCTGACCCTTCATATCATGCAAAGAGGAATTCCCTTGTCCATGAACCAGTTACACTAAACATACTTACAGATATTATAAAAGGGAATATTACCTACAAAACACATTATATTGATTAAATATGTAGCGATCGAGTCGCTCGCTAGTCGCACACAAACACCGCCGTAAATACACATCCCGGAGCGCAGGCGACGCCGTAGCGTCCCCTACGCAACCTGAGGGGATGCATATGCACGGGGGAGTCGGTGCACGAGCAGCGGGCACGTGCATTGGGGTTAGTACAAGGCAATGGTGAATCATGATATTTTTCGACTTTGACATTGTGTTAGAGTCAAATTACAATAAACTGACAACGGAGATTGTAAGAGCCAAGTTGCTGCAGTTCCAAGAAGGTATTTCTATTGGGACCATAGCAGAGAGTTCTGCCTTGATCACAAAGTCCAGAAAGCACAAATTCAAGTGTTTTGTATGTCACAAGAGAGGACATAAAGCTTCAGATTGCAAGATGAGGAATTCCAGTGGTGCGCAGAAGCAGCATGACAATCCAAATGAGTCAGCATTGAATGTAGCAGACAGTCACAGGAAGGATTGCTGGTACATGGACACGGGGGCCATTAGACATTTCAGTTGCAATTAGCATTGGTTCAATTGTTTAACATTGTGTGTTTCCACAACAGTTACAGGGATTTGAAATAAGGCCCTTACTGCATTACAAGCTGGGACAATCACAGTACGTTTAAGAACTGGAGGTGAGACAGTTGTTACAGATATCCAAGATGTGTTGTACGTGCCTGATTTAGGAAGTAATCTCTTTGCTATCAGCATCCTCGAGAAAAAAGGCTACAAAGTCCAATTTCAGAAGGGCAAATGTATGGTGCATAATAAAAGAGGGACTGTTATTGCTTCAGCAACCCGGTGCAACCAACTATATGTCCTGGACACTTAAGAGTGTACTGCAATGATGGCTACTAAGGAAAAACAGTCAATGGAGCTGTGGCACAAACGCTTGGGTCATCTGGGTTATGACAACGGTTAGAAACTGCTAGATGGAATGGTGACAGGGATCATCGTGAGCAACGCTGAAAGACCTGTGTGAGAGTTGCATAAAAGGCAAGCAAACTCGCAACCCATTTCCAAAGTCATATAGTAGGGCAGAGACACCGTTAACTCTAGTGCACACAGACGTGTGTGTTCCAATGGAGGAAGAATCAATCAGTGGCGACAGGTATTTCATGACTCTCATTGATAACACCACAAGAATGACACACGTGTACTTTCTTAAAGAGAAGATTGAAGTTGTCAACAAAATTGTGGAGTACAAAAGCCTAGTGGAGAATAAGTCAGGTTTAAAACTAAGAGATCAGACAACGGTGGAGAGTATGATAACAAAATCTTTGCCGTATTCCTTAGAAAATATGGTATAAAGCATCAGCTAACAATTGCCTACACACCGGAACAGAATGGCGTGAGTGAGCGGGCAAACCACACAATTGTTGAAAGAGCACAGACTATGCTAAGTGATGCTGGCCTGGAAAAGAAGTTTTGGGCAGAGGCAGTATCTACTGCAGTATACCTAAAGAATCAAGCACCTACAGTGGCCCGTCAAAGGTAAAATGTCATTGGAGGCGTGGTCCAGGAAAAAGCCAAGTATCAGTCATCTTCGTGTCTTCGGGAGCAAAGCTTTTGCACATATAGCAAAGGAGAAAAGAAAGCTAGATCCAAAATTCATAGAATGTATAATGCTCGGATACTGCGATGAAAGCAAAGGATACAGACATTGGGATGTTACAAGTAAACGTCTTCTTAAATCCAGACATGTGGAGTTCTACGAGGCAGCATCACAAACTGGAGCAGTGGAGCAACAACAAAATGTATTATTGGATGTATTGTACAGGCAGCAGAAAACATGTTTGAATCTGAGAGTGTCAAAGCAGACAACAAATCAGAGAACAGAAGTTCCAAGAGGAGTAACAAAGGTATTCCAGCCAAGAAATACAGTGAGGAGTATGCAAACATAGCTTACTGTGAACCTCAAAACATACAGAAAGCAAAGTCAAGCAGTGATTGGACAGAGTGGAAGTCAGCAATTGATACAGAACTGTCAACACTACATGATCTACTGTTATATCAACTAGACTTTGATTCCACATTCCTAAATGGAGAATTGATAGAGGAAATTTATATAGAACCACCTGAACATTATGATATGGACATATTCCAAACTGGGAAAGTGTGTCTCTTAAAGAAGTCGCTATACGGCCTCAAGCAAAGTGGTCGTTGCTGGTATGTAAAGTTGGACGCAGCGTTATGAGAACTGAACTTTGTTAGGTCAGAGACTGATCACTGCTTATACCACAAAACCATCAAAGAAAAGTTGTTCATCATAGCTGTCTATGTGGATGATTTACTATTGGCAGGTCAATAAGATCACATCACTGATGTCAAGCACCAGCTTAAACAAGATCCAAGTTGAAAGATCTAGGCACTGCGAATCATATATTAGGTATGAAAATTGTACATGGTGTCAGGAGAAAGTTTCACACACCCGTATTCAGGTAAAAAATTACCATATAAAACACTCTCTCACATGTACATCCACTTTCATGGGTTATCTTCTGTCTTGCCCATGTGGGTTACACTCCATGGGCAAGACAGATAGACAATTTCGAGAACGCATGGTACATCATTTAACTGACATTTCTATGTAGCAAAACATAGCATGGCAATGTTACATTATAGTATTATTGACCATGACCCCCCATCAATTATAGGGGGAAAGGATCAAAATACTGTTATAGTTCTACTGTAAATGGGTTTTTACACGTGTCACCCTGAATCCTATTGGACTAAATGAAGCCCTCTAACTGAGCTGCTGTCTGTGATATATGGTAATATGCATGTATGGAAGGATACTTGTTTCTTATTTTATCGCTTTAATCACATTTCTTTACAGTCTTGTGGCATTGGTAATTTTAGTGAAGTCTATACTGTGCTATACCAATAGTTTATATCACTATTACCACAGCAGTTTATATGCAGTAATTTATTTAATAATAACTTTTTGAATAATGTATTTTGAACAATTGCCAGGCCCAAAGGGTGCCAAGGTCATATTCTACAATTAAAATGGGGTAGTGTATATGCTAAAAGCCTATCTAAGAAGACACTGGCATTGTTATCAACTTCAATTATCACTTTTTTTTCAGTATTACACTATATAGATATCATTTATTAATGACATAATTATTGTCACTACATTATAGCTCCATCTTGTCTTATCATTATGAGAATCATGCACATAAGCATTGTTTTTATATTACTATTCACAGGCACTCTAGGGGGAGCTCTAACCATGAATGTTCCAAACATCATTTTACACATGCACGTTTAATCAGCGTGTTTATTAGCAAATGGTTGTAATTTTTAATAGACATATCACTATATTGGTGATAGTGTACACTAATTTATGTGTCATGTGGAGATCGACATGTTATTCAGTGATTTTTATGTGCCTTAAAGTTTGCCCTTACTTATGCCCCAGCAGCGGGACCAGGCGGACGTCACTTCCGGTCTGATGTCCAGAGGCGTATCTAGGGTAGGGCGAGTGGGGCATGTGCCCTGGGCGCCTTGGCAGGCCCAGGAGAGGGGGGCGCCACCGGCGACCAGGGCATCATGCCCCACTTGCCCCCGTCAACCCTAAATGTGAGGGGAGGAGAGTGCAGCGTCTCTCCCTCCCCTCACCGCCGCTGACAGCACTAGCAGCGCTGCCAGCAGCGCTGCTGTGTCCGGTCTCCGGCGCTAGCCAATCAGAGCTTGCGGACCGGCTCCTGATTGGCAATGTAACTAGCACTGTGGGGCATGTATCTGGCACTGTGGGGCATTGTATCCGGCACTGTGGGGAAATGTATCTGGCACTGTGGGGCATTGTATCTGGCGCTGTGGGGCAATGTAACTGGCACTGTGGGGCATGTATCCGGCACTGTGGGGCATTGTATCTGGCACTGGGGGGCAATGCATTTGGCACTGTGGGGCATGTATCCGGCACTGTGGGGCAATGTAACTGGCACTGTGGGGCAATGTAACTGGCACTGTGGGGCATGTATCTGGCACTGTGGGGCATTGTATCCGGCACTGTGGGGCAATGTAACTGGCACTGTGGGGCAATGTAACTGGCACTGTGGGGCATGTATCTGGCACTGTGGGGCATTGTATCTGGCACTGTGGGGCAATGTAACTGGCACTGTGGGGCATGTATCCGGCACTGTGGGGCATTGGATCAGGCACTGGGGGGCAATGTAACTGGCACTGTGGGGCATTGTATCTGGCACTGTGGGGCAATGTAACTGGCACTGTGGGGCATTGTATCTGGCACTATGGGGCATTGTTTCTGGCACTGTGGGGCATGTATCTGGCACTGTGGGGCATTGTATCAGGCACTGGGGGGCAATGTAACTGGCACTGTGGGGCATTGTATCTGGCACTGTGGGGCAATGTAACTGGCACTGTGGAGCATTGTATCTGGAACTGTGGGGCAATGTAACTGGCACTGTGGGCCATTTTCAGTGGCCACACCCCTTCTGGAGCATGGCCACACCCCTTCTGGTGTGTGTCCATGCCCATTTTTTCGACGAGCGCGCACATATTTCTTTTGCTATGTTTTGTTTTTGTTTTTTTTGGGGGGCGCCATTTTACATCTTGCCCTGGGCTCCAAAAACCCTAGTTACGCCTCTGCTGATGTCATAGCTGTTTCTGGAAGTAGCTGTACGAACGCCGGGTGGACGGTCTGGAGCTTGGCGGTAGAGTCCTGGTGTATTGTAAGACTAAATATTTGCACTGTCCCACTTGTGTCTTATCCTGATGATGGGGTCACGTGCCCCGAAATGTTGATCTAATAAAGCACCTTTTTGCACCTATTATAAGTCTTAGCCTGCTGCTAAGTGATATATATATATATATCAAACGAAAAAACTCTCCCTCTGCGCTGTTATATTAGAGGCTAACGTAATATTGTTGAATGCTTTCTTAGATGGGCTGCCTAGTATCACTAAGTTCCTTGTTAGGAGGAACTGAAGATAGAAATCAATGTAAAAGAAAGGAAAATGGCGCCCAGGGATTGAAGCAACCCTTAATACTAAAGATAGTCCTCAAGAGGTTTCACAAACAATATTGATCCAATATCTAAAGCATGGACTGTTCTTTCATAAAAAATTTATTAAAAATACAATAGCATATTATGTGTCCATCATTATTACATAAGCATTAAGATGTATTATCTCCTATATTGATCCAACACTGGGATGTAGAAGAATATAGGCAATTTTCTGCTGTAACCTTGTTCCTCCTCATTAGATATTCGGAGATAACATCAAGGATAAAACGGTAATCCAACGCGTTTCAGCTATTAGCTAGACTTCATCAGGGGTGCGTCTTAAATGGCAAATACGAAGAATGAACCTAGACCGTTGAGCAGGTAAGTTCAAACTGAACGTTCAAAGCGTCATATAGAAGGAGTATCAATTCAACCTCATGGGTCTAATGATTCAAATTTCATACACCTCTCATGAGAGAACATTCATAAGAGAATTGGAAATGATGATTTCGTATACAGTCATGCAGGGCAGGAACCTTAAAGGTCAATTAAAGATGAAACAATGCATGGATGCTGGATAATTACAGATTTTATCTGGGAAGGTTCCACATCCATATGAAATTTTAAGAATTTCATTTGTATCTGCATTGGTAATATATTTTTTGGGCATATGAAAATACAGCTGTTTCAAACTAATTAATTGCCTTTTCATAAAAAACACTCCTGAAGAAGTCGACATACGACGAAACGCGTTGAGTGTAAAAATCTTTTATTGTTTGGAAAAGTTGTTATTCATTTTTTTGGCTGTAATGAACAATAACACATTGTAAAAGTGTACATCATTTTTTATCAGTATTGAAATTTAATTATTTTAGCAATAAAAAGCAATAGATGTTTTAAAGTTTAAAGGGTGTTTGTGTGATGTCATCCTCTTTTTGTCAGAAACCAATATAACCATATTAAATTGTATTATACATAAATATATTTATTTCAGTCATTAAGTGCGCTCCACAGAGATATACTATTTCTTGATAGATATATATATAGATATATATATATATATATATATAGATATATATATATAAAACTATCCATGAATCTGCACTCCAAGCTCCTTCAGTTCACAACAAGGCGGTGCTCCACACGGGCCAATGTGACCCATAATATAATAAACCAGAGCAGTAGACACTCACCGAAAATAGCAGGTTTTCCAATTTTATTTAGTTACAAATACATTCCCCAGATGGTCTGTCAACGTTTCGGTCAAAACATGACCTTTGTCAAGACATCACAAGATAGCACTGGGATCAGCAGCAAGTGTGCACCTGAACCTCAACTGACAGCCATAATCCCAACCACTGCCCTGGGTATTTCCACACCACCAACCCAGTGGGAATAGAACCTATGGCGAGCAAAGCGAGCCACCGGGCCCGATGCATGGTGAACGCAGTGAACCCACGAGGGGACTGACTGCCTCGCTGCTGGGATTCCAACAGATGAGATGCCGCTGTCGGTATATAAAAGGCAACTACCATTGAGTCATCACAAAATCTCTTGAACCATAAGGAATAGGAATTTGAAATGTGTGAAGTAGGCACCCGCTAAGAAGGGATTTTTCAAAATTCCACCCACAAAGGGGTTAAAAGGGGTATGATGACTAGTGGGAATTCCCCCCTTACAGAGGAGAGTTAAGACAGCCCACCCAGCTGGGGCTATAAAGAATTCATGGTGTCAGCGAAACCAAGTCGCAGAGGGGGGAGGACACAATGCTCTGTTCCTGGACTTCCTTGACAGTGGCAGTTGCAGAGCAGTCCATTATTCAATTAAGGGATCCACATCAACTGTCACCCCTATATATAATGGTTTTTTTTTTTCAGATATAAGTACTTAACCAACCTGTTTCCAGTCAGGAGAGGATATTGTCTCAATTATCAGAGGTTAACCTGTCACTTGAACTAAACATTGCCGAACCTCTCAGAGAGCAATAGGAAGAAAGGAGAGATAGATATTTTGACTCTTAAATGCATTAAAGGAAAGCTTGATAGTCAGCATCTGCTTTTCTGCTGTGTAAAGGGTACTGACAGCTCTCCCAGTGACCTTAAGTGCTGTGCAAAAATATTTACCTTTTTACCTAAAAGGAGGAGCCCTAAGGAGAGTGAGAAGCTAAGCAAGGAGACATAGGGTCCTTTGGAATAGATTCAGCCTATCCCTGCAAATCTTACATACTTAACATACAGTGGGCAGAGCTTGGACTGTGGTCACAGCATTTACAGCACTGAGCAGGGCAGCATCAGAGGCAGGATGGGGGGCAGAGAAGGAGGCGGACTATTCTCCTCAGTGCCAGCCTTTTGACAGTATCGATCCACTGAAAGCCCGCCCGGAGGTGCGGCCGGACAAAGATTGACAGGGGCGTGTGTAGCATGTCCTGTTGTAAATACTATACAGGTATATAGCGCTCAACCCCTAAATTGTGGTGAACTGGTATGCTAAAAAGATAACAGTGGAAATAAAGATATTGCTTTAAACAATACTGTCTTTACTTGTGTACAGTGGTAAGCACAATGTATCTATACACGTATTAGCATAGTAACATAGTAACTAAGGTTGAAATAAGACAATTGTCCATCGAGTTCAACCTATTTGTGGTCTCCTATGCAGTCTTATTATAGGACTAGTTATTTTTATGTTAGGACTAGTTAAATTAACTATAATGCGTGCCTACGTACCATAACCCTGAATATCTTTATCCAATAGGAATTTATCTAACCCATTCTTAAAGGTGTTTACTGAGACCGCTGTTACTACTCTCTCAGGCAGGGAATTCCAAACACATATTGTCCTTACTGTGAAAAAACCTTTTCGCCTCAATGTGCGGAAACTCCTTTCCACTAACCTAAGCGAGTGACCACGTGTTCTCTGTGCTGATCTTATAGAAAACAGGTCCCTCCCAAGCATGATTGTCAACTATCCGAATAAACAGTTGCCATGGTGCAATTAATCAATTTAAATAACTGTCAAACAATGCAGTGCTACGGGTAATAGAAGTCTTTTATCTCCTTTACGTATATGTACGTCCCTAAATAGGCTTTTATGAGCCTATTGCTGCAGTAAAGTTCTCAAGTAGTTCTCAAATAGTTCACTGATAGAGATAGCATTGTCCCGCTTGTCTGTTAGCTGTCTTGTGCACCTTCAGTTTTGGCCAGTTGTTCGTCCTGGGGTGCTTGATTAAATGCTTCAGGCGGGAGGATGGGGTTGAGGCATACAGAGTGAACCAGGGGCTCCGGAATGGCCATACCTGCTACAATGCGACCGCCTGTGGTGTTACCCGTTAGGGTTTTCCACTGGCGCCGCTCGCTGTTTTAGGTGGGTAATGGTCTGGGGGGCAGGATACTATATGCCGAATATGCTGTATTCCTCCCCCTTACAGAACTTACCTGGATACTCGTTGTTGCAGTGCATTGTCCTCCACCGCCATTGTTTTCCGTCTGCTCCGATGTTCATCAGGTACTTCCGGTCATGTTTATCGATGTACAGGGCGCATATAGTAAATTTAAAGCATTGAATACATCCCTTAAGTTACTGAGAGGGTGGTGAGTCTTTCGTATGATGACTTGATGGATTATTCTGGTATCTTCTTCCTCCTCTCATAAAATCATACAAGGATCCAAATGTTCATAAAAAACAGAAAGTAGAAAGAAAATGTGTAGGACAGTTTTTCTACCAGTCGATTATTTCCCCAACTTTAGCAAAAAAGGCGTACCCCACTCACACAGAAACAAGTGAGTGGAAACCCATAACGGTATCTTTACACCAATAGGAATATTCAGATTTAACTTGCAAGGGCGTACCCGAAACTCACACGGGTGAAGTAATGGAAATTCACATAAGGGTATCTTTAGTAAATTTTCAAATTTTCAAATCTTTGTCGGATGCGTACCCCAACTTACACAAACAATGGTTGGGACATATACATAAAGGTATCTTTCAAGTATTCAACCAGCATGCAAGATGCGTACCACAACTCACTAGGTATGGAGATGTTCAACTCCTATAATGGTATCTTTATCCACAGGCTTAAGTAGTTGTTCCACACAGGATACACGAAAAAGACCAGGAAAAAATTCCACTTTTTTCAATTTAAAATAGAAGGGTTTATTTCCCAAAAGTATTAAAAGATCAAAAATATGATAATACAATTATCACAAAAAATAATAAACAAAAAATTCAAACACTAAAAAACAGGTCCGGTTTTTTAAAAACGTCCCAGGCTACTCACAGTACTGTTTGTTCAACGCGTTTCGGTCTTTCAATAGGACCTTTTTCAAGAACAAGGTCCTATTGAAAGATTTTAAAACAAGCCGATTTTAAAAGCAGTATTAAATTTGCCTAAATACCAGCGCTTTTCATCTGTTTGTGATTATTATTGAAATTCAGTAGTGAAGCACAGTTATTCAGCTGGGGGGGTTGGTTATCATGGATCGAGACTGGTACATCAAGGAAGCCGAGAGACTGTTAGGAGATGGGAAATCACACATTGTACTACCAAATGATCCTAAAGAAGAGTTCATTGAGAAGTTAAGGTTATTACTCCTACAAGGTTTCCGGACAGAACTTCTTACAAAGGATGAATATCAGTTTTTGATGCGCTCCAACCCCACTACCCCCCTTTTCTACTTTTTACCAAAAATACATAACTCTCTTTTAAATCCACCCGGCTGACCCATAGTAGCAGGAATTGATTCCCTTACATCCAATATGTCGGAATATGTAGATGTTTTCTTGAGTAAATACGTGAAAGAATTGGCATCTTACCTAAAGGATACCACCACGGTACTGACTCTAATGAAGGATATGAAATGGGATGACAATTATCTCTGGGTAACAATAGATGTACAATCCTTATACACGTGCATTGAACATTCCAAGGGTATTACAGTATGTAGGAGCTTCCTGGAACAGATCCCATCAGATTTTATCTGTGATATTATGTATTTTATCTTGAGTCACAATTATTTTAAGTTCTTGGACCATTTTTTATCTACAGTGTTGTGGTACAGCGATGGGGACTATTTTTGCACCGAGTTTCGCAAATTTGTTCATGGGGTGCTGGGAGAATTCATTTATATATAGTCAACATCGCTTTAAAGACCATATCGTCTTTTATAGGAGGTACATAGACAATATCTTAATCATTTGGAATGGGACTACTGATCTTTTTAACCAGCCTATCTTAGCAATAATGATCTGAATTTAGCATTCACCTCTAATACTAATAAAGAGTCGAATTTCTGGACCTAGTACTGACAGGAACAGAAGGTAAAGTCATTACTAAGAACTTTATAAAGAAAGTAGATCAAAACAGCTACCTCCACTTTAAAAGTAACCATCTGAGGAGATGGAAATACAATAATCGTATTCTCAATTTCACAGACTGAGGCGAAATTGTAGAGAGTGGAAGGACTGTAAAGAAGAACGAGAGGTATATAGAGGCGGATTTGAAGAAAAAGAATACCCTGCAGGCATCATACAAGAGGCCATAGTGAAAACTAAGTCTCTGAACAGAGAGTATCTTCTTGAATATAGGGTCAGAGAAAAGAGGATGTACCAAATTGCATTCATCACTACCTACAACCGTCATGAAGATCAAATAAAGAAATCACTCAGGACCCACTGGGGTATTCTTTTGATAGATCCGGTACTAAAGGAAGAACTGCCACCACATCCAGAGATTGTGTATAGAAAATCGAGGAGCCTCAAGGATTTACTGGCACCCAGTATGCTCAAAACTAAAACAGAAGACAACCATTCAATGCCCAAATGCGTTGGATCCTATAAGTGTGGCCGATGCAGTGTATGCAGATTTCTCCACCCGATGCGATGTTGGCAACACTAAGGAATACAAGATTAAAGAATTCATGAACTGCAATAACTCATCAGTTATTTACCTTTTGGAATGAACTTGTGGAAAAAAATACATGGGCAAAACCAAAACAGTATTAAAACTAAGAATTCAAGAACACATACGCAATATTCAAAATAAAGTGGATAGTCATACTATTTCAAGACACTTTATCGCAGAACTCAATTCAAATCCGGAAGAACTTAACTTCAAAGCAATAGAACTGGTTAAATTAGGTGAAAGAGGAGGAGGCTTGTCAAACAAATTGTCACAACGGGAAATGTTCTGATTCTTCCATTTAAGAACCATGCACCCTCTGGGTCTTAATGAAAGCTATGAGATTGCTCCCTTTCTGTGAAGGTGTCGTTCCAGTTTTATAACTTTTTCTCACCTTTTCACGTCACTATATAGATATGAATCACACATTATGTATAATAAACTTTTTTGAAAAAATATATCACGGTGTCATCTATTGCATGTCAAGTTAATACAGTCAAACCACCCTGGGAATGCCCAAGCTCGGACGATCTTGGAAGCTAAGCAGTGTTGGGCCTGACCAGTACCAGGATAGGTGACTCCCCGGGAAGATCAGGTACTGTACTGAAAATCAAGCGAACTAGAACTTGATGACAGACTATATTAACGAGTAGCACTTATATAAATTAGAATGCACCATCTATGGACACTACATCACATATTTACCACTATATTATGAATAGTTACATCAACTGCAGTAATCTAATAATACTCACTTAATTGAGTTATAATAATTCTGATACTAATCATAAGCACATTAGTTGTACATCATAGGGAGCACTGTCACTTTAATTTTCTGTTTTGAGTCATCATGTGTTAAGAGAACAATAACAAGTCAATAACAGTAGTCATTCGTTGTACACAATCTTGTTGCTATACATTACCATATATGTTATCTTCTATTTCACTTTTTATTTCACCTCTTTATTTTTATTTTTTTATTCTCCGTGATGAAAAAACTGATTATTTCCACGCTGCTTATATTTGGAGATGATTTGCTGCTTATATTTGATTAATGATAAGAAATATAAATAAAAATAAAAATCTATAAATTTAGATAACTATGGAGATCAGTATTTGGATCAGTGATATCAGATTTATATCCGCCTTACTTAAATCTATTTTTGTTTCTATTCACTTATGTATTGACACCGTTGGCAAAAGAGCCTCAGCAGCTGTTTTGACAGCACCCAGTAAGAAACACCGCAGTGAGATCACTATGGCAACCCTGAGAAGGGACACACTACGGACCACATGATGCGGTCCAATATGCGGTTTACCGTCCTACTTCCGAGTCCGGCAAAGAATGTACTGCGGTCGAAACTCAGGAGGTCCAAGATGCGTGTCACCGCCTTACTCCCGGTTCCGGAGGAGAACAGCATGCGGCCGAGGCTCATGGGAAGGAGGTCGAATGAAAGACCTAACAATGTTTTTGATCTCACTGAACGCGCGATCTCATATGTTTCTGAGGAAGAAGGTCAAAAGATCGCACACAGGCGCACAAAGAACTTTATGATGTCGGAAGTGTGGCGTAAGTGCCGCACTTAGAACTGAACTCTTCATATAACTTTATATTAGGACGGGAACAACTTTTGCTGTTTGTAATCTTGGTTGTTCTCCCTGCTTAGAAATATATTTTGAAGTGTGATTAAATTTGTAATGTTAATTGCCCGCCCTAAACAGTATGTGAGGTCATAACTAATTACCTGTATATGGGCGGTATCTATAGAAGTCCTGTCCCAGCATGTCACTACCCCTTGAAGAAGTCTAATGGAGGAAACAGGTTGGGCTCTCCCTCTGTGACCTCCTGCTAACTGAGTTAAGCCTCTCCTAATTTTTATCTTATTTTTTTTTTTATACCTGCTATTTTAGTTGAGGAATGTCCCCTCTCTTAGTCTATTTTATATGTATATAGTAGTCTATTTTGCTTTGTTTTTTAGAGCTTGTGCTGAAATAAAATATCATTGTTATTTTTATTCCATACATAAACTTTTATTATTTAATTAGTGCACTATAGTTTGGGACACCATTGGTCGCTTGAACCCATATACTGTACTACCATACGTTTCTTTCTAGTAGTTCACCACTACTGCATATTTAAGGGACAGGTGACGCCCATGAGAGTTGGAAGTGTCATATTAATTCAATTGAATTAATTGGAGTAGCAATCACACAAGTGGAGCTGCATTTCTCTTTTAACCTGCAGTACCTAGTATTGTCACATTGAAAAATACCGTGATTGAATCACCAAGGTTGGTAGGTACATTTTGTCAGTGTTTATTTACTGAATGTTTAATGTTTCATTTAATGTTTAAATAGTTTGGGGGTTTTTTTTTTAATCTTTTGTGGTTTTGAGTGTGTTCAGCAGATAGCCCCTAGGAACAAAGCATAGAATGCCTGTCAAGTATGGAAGGATCAGTAAGAAAAATTCAAACCAAAATAAAAGAAGCACAAAGTGCATTTAGCACAATTGTATGAAATGTATTATAGTTTTAAAGCTATAACTAATCCCGAAAAATATTAGGACGTGTTTGAGAAGAGGCTTTAAGGTATGCTCATGACTTTCATTGTTATATTTATTTATTTATTTAATATAATACTAAAATTCTAACGTTCATTGTTGTTTTATATGGTTATTGTGGTGTGGATCCTGTATTTAGATACACTGTTGTGTATACCAACTCTGTGCATTTGCATATTTTATCTATATCTGAAAATTCAAATAAATAAAAGCTAATAAAAGCTACATGAAATAATTCTAAAACTTCTTGCACACTGCCATATTAAGTACCCCTCTCCCCTTCATTCTTATCTATAAAACAGGACATACTGTACTATACTGTATACCGCCCCGCGTCCCCCAGCCATTCACCTACAGCTGCTGTGATTCATTCTTTCCTTCTCTCCCCTCCTTTCCAGACTTACATGCTCCGAGTACACCCAGGTGCCATGACAGCATGATGTTTGCCTACCTCCGAACTTTTGGGAGGTAGAAAGAGGGACTCCCTGCACGGCATAGCCACGCCCACCGGGGAAATGGGTGTGGCCTCATAAAAGTCCCCAAAAAAGTAATTGTCCTGATAAAATCGGGACAGTTGGGAGGTATGTTCTTGGGGACTGTAAGTAATAATAAGGAATTTGCCCTGCTACCTGTCAGTTGCATAGGAATACTGGGCAACCTGATGTAAACAATGATTACACTTATCTCCATGTGCTGTAAATAGCACAGACAAGTTCAGGTGCCTGAACTGGTAAGCTAATTAGGGGCATATTTATCACAATTAACATTTTTCAATGTGGATATGATAAAGATTTTACAAATAAATTGGAATTCTGGAATTTACCAATAAGCTCTTACCTGGAGATGGGTTCCAATAAGAGTCCGTCCCTGTGTAGAGCTTATGCTATCACTCTACTTCAGCATCTGTGGGCCTACCGCACATGCGCAGTCATTGGCCAGAAATAGTGTCAGTGAGGGGACACAGAAGAATTCCAGTTACAGCTGCCATATGCTACTATAGGCTAACCTCGTCTTCAGATGGTGTTAGCTTGCTATCTGGGCCAAGCTCTAGCTTGGTAAATCTAGCTGCATAGCAGCCCTCATAGAAACCTACAGTATGGGGGCTGCTTTGTGGTTGGAAATGTACCTGTACCCCCTGAAATTTGTGTTTTCAGAGGATATTCTGCAAATATTAATTGATAAAGATGCCTCTTAGTTTGCTTCATATGCTGAAAGTAGACAAGATGCACCATTCCTTACACAAGTCTGTAGTAGATTTCACAGACTATGTTGCAAAAACCTGTCTGTAGGCTAAAATACATAGAACCTCAATGGCCTTCTTTCATCCATGTATAATTTATTTGTGCCCTTTGTGATACACTAGCCATGGGCTAGTCCAATAGCAAAATATGGGGAAGGGCACAGAAATTCTGAGACATCTGTCCAGAGGCTTCCACGCTGCGATTCTGAGAATGTGCTGGTCCCATATAGACACAGGCCTCTGGCCTTCTCTTCTGATCATGTATGGGATATAGAGCCTCACTGTACATATAGAAAAAGCAAAGCTGTGACCTCAGTAAGGTGACCGGACAATGACAAGCAGAGCTCCTGCCTCCTATGGTCCCACCACAGTGCACCAATAACATGGTGGTAATTACGCCTCTGACTAGACTAGAGTGTACTATTTGCTGTGTTGTTATTCAACAAAAATACATAGCAGTAGATAGCTCATGTGGAGTGACATGACAATGGTCTATCAGACATGAAGTGTGCTTTTCTGCAAGAATGGGGTTAATTAATGAATGAGAACTTATATCTCCAAGTGGCAAGAAGTCTGTGACATAAATAAATCTTTGTCACATGCATTGCAACAGAAACAATAAACAAAGAGACATATTTACTGTGAACCCGATACCAGTTCTAGAACTGTCTACTCTCACAACTGAAACTTACCCAAACTCCCCTCCTCAATCAAACAGGTAGAAGTAATAATAAAAAACAGTAACACAAAGGAACCTTTCACACTGTATCTTTGTATGACATGAACAACAGAGTCATTCTTTTTAACATTGTTCTGCATAAACAAATAAAACACCTCTCCCCTCCTTACAACTTTGTTACCTCCTATAGTGTATGTGAGTGGAAGCACTAAACAGAAGTTGACAGTTATTATATGGCTTTTCATTGGTCCTCAAGCTACAGTTTTAAGGCCTGGGCTGAGACACTTACCATGGAGCCCCACAAGGCTTTAGGGAGGAGACGGCGGTAGTGCAGCTTCAGTTCAAAAGTTTATAGAGAGAAATTAACACCACAAAGTGCATTTTCAGTTGTTCCTTAAAGTAATGTAGTAACATAGCAACTGGGACATTTTTTATTAAATTATATATATATATATATATATATATATATATATATATATAAAATTATGGATTCAATTGAAATGTTCTAATATATTTACATCTTAGCAAACAACTTTCTGTGAAGAAACATTACTACTTGTAGCTATTGAAAATGCATCTTAAGCAGTGGCTGTTCTCTGATTTCCAGGAAGATCTCCAGACATACATATCTTTCATAGAATTCACAATTGTCCATAAAGAGAGTGCATAACAGGTCTCCCACGATTTAAAGCCATTTATAATGATTCAAATAGTGAATATAGTAAGAGAGAAAGTAAAACACATTTAGACATAACAGCTTTTCTGAAGTGCTACGGGGAGAATTAAATTCTGAGCAATGAGTCGGTGGACATCCACTTGTGCACATTACCGCTTAATGCGGCAGCCAATGTTTGCTCCTTTTCCTACCCACATCTGGGGTGCGAGGAAAAATGAGTGATGATAGTGGCTTTACCCAATCTCAGATGTCAAGTTCCCCCTAATAGCAAAATGTATTGCGCAACTCTATACAATCTGAGAATCAACCGTAATTATAACTATCTGCCAGGTTCTGTTGTAGTGAATAAAAAAAGGGGTGAAATCATTGAAGCAATGAAAAGAAGTTGGATGGGGTCCCAGAGGTACTATGTCCCTGCTGGAGTCTGAGGTTAGGGGTTGCCATGGTGGAAGAGATATCGGATGTTGGGTGGCAGAGGTTGCCATCTGACCCCCAGAGCTCCTGTTTCCTTATCTGGCTACTTGCAGTCTCTCTAGGGTTACCACCTCATCCCTTTAATTCTGGACAATTACACAGGTTCTGTGGCTGATTAAACCAGGTGAAATGGAGTCTTGTAGTAAGCCAGCCACAGAACCTGTGTCAGTGGCGGATCTAGACTTAACTTTTAGGGGGGGTTTAAGAATTATGACTCCTCCCCCTAATCATAGGCCCTCCCACTTAGTAATGCCCTTCCCGTTCGCTTCTAAATTTCCTATTGTTGCCATTACTAATAAAATGTTGCCAGTTAGTGGAGAGAACCCTGCGCACTGGTGATACAGACTGGCGAATCGCCATTCCTTCCATCAGGGGTGGTAGAGGCTAAGACAGTAGGGCAATTTAAACATGCATGGGATAGACATAAGGATATTCTTACAAAGAAATAAGGATCAGATAAGGTTAGAGATAAAAAATAATGTAAAAAAAAAAAAAAAAAGGGGCAGACTAGATGGGCCAAGTGGTTCTTATCTGCCGACAAATTCTGTTTCTACAGCACACAGTATGATCCAAAATTCACATTATAGCACACTGAATGAGCCAAAATTCACATTGTAGCACACATTATGATCCAAAATTCACATTATAGAACACTGTATGAGCCGAAATTCACATTATAGCACGCAGAATGAGCCAAAATTCACGTTATAGCACGCAGAATGAGCCAAAATTCACATTATAGCACACTGAATGAGCCGAAATTCACATTATAGCACACTGTATGAGCCGAAATGCACATCATAGCACGCAGAATGAGCCGAAATGCACATTATAGCACGCAGAATGAGCCAAAATTCACGTTATAGCACGCAGAATGAGCCAAAATTCACGTTATAGCACACTGAATGAGCCGAAATTCACGTTATAGCACACTGAATGAGCCGAAATTCACATTATAGCACACTGAATGAGCCAAAATTCACATTATAGCACACTGACTGGGCCGAAATTCACATTATAGCACGCAGAATGAGCCAAAATTCACATTATAGCACGCAGAATGAGCCAAAATTCACATTATAGCACACTGAAGGAGCCAAAATTCACATTATAGCACACTGAAGGAGCCAAAATTCACATTATAGCACACTGAATGAGCCGAAATTCACATCATAGCACAATGTATGAGCCGAAATTCACATTACAGCATGTAGAATGAGCCGAAATTCACATTACAGTACACTGACTGAGCCAAAATAATGCAGGGACATATACACTTTAGTTAGGAGAAGAGGGGGGAGACATGGAACACAGGTACTTTAGCTAGGAGCGGAGGGGGGAGACATGGAACACAGAGGGGGCACACACACACACTTACTTTAGTTTGGAGGGTAGGAGACATGGCATACACTGACAGTGTGTGACACCTGCTGCAGCCAGCAGCATGAGGAGTCGGATGGAGGCCGGGTGCCGCCGCGGCATTGGGAACGAGGTGGAGAGCGGTGCAGCGCGGCGGGGGACGGGAAGAGAGAGAGAGCGTCCTGACGCGCGTACAGGAAGGAGGGGGCGTGGTCAGAACAGAGGCCGCTCAGCCGCTGTATGCGCGTCAGGACGCTCTCTCTCTCTCTCCCCTTCCCCCGCCGCGCTGCACCGCTCTCCACCTCGTTCCCAACACCGCGGCGGGACCCGGCCTTCATCCCGGTGCCGGTATGTGTAGGGGGGCGTTCGCCCTAATCGCCCTCCGCTAAATCCGCCACTAACCTGTGTAATTGATATGTATCCAGATTAAAGGGATGAGGTGGTAACCCTAGCTCTCTCCTTTGTATCCGGCCTCTGGAGCCTCGGTACCTGGCAGAAGTGGTGAGTGACGGACATTTTACAATACATTTGAAGACCTCTCCTGTGTGGAAGCTATTGACTGGTTGAAATTCATACATTCCCAGGCCTGCCAACTCTGGTTTACCCTGCTAATACAGTCCACCCATCATGGATCTATAGTTACAAAATACTCCTACGGCTTAGGGATGGCCATACCGCTACATGACTATTGTGTAATATGATTATACCATACCACCTGTCACTTATCCTTATACCAGCCATTAAGTCCCTTTGCTGATTTTGTCTCTCAAGCCAACCCCAGCACTAGCTACCCTGGCTCTGACACATTATTTCTAAATTTTTCTACCTACTGGTTCAGGTGTAGTCTGAAAATTAGGGAAATGTCTGAATTAGTTTCTAATGTGGAAGTGTTGGAGAATGTATCTAAAATTTTCCTCAAGCTCTTACCCACTGCTTCAGCGCAAGATCCAGAGATTGGCCACATTCACCAACTTTCAAAATCGAAGTCTAGCCCGAATACCTATACTAGAAACACTTTACTAAGGGTCCATTTTTTTCCACATCAAGGAAACTCTTTTCAAAGCCTCTAGACAGGCAGAGTGCACAGATGCATTGGGAGGATTACAAATTTCCCTTGAGCTGGGATTGGCTTTATGCAAAGTGACATTGTAAGCCAACATGGACTCGAGGGTACTAACAATACCATAGTAGAGCCTTAATGTTATGCCCCATTGTAGTGCCCTAGTTTCTTTTATGAATCGCAGTAGTGCTTAAGGTCACCCTATGTCACATTTCAGAGCTGCCTGTACACATTATGCCGCACAGTACCCCTAATTCACATAAATGATATATAGTGCTTCCTGTTCATATTGTGCCTCATTACAGTGCCCCGGTTCATATTATATAATATTAAAATGCCCTCCAGTTCATTTTATACCACACTACAATAAGCAGGTCCAGGGGCATACCTAGATATATTGCAGGCCCCAGGGAAGAAGTTTGAAAGGACCCCTACATACCACCCAATGGCGAAAAATGTATATAACACATGTAAGTTTGACAGGGAAGGTGTGCTCCTCTCAGCTCTGGTCCCCATAGCAGCTGCACTGCCTGCACCTATGGTCGCTACACCCTTGCTGATACCATAAAATGTGAACAGAATAAATTATTCATATTTTGAAAAGGGACAATCATTACTATTATTTTGAAAAGAAATAATGAGCATTAGTATTTTGAGAGTATTTTGAGCCAGGAAGAAGATTTACGTGGTGGGATAATGTGTGCTTAGAAAGTGCAGTTCTGTCTCTACTGGTTCTATGATGTCCCATGGGGTCCTAATATTGTTTAGCAAATCTGTCCACTATGTTATTCGTGATGAATGGTGCAACGCAGAAGGCCGTTTCCTTTTTCTGAAAGTTGATATGGAAGGTGAACTGTACATGTTAGTTTGTCTATATGCCCCTACTGGCCCGAATGCCTCCTTTTACTCCGATATTTTTTTCAAATTGCAGACCTGGGCAGAAGGGTTTGTAATCCTGGGTGGAGACCTTAATGTAATTATGGATCCAGAACTAGATGTCTCAGGAGGCCCTCGATGCCTCAACACAACACCTCCCACAGTCTCCCTTCTCATTGACTCCCTCGCTCTAATAGACCCTTGGAGATTTTTCCACCCCATCTCCTGTGATGGCCATCACCCTACTTAAGACCAAAACTTTTTCTTATAACTGGAAATGCACTGATTATTTAGCGTCCACTGATGATTTTATAACTCACTTGACACAATCTTTCTCTAACTACCATGCAGATAATAATATACATTGTCCGGATATTAACCTCTTCTGGACAGCATCTAAACCGGTCTTATGAGGCCATATCATAGTTTATGTGGCAGCCAAAAAGAAAAAACTTGCCCAACGTTTCTCCCAAGCTTCCACGGCAGTTTCTGTAGCATACTCCGCCTTATTAGAAAGTCTCTCAGAATCCTCACTAAGGATTTCTATGACACTCTTTGTTCAGAAAGGACCCAGATGAACCTTAACTACCATAAAAAATGATATTTTCGGTGGGGAAATAGACCAGGAAAGCTTCTGGCTAGTATGGTGCGTGTCTCCACAGCAGCAAGCCCGATCCTTTCAATTCATTTACCTGACGGCACCCTTTCCACCTCCCAGACTGAAATAGGTTTGACCTTTTTAACTTATTTTGAATTCTTTTATAGTGCCCCGATAGATGACCTGACTGCAGGAATGGAGTTTCTAACCCGCCTAGACCTCCCGGTCCTCACTGCTGATGCCACAGAATTCCTAATGTCCCCAACCACGACACAGGAGATTGAACTCCCCACAGGCAAATCACTTGGGCCGTATGGTCTATCTGCTGCATACTGTAAGTCCCTATCTTCACAAGTCTCTCCACTTCTCGCCCAACTGTTTAACTCCATCCTTTCAGGTGAACCAGCCCAACCCCCCCCCCTCCCCCCACAGTTAAATATTGCCAGGATTATTTTACTTTTGAAACCAAACAATGGCCCCACCCTTCCCTCTTCATAAAGACCAATTTCCTTACTAAATGAAGACTTCAAGATATTCACAAAACTACTTGCCTTCCGATTACAACCCATTCTCTTCAATCTGATCCACCCTGCTCAAACAGGATTTATGTTTAAAAGGCACTCAGTGCATAATATTAGGACTCTTTTAGCTGCCATGACAGCGACGCACAAGAAGGTGGCCTAGTGGATAACCTAGTAGTGAGTTGCGATGCCGATAAGGCATTTGACAGGGTGACATGGGCTCATCTCTCACTAATATTCCAGGTACAGAGCTTTGGCACCTCCTTCCTTCAAGTATTCTCTACCCTTTACCATGACCCTAAAGCCTTTTATATAACAGAGCCCATGCTTATGCCTCCAGCAGAAATGTGAACTGGGAGGCCTTAATTTGCCATGTCTACGATCCTATGCCCTGGCAGCTAATTATAGAGTAGCTTCTGACTGGATCAGTGGCACCCAAACATATTCAAATAGCCACCTAGATCAAGCTTTCACACCCGGTTGGAACTTGGTTTCTTTATTACATAATCCACCTCAGGCTGTTCTGCCCTCATTTAAAAACAACTGTTTAGTTAACTCTGCCTGTATCATCTTACGCCCTAGGCTTCAATTAGTACGCTACCAATCTATATTTTCTACCATTATGGGGAAACACCAACTTCCGCCCTCAACTCACATCCACGATTTTTAGGGAATGGCATAAGAATGGGCTCTGTTATATAGTCCAGTTTTTACAACCGGAATCGTTTATTCTTTTAACACGCATGCAACTCCAAAAGAAATTCCCAGCATTGTCAATACCTCTGTTTCCCTTCCTACAGGCCTGTAGTTACGCTAACTCAATACTATCTGTATTGGGAAATAGGGGTATATCCACTGACCTTGACAGTTCCATGCGACTCAAACCTGGATCCCCACTCACTACATCACAAAGCAATGACCGGGCCCGCCTTGTACTGAACCTTGAGGAAGGTTCGACGGGACTGTTGAAATGGGAACGAGATTTCCCTGGTTTTACCATGAAATACCTCCTCTCTTCCTACCAAACTCGGAACAAACAATTAGTCTCTATGTCATATGTAGAGATGAACCAAAAAATCCTACACAGGGTGTATTTCACGCCCAAGCTCAAGTTTTTGATGGGAAAAGCAGACTCGTTTGCTTGTTTCAAGTGTGGTGCCCTGGATGCCGACATAAAGCAGTGTCTTTGGTCATGTCCCCTAGTTCGTTCCCTGTGGTCTGCCCTTCAGAGTTACATGAATCACAACCTACATCTATCCTTTACCGTCAGTGATATATGGGCCTTATGGGGTATAGTCCCTGTTGAATCTAGAACTGGTTTGTCCAGTGGTAACCTAAAACTACTCAACATGCTGGCCGCCACAGCTAAAAAGACGATATTATCCCAATGGATATCTCCCGACCTGGTACCTATTATTCTTCTACACCCCAGGTTATCCTACTTAGTTACAGTAGATTGGTCTGAAGTTTCCTTACAAAAAGAAAAATGAACTGCAGTTTTCTTTGACATTTGGTTACCTTACATCACAACACTATCTCCAGAAACTAAGACACTCCTACATCAGAGCTTTCAACTCACCACGTGGTACAACATGACAGTATTAGATACTGGCCACCCTTTTTAAATCTACACTGGGGCTTCTCTATTTCTATATATATGCCCAAAAGTTAAATTTCGTTATTGTACCTTTTTGCCTTTCAATTGTACCCCACATACGTGTTTCTTGTCTGTAATGTGACCTTATCTGATTTCCGTTTTGATGATGTGTGAACTTTTTGCTATGTTTACAATTTTCCTGTCAATAAAAATGTTTAAAAACAAAACACAATCATCAATATTATAACAAATAAAGTATTGAAATATCTCACTTTGCATGTAATTAGTCTATATATAATATTAGTTTACCTTTTAAGTTGAATTACTGAACTAAATGAACTTTTGCACAATATTCTAATTTTCTAAGTTTCACCTGTATGTTAAAATGCTAAAAAGGCAGCAAATTTGAAGAAAGATAGGAGTAATCTGTATGAATTTGCACTAATGCCCAGAACGATGGAAAAAGAAGTACTGTACGTATGCCAGGGGACACTGTATTATTGCAGGAGCCTGGTAAGAAAATGTGCAAACAAAAGAAGATAATGATGATGGCACTCACTGAGTGTTGTGTGTGCTTAGTCAGTTTTCCTTTTTGTTTGGCGTACATGAGACGGGGAGTTTTTTCTGCTGTGTTAGAGAGATTTTCGTAGTTTTATTAATGTGTAATAGCGAATGTGTCTGTTGCATAAAAAATCAATGGCATAAAACATGGGTGCAAGGCAAGCGTGACACAAGTGTCTGACATAGGGGGTAATTCAGATCTGATCGCAGATGTGCTAAATTTAGCACATCTACAATCACATACTCTAACATGTGGGGGGCCAGCACAGGGCTAGTCCGCTCCGCATGTCAGGCCTCCCCCCCCCCCCCACAAGGGTGCAAAAGCATTGCGCAGCAGCGATGCTTTCACACCCGGAGCGTAGCTCCCTGCCAGCGCAGCTCTTGTACGCTGGCAGGCGGCTACCTGCCATGTCCCGGGTCACAGCAGCTGCATGTGACGTCACGCAGCTGCCGCAGCCTGCCCCTGCAACTGTCCGGACACGCCTGCGCTGTCAGAACCACACCCCGCCAACGGTGTTCTGGTGCCAATGACACGCCCCCTCCCACCATGCGGCCGGCTCTGCGTGATGATCAGGCAGAGGCGATCGCAGCCCTGAGATGCTGTTAGCATCTCACTTGGCTCCCGGGGGGGGGGCACACGCAGTGCACTCCGCATAGGGCTTCAGCGCTGCAGTGATCCAGTCTGAATTAGGCCCATGGTGTACAGCGGATGCATATATACAGTATCTAGAGCTCTGCATTTGAGAAGAAATGTGCTATTTATACATGCAACTTATCCAATTTTGAAGTGTATGCTATGATCAGGCACAGCAGCACAGAACAATACATCTCCTGGAAGTGACGGAACCTAAGACCGGTAATAAAATGCTACATTTTAAAAATTATTCCAATTTTGCACCCGAGTCCTGTTGCTAAACCTCACGCTGCTTCATTACAGAACTGCATCACCTGTTCTCGTCACTTAAATCCCTAGAGATTGGTAATGTAGCCATATCAGAGCCAGAAAATGATCCACAACTGTAGAAGTATTTCCATTTTCCAGAGTCATTAATTAATTACTATAATTGTATCAGAGTGTGGGAGTGTTAATTGTCATCTAAACAAAGTAATAGGCCCTACACACTGGGCTATATTAGTGAAAGATATGAACGATCTTGTTCATTAATGAACGAGATACCATTCATATCTTTGAGTGTGGAGTCACCAGCGATGAAAAATGCGCGGCCCCGCGCTCGTTCATCGCTGGTGCCCCGTCGCTTGTGCATGCAGACCAATATGGACGTTCTCGTCTATATTAGCCTGCACTGCTATGGAGCCGGGTGACAGGGGGAGTGAAGAAACTTCACTCCCCCGTCACTGCCCCCCCTTCCCTGCCGCCGGGTCGCCTGTCGGCCGTATCCGCCGTCAGGCAGCTCGGTTGTGGATCACGCAGTGTGTATGGCCTTAAAAGCTGAGGTGTGCAGCACAGTAGTTAGCATGAATGTCCTGACGCACTTGAGTGTTTGGTTACATTCCAAGCCAAGGTCAAATCAGTGTTTAATTTCTATGTTCTCCCCATGTTTGCATGGCTACCCTCTGGTGCTGTACACTGATTGGTTAACTGACTTCTGACTGATTAGGTCTATATGTGTGTGTTTGTGCCTGTGGCCAGAAATTTAGACTGTAAGCTCAACTCGGGCAGGCATTGTTTTGAACTAATAAACATTCTCAATTGTACAAAGCCATGTAATAGATTGCTGCAATATAAACAAAGCAATCTTAGAAGGCACATGCTGTATATGTAGAAATGTAGTTGTTCATAGTAGATAATTTCCTTGGGGTATATATCACAGAAATGTGAGCCCAGTAATGGTGATAAGGAGACTCATTTGACTGGTGTCACCGAGGACTTAAAGAATCAGCTGGCTGCAGCTTTTCCTAGCACATACTACAACAAAACATCTGTACATGACCTAATACCAGATAGAACTGCAGTTTCCTTGAAGATTCTTAGAAGTCACAGAGGAGTTCATTTTAAAACAATCCAGTGTTGAAGAGAAAAATGTAACAAACTAACCCCCACACTATGCTGTTCCTTATCTTATTTGGGGACCACCATTGTCTTTGCTGTTGGGGTCTGAAGAAATTGGGCCCCTCAGAGAAGGTTTCAGTTTGGAGCAGGCCATAGGCAGATCCTTACGTCACTCCTGACAATCATTTTTGAGCTGATACATCAGCACTGGCAGAAAGTGGCATGATGACAGGAGAAGCTGACATTGGGTTTAGCTTGCAGCATACTCAGAATAGCAGATCTCCTTTGTAGATTCTTGATACTTCGAGTGTGGTACATTTTGTCGACATGGCGATATAGTCATAATGTTGACACTCTAAAAATGTGACATTGACATAGTGTTTTTTAAGTGGTAGAGACCCAATCCTATCGACAGCCTAACCCTTCCCTAACCCTAACCACAGTCTAACCCTAACCGTACCCTAACTCTAAATCTGTACTGTGGACACTGTCACTCTCATGATCCAGGCTACTTCAAGTAGGAAGAGGCCTGCTAATATCAATGTATGTAATATCAATATTCTGATCAATGTATCAATGTGCCAGTGTATGATACCAGTTAAGTGTCTTTGCATATCAAATGGTAGAAGCTTAATTGATATGCTGGTATTTCATTATAGCCACAGAACGTCAGAGACACACTGGCTACTGGTGTGAAATTCTTTCTAACCAGAGCTAGTTTAATTACCCCAGAACCAGAGCATGGCCAGAAAGGTGTTAAGCCCTTCCTGACCAGTTTGTAAAGGATATTTATCCAGGCCTTAATTCTGCAGTTGTAAACCCTAGCACTGAGCTTCAAACAAACAATTAAAAGATAAGGCAATTTGGCCTGCTAGTATTTCTAAGAGACATCACAGTACAGTACAAGCTGAGACTCAATTCACTCTGGCTTTGAAAGGGTTAAAAGGAATCCTAAAAGGGGTCGGCGGGGAGGGGGGGGAAGCAACCTGGGTTTTAAATATGAGGAACACAGGCTGGAAGGTGTTCCTTCTGCATGAGGCTATTGAAGGATACAGATGTTCCATAAGTCAACAGGAAGCCTCATCCCATAACTATTGAATCCAAAGAGACTGGATTGGAAAGTTTTGTTTATTTCCCTAATTTTTATTATATTTGAAATTATTATTTATGTGTGTGACTATTTGACTATTATATTCTTGTAACTTCTTTTTTTCTGTATGTAACAATAATCTTTGAAGTTTATACTTGGATTAAACATTCTTAATCTTACTTCTGTTAACTGTGCTTTCCAAACCCAAAGCCTCGACAGAGGGTCAGGCTACCTAATTTTTACGTATAAATAATAGCTCTGTGTGAAGGTGAGAGCAGAAGCTCGCCCTGAGCGTGGTCCCTCAAAGTCGCTTAGCCTGGCTGGCACAGTGACTGGTACTGCTGCTGGTGGCAGTTACCGCGTGGATTTACCACACATGCTGAGGTAATCAGTCAGGTGTCACAGGAAGGTTCTCAGATTGGCGGATCTTGAGAATCGCCATGCCAGGATCGTGACAGTCACTATCGACAGTCACAATGTAAACATTATGACCATGTCAATGCTGTAAATGTTGACATGTTATCTGTCTGCATTTTGTCCATGTGCCATTCAGACCGTGTTGACATTCTGGGTTTTGATATTCTGAATGTCAAGATAATAACTACATAATGATTCTTCAAGGGCCTATATATTACTAAGGATGGGGTTCCACAGGAGATACCCCCACAACTGAAGCATGCGGATTGGTTAATTTGTAAATGTTAGAAGGATCCAGTTTTGCTATCAATTAAATGCAGGTGTTTAAAACTGATATAGTGTGTGTGTGTGTGTGTGTGTGTGTGTGTGTGTGTGTGTGTGTGTGTGTGTGTGTGTGTGTGTGTGTATAGATGTGAGTGCCCGATAGTATTAAGTGACTGACTGTGGGTGCCCAGCACCAATGATCCCACCCGGGCTATTTCTAGACATTTTGGCTCCCAGTGAGAACAGTAAAATAAAGTGCCTCCCACCAGACATTAAAAAATGCACACCCCCTCCCCCCCATAGACATAAAATAAACTAAGGCACGCAGTCTACCGGTAAGGGGTGTGACCTCCCTAAAATGGGAGTGGCCTCACAGGAAGATACTTACCTTACACCCGAGTTTTTGACCCTGCCCCAACAGACCCCAGCCACCACAAGGAAGAAAAAAAAATCCACCATGCTAAGCCCCACAAAGTAATGCTCCTTTCACCATATTATGCCTGCTGCACCATATTATGCCACACACCACAATGCCCGTGATACATTATGCCCTACAGTAAGGTTTCTAATTACCTGCTCGTTGCAAGGGGTTTCATGCTTTGGGTTCCATGCTCATTGCCAGGGGCGTTGCTTGTTGCCAGGGGTTTCATGCTCTGGGTGTCATGTTCATTGCCAGAGGTGTAATGCTTGTTGCCAGGGGTTTCATGCTCTTGGTGTCATGCTTGTTGCCAAGGGTGTTGCTCGTTGCCAGGGGCTTCCTGCTCTGGGTGTCATGCTCATTGCCATGGGTGTAATGCTCATTGCCTGGGAGTTTATGTGCTGGGTTTCAGGCTCGTTGTCAGGTGTTTAGCTCATTGCCAGGGGTTTCATGCTCTGTGTTTCATGCTTGTTGCCATTGCCAGGGGTGTTTAATGCTCGTTGCCAGGGGTTTCATGGGCTGGGTGGCTCCTACAGTCCTTGCTATTACCAGCCCCCTCTTCCAGCCCATAGCACTCTGCTCTGGTGGCGGAGTTTCATGAAATGATGCGGTGAGTGCTATGGATGGGAGGATGGGGAGCGGCAATGGCAGCCGGCAGATGTCGCGGCGGACACCCCATGCGATTGCATGGCTTGCCCTCCACTAGAAACAGCTCTGGTGTGAGGAATATATGTTAAAGTTGATTAATTATTTTATAAAAATATATATAGTACTATAATTCCTATATTTATCAAGAGGGCAGGGGTTAAAGTGAGGTGGAACGGGGCGGAACTGCGTTCCATCAGTTCCACTTGGAGATGGAACGCAGGTCTGCCTCCTCCGGCTCACCTAACCCGAAGTGTGCCGGAGCCGCTGGAAGATACTGGGCGTCCGCTAAGATTGTATTGCCAGCGGGCGCCCAGCTCTCTCTCCACAGCGGACAGCCGGAGGCATGAGCTCACTACTGAGCTCCGGCTTCTGGCTCTGTCAGTGTGCGCTGAGCGGACGCCGGAAGGACTGCAGTGCAGTGGTCAGATGCGGGAGCGGGGCTCGGTGAGTATGTTTTTTTTTGTTTTTTTCCCCCAATGTGTAGCGGCACATCTACTGGGGGCATTACTACTGGGGGGGCATTACTACTGGGGGTTTTTACTACTGTGAGCAAACTACTTTGGGCATTACTACTGGGGGGGCTTTACCACTGGGGTCAAACTACTGGGGGGGCATTGCTACTGGGCGGGCTTTACTACAGGGGACATTACTACTGGGGAGCATTACTACTGGGGGGGCATTACTACTGGGGCCAACTACTGTGGGCAAACTACTGGGGGCATTACTACTGGGGGGGGCTTTACTACTGGGGCAAACTACTGGGGGCATTATGAACATGGGCTAACTACTGGGGGCATAACTACAGGAGGGCATTACTACTGGGGGTATAACTACAGGGACATTACTACTGGGGGCATAACTACAGGTGCATTACTACTTGGGGGCAAACTACAAGTGGGCTAATCTACTGATGGCATAACTACAGGGGTTAAACTACTGGGGGCATTACTACTCTGGGGAAACTACACGGGGGCTTACTACTGGGGGCTAACTACTGGCAGCAAACTACAGGAGGGCATTACTACTGGGGGGCAAACTACAGCAGGGCATTACTACTGGGGGTATAACTAATCGGGGCATAACTACAGGTGCATTCCTACTTGGGGCAAACTACAGGGGGGCTAAACTACTGGGGGCATTACTATTGGGGCATTACTACTGGGGGCTAAACTACAAGGGGGCAAACTACATGGGGGCTAACTACTGGGGGCATTACTAACAGGGGCTTTCTACTGGGGCATTACTAACAGGGGCTAACTACTGGGGCAAACTACAGGAGGGCATTACTACTGGGGGCAAACTACAGGAAGGCATTACTACTGGGGGTATAACTACAGGGGCATTACTACTTGGGGCATTACTACAGCGGGGCATAACTACAGGGGTTAAACTACTGGGGGCAAACTACAAGAGGGCATTACTACTGGAGGTATAACTACAGGGGTATTACTACTTGGGGGCAAACTACAGGGGGGGCTAAACTACTGGGGGCATAAGTACAGGGGTTAAACTACTGGGGGGCATTACTACTAGGGGCTAAACTAAAAGGGGGCAAACTAAAATGGGGCATAACTACAGGGGCTGAACTACAAGGGGGCAAACTACAGGGGGGCATTACAACGGAGTGCTAAACTACAAGTAGGCAAACTACTGGGGCTAAACTACTGGGGGCATTACTAATGGCAAACAGCATGGGGCTAAATTACAGGGGCAAAACAACTGGGGGTTAAACTACTGGGGTCATAACTGGCGGGGCATTACCACTGGGGGCATAACTACTGGGGCTAAACTACATGGGGCTAAATGACTGGGGGCATTACTACAGGCAACATTACTACTGGGGCCAATACAGGTTGAGTATCCCTTATCCAAAATGCTCGGGACCAGAAGTATTTTGGATATCGGATTTTTCCATATTTTGGAATAATTGCATACCATAATGAGATATCATGGTGATGGGACCTAAGTCTAGGCACAGAATGCATTTATGTTTCATATACACCTTATACATTCAGCCTGAAGGTAATTTTAGCCAATATTTTTTATAACTTTGTGCATTAAACAAAGTGTGTCTACATTCACACAATTCATTTATGTTTCATATACACCTTATACACACAGCCTGAAGGTCATTTAATACAATATTTTTAATAACTTTGTGTATTAAACAAAGTTTGTGTACATTGAGCCATCAAAAAACAAAGGTATCATTATCTCAGTCTCACTCAAAAAATTCCGTATTTCGGAATATTTGGATATGGGATACTCAACCTTTACTACACTGGGGCATTACCATTAAGGGCATTACTACTGGGGGCATTACTAGTGAAGGCATTGTAAAGGGGGCACTTCATAAGAGGCATCACTCCTGGGGACATAAGTGGCACTAATATTGCGGGCATTGCATAAGGGGCACCACTACTATGGGCACTATATAAGGGGCACTACCACTGTGGGCACTACCAGTACAGTGGACATTGCATAAGGAGCACTACTACTGTGGGCATTGTATAAGCGGAGCTACTGCTATGGGCATTATGTGTATTACGGGGTGCTGCTACTGTGGGCATTATTACTTTTTGAGACCACACCCCTTTATTACATGGGCACCTTGGGGTGGGGGGGGGGTGAGTACCACCACCTCTCTAGGACCACTTTAAGCACTGCAAGATGGATTGTATATATATTACACTGATGGACAGTGCTATAGAAGGCTCTAGAAGCCTCACACGCACTGACAAACTGTCAATCAGTGGGTGATGCTCGAGATCTGAGGAGAAGAGTGAGGAGCTCGTGCCAGCTCTGGGAGAGTATAAATAGGACACCGATACAACGGAGGTCAGAATGCTGATACCCCTCACCAGTTTGCAATTCATGCTCCAGCCACTGAACGCAAAAGAGAAGTACAGCAGTGGCGGGAGGTGCCTAAAAGTATGACGGAGCAGGGCATAGGAAGAGTCCCCAGAGTCTGCCAGAACAGCGCTACCTCCCGCACTGTTCGTTAAATTATGCGGTTGCATTGTGTCAATTCGCAAACCTCCACCCCCCAAGTTGAGTGCTATGGGTGGGAAGAGGGGGAGCGGTAATATTAGCCAGCAGATATCACAGATCGCCCACCACTAGAAACAGCTCTGATCCCAGCCATACTACTTCTGGTTCTGTGAATCAGAAACAGTTCTTGGCTGGTCTGCTGGAATCATTGGCACTTTCAGAGCCTTGCTTTACATTTTTTAACAACAGGTTAAAAATAATAGAAAGCTATTTTTTAAAACAAATAAATGTTGTAGTTATTTTTAGGAGTGCATAAAATGCATATTAGATGATTTTTAAAAAATAATTTTAAGCCATGTTAAAAAATATCCTGGAACTCACACCTGCAATGCTAAAAACACTTGTCTCATCCATACAACACTCCCATAAACCTGTCCAGTGGTGTAACTACCGTGGGTGCTGGAGTGCAGCTGCTATGGAGCCTGGGCTGCTTCCAGGGCCCACAGCTTCCCCTGCACCCAGTCATGGCCTGCCTCCGAGGCCCGCTGCTTCCCCTTTACCCCATGGCGGCCGTCGATAGCACAGCCATGGAAAATGTAGTGGAGGGTCCCCCACACACTGCGGTCAACATTGCCTCAGCGCAGCCACCTTGCCCCTACCTGGCCAGCTCCCAGCACAGCAGTGACGTGATACACGGTGATAATGCTGATTTATCCTTAGGAATGAAAGCTATACCTTAAACACACCTTAAATACACTTTACCATGGAGCCACTGTGGCCGCTGTACCTAATACACACTCTACGTACTTTGTCCGCTATTAGCGTACAAAGTCCCGTACTGTGTACGTACTTTGCGTACAAATGCCGCGCCGACGGGACAAAGTACTCACAGCGCGTACAAACCCAGAGATACACTTTAAACCTTGTACAGCAATGCAATGATAATACACTTTAAACCTTAGCAGGGCAATGAAGACACGACACCAGATTGTAATTAAACCGCTGGGTTCCGAAACCACAGCGTATTATTGCTGAAAGGGGGTTACAATACAAATAATACAATACAATATAACAGAGTAAATGGCTACATTCAATGTTACATACGTGAGTGGATTCGCTTGCGCTACCCGGTCCGGTCCTCCGTCATCTAATAGATAACGTTGTGAGTCTTGTGTCTGACCAGGCCTGCAGCAGGCTCTCTTTATACCCTTCTTCCAAAAAGCAATACAATAGATACTGTAATCCCTTTGTCCATTGGGCACAGGGATGCACATTTACAGTACAGGAGAGGTCATAGGTCGGTTTGAATAGGTGGGTGATGTCTGATCCAACTGCTCATGTGGGTGGTCTCCTCTGGATTCCCGCTGCATACATAATGTACAGTAAATACAGTTTATATCTATATTCTGCTCCTGCACATAACTATCCGCAGGAACATGCAATCTTCCTCAAACCAACACCAGAATGTTACCCTTAAAATACCCTTCAGCTGGATACCAAACACCACCTTATAACCTTGTTCTGTCCCCTCCTATTCTGTAAAGGTGAATCCCTTTGTTATGTTACCATTAAACTGCTGTTACTTTCTGATGTGGTGCAGGGGGACTATGTGTACATTGTGCACTATTTGGATTAAATATGTAATGTGTTTTGATAGCCTTCCATGCATCCACAAACTCTACCGTAAATACCCATACCACGCGCTAATGCGCAGGACCGCGGGAGCGACCATACGCAAATTGCGAATATGTGCACGCACGACAGAACAAGTACACGCGCAGAGGCCATCTGTGTGTAGTTTGTACGTGATGTGTGTACTGCAATATTTTTCGACTTTGACAGTCCACCCTTTGGCAGTCACCAATAACTGCCACTATCTAATCACTTAACAGAAAAATAGCTACACAATATCTACAGAAGTTTGGATGGTCGAGAGAGTGGTAAGTAGGAAATGTACGACCTAGTGGGATAGTAAAAAGCATGTATGTATGAATCCATGTCTGAGGGGCATGTATCATCGTGCCGTATATGTTCTAAATAAGCTTCGAGGTATTGCGAAGTATACATTAAATCCTTCTCATCCCGTATTAAGGGTCTGTAAATGGGCCAACAAACACTACCGAGCTCTTTTCGGCTTCTTGTTAAAACAAATGGTGTGCACATTTAATTGATGATACATGGAGGGGGAAACATAAGTGAGTGCTAGTTTATGTGGATATCACCTGTCGACTATGTGTGCTATTAACTGGAGGTTGCAGAGATGAAGATAAGACACATATCTAAAATACATTCATATAAACATTTGGGTAGGGCAGATGTCTTTTCCGGATGGATGTATCTGGGCAGAGGGGGAAACAAAAGAAAAACGGGTGAAAGAAACAGGCCATGAAAT